>NC_143197.1:14675000-14988750 GCF_051530095.1 Phoenix dactylifera
ATATGGCCAGTTACAAATAGAGAAGCTCGCCCTGCTGGGGTTTGGTGAGCAGCGGCGGAGAGGCGAGAAGGTGCCTAAGCTCTTCAAAAGCTTGCTGGCATTCCTCCGACCATAAGAAATCCTTCGGTCGCTTGAGGATTTTGAAGAATGGGAGGCACCGCTCAGCCGACCTGAAGACGAATCTTCCCAGAGCCGCGATCCGTCCGGTGAGCTGCTGTACCTCCTTGACTGTCTTTGGCGGCACCATCTCCTGCAGCGCTCAGATTTTTTCGGGGTTTGCTTCAATCCCCCGTTGGGTTACCACGAACCCGAGGAACTTGCCTGAGGTGACTCCGAAGGCGCACTTGGCAGGGTTGAGCTTCATTTGATATTTCCTGAGAGTGGAGAACGCTTCATTGAGGTCGGCTATATGGTGCTTTGCCATCCGGCTCTTTACCAGCATGTCGTCCACATAGACCTACATATTTCGGCCTATCTGATCTTTGAAGATCTGGCTGACCAGCCTTTGATATGTCGCTCCGGCGTTCTTCAACCCAAATGACATCACTTTATAGCAATAGAGGCCCTTGTCGGTGATGAAGGCGGTCTTCTCCTCATCTTCGGGCGCCATTTGGATTTGATTGTATCCCGAGAAGGCATCCATGAAGGTCAGCAGCTGGTGTTCCGAGGTAGAGTCGACGAGCTGGTCAATGCTGAGAAGTGGAAAGCTGTGCTTTAGGCAAGCTTTATTCAATTCGATGTAGTCCACGCACATGCGCCACTTCCCGTTAGATTTCCTCACGAGGACCATGTTGGCGAGCCAATCTGGATAGGAGATTTTTCGGATGAAGCCGGCCTCGAGGAGTTTGTCCACTTCCTCGGCGGCTGCTCGTTGTCGTTCCGGGGCGGAGCCCCGTTTCTTCTGCCGCACAGGCCTGCAGGTTGGCTTCACCTGGAGTCGGTGAACCATGACTTTGGGATCGATTCCCGGCATGTTGGCAGGCGACCAGGCGAAGACGTCCATGTTGGCCCGGAGGAACTCGATCAGGCAATCCCTTTCGAGGGGGCTCAGGCCAGAGCCGACCTGCACAGTTAGCCTTGGATAGTTTTGTCTTAATGGAATTTGGGTGAGGAGCTCACCGGGCTCTACCCGCTCTTGGTAGGGGCCGTCTCGCACCTTCAGGGTTTTGATGGGCAGCGTCTGGTCTGACGCCTGGGTCGGCACCTCGGCCGCTTGCTTATTCTGGCTTGGGGCTTTAGCTGGTTGCTTTGCTTTATGAGTCGCCATATAGCATCGTTTAGCTACCAGCTGGTCCCCACGAACTTCGCCTACTCCTTGGTCGGTGGGGAACCGTACGAGCAAGTGGTAAGTCGATACCACAGCTCGGAGGGCATTTAGCCCTGGTCGTCTGAGAATGGCGTTGTAGGCCGAAGGCAGGCAGATCACAAGGAAGTCCGTCCTTACAGTATTTTCTCGAGGAGCGAGCCCGACCGTGACAAGAAGGCCGATCTCGCCCTCGACCGGGACCGAATCCCCGGTGAATCCGACAAGTGGAGCATTCATTCTCCGAAGCTGGCTTTCCGTCGTCCCCATTTTTTGATAGGCATCGTAGTACAAAATATTTACTAAGCTTCCATTATCAACTAGGACGCGCTTTACATCAAATTTATTTACAATCATGGAGATGACCACAGCGTCATCGTGTGGAGTTTCAACTCCTTCCAAGTCCTTGTCCGAGAAGGAAATGGCTTCGGAGGTGCGCAGGTGCTTCAGTGGGATCCTTTCCTCGGTTGGTTCTTCAGCCGAGTTTCCTTCTCCAATGGTGTTGATGGTGTCGGCGATAGGCCTGTTGTTATTTGATTTTCAGGTGGTGCGGCATTTTCCGCGGGCCTTCTTTCCTCACGTCGATTCCGCACAAACCAGTTGAGTACTCCGCGACGGATGAGTGCCTCGATCTTGTCCTGGAGTTGAAAGCAATCATCCGTGTTATGGCTGTGGTCCCAGTGGAAGCGGCAATACTTCCTTGGATTGCGCCGAGCTCTGGTATCCTGCATTGGGAGGGGAGGTCGGAAATAGTCCTGACCTTCTATCTGTTGGATTGCCCCACAGCGGCGCGACGTTCGCGGCGGAATCCGCATGCCGGGCCCGGTGCATCGCATACGCCGGAACAGGATCGGGTAGATTTCAAAATTTTTCTGAATCAAAACGATTCAGAACCCTTTTGAATTAAGATGGGGACTAAACTAAGATCTAATAATTAATTGTGAATTGTTAAACTACTAGAAAATCAGAAATATAAAATTTCAAATGAAGATCTCATCTTCACCTTTGTGCGGGTAGAAGAACACCGCAACCGATGATCGTGGTTTGGTTCCTTGTAGCTGCACAAACGTCCGGCCTCTACAAGTATCCACACGAGGTTGCTGAAGATCAGAGATGGGGCTTCACCGGGGTGCTAGCTCCTTGCAAAAGCCTCTCTTGGATGTCGAAGAAGAAGGAAGAAGAAATCACAAGGATCCCACCTTGTGCAGCCTTCAAAAGGAAGAAGAAAACCCTTCACCTTTTTTTATTCTTCTCTCTCTATTTGCTGATTTAAAAATCCCCCAAAAAAACTTCTTGCTGCCCCACGGCTGGGAGAAGTTCTTTTTTGAAATTTGGGACGTGGGGCTCCCTTTTTTATGGTTCAAAACCCTAGGCGCTCCCACTAGGATTCCTTGGCGCCTCCCCTTTTTTTTTGCATTGGCGGGCCCCTTGATTCCTTGAATCAAGGGGCGCTGGCTCCCAGCAAAGAAGGAGAGGGGGCCACGTTCTTCCTTGCCCTCTTGGCTGCCCCCTCTTACCTATTTTGACTCCTCAAAATAGGGCATTAAGAGGGAGGCTTCATATAAGGAAAAAGGCTGAATTTAGGTAGAATTTTTGGGACTCGATCTAGCCAACTCTTGACTAGGATTTGAGTCAAATTTCTTTGGGTCAGATCCAACATAATTTGACTCAATTAATCAGCAATAAAAGACTCAATTATAATCTAATTATAATTATTTAATTCTTCCATTTAACTCACTAACTCTTAGTGGGTTATTTTGTACATCAATCTTATTGACAATTGACATTGTGATTCCAATTCACAAATCGACAATCCTAATAATCAGAACCTCTAATGTGTGTGACCTCATAGGTTCTAATCTGACTGGTAATGAGACATATTGAGATCTCCATCTCAGTATCATTGAAACTCCTTTCAATGGGTTGGAACGATTCCAACTCAACTCATTAGGGTTTATCGATCATCAAGATAATCCCTATGAGTCCCACCATCCACCAGTGACACCTAGCAGCATGTAGTGGCTACCCAGCAGAATAGAATGATGAACCTCTAGGTGCAATTGTCATGTGTTACAGTCCTTCTATCGTGGATCCCTACAAGATGGAGGTCATGGATAACTCGTCAAACCCCTTCGTCTGTCATATGTCAAAATTTATTCGACTTAAGTTCGAGAGTGGAAAACTCTTTCTCCACTGTGCATACTGCCCCGGCCGAGGTCTTACGAACTTAGTCTTATAAATCACATAGGATCTCTCCTTATCTATCAAGGTCGATAGATTCCATATAGGTGCATACCCTACTCCTACAGTGAACTTACTGCAGCCAATCTACACTGCATGGACCCATATGGCTAGAGACCATGTATGTGTGCAGTCAAACTACAATAACCTCACTGTGAGTAGCCGAAGCACCGCAGGTCAAAGGACCAGTCACACTACTGCAACATCAAGCAAGTCACTGACGAGTGGATAGACATCCAAGTGACTTCTTGTCTTGGTCACGCTCAGTACCCTTGTTCTCTAACAAGCACCTGCACTATCACTTCAGTGTCCCTACACTGTGGACTCAAGTCTCGTCCATCCAGAAGAAAAGTGATCTGTGCACTGATCGGATCAAACACCGTCCTCGTGATGATCCATTGATCAGGAGCATTTAGAAACTAATCACCAATGATACATGGCTCAAATTCTCAACTCTTGAGAATATGTATCATCATCTTATTAATTTCTTGGACGATTCATAGACACATAAACAATATGAATGAAAAGATGCCTTTTATTTATTTAATAATAAACAGTCAAGTACAAAATTATGTCCCTAGAATCAACAATGTGTCAGCCAAATTGGCTTCTAGGGCATACATCTAACAATCTCCCACTTGCACTAAAGCCAATTGGTCATATATCTTAGGCCCATCTTCTCAAGGTGGGCTTCAGTCTTTTGCTGACTCAGCTGCTTAGTGAACGGGTCCGCCACGTTATCCGCGGAGTCTACTCTCTGCACCTCTACATATTTTTTCTCAACATAGTCGCGTATAAGATGGAAGCGCCGCTCTATATGCTTAGACTTCTGATGAGACCTTGGCTCCTTAGCAAGGGCTATGGCGCCATTATTATCGCAGTAGAGTGTTATGGCATCTGATGTCATCACGTCCAACTCTGTAATGAATTTCTTGAACCAGAAGCCTTCCTTAGCAGCTTCAGAGGCGGCGATGTATTCAGCTTCCATAGTAGAATCAGCAATGATCGGTTGTTTAGAACTCTTCCAATTCACCGTACCACCATTGCACAAGAACACATATCCAGATGTTGACTTTCTGTCATCGACATCAGTCATGAAGTCTGAATCTGTGTACCCTTCTACCTTTAACTCTGATGATCCTCCAAAAATCAAGAATAAATCTTTAGTTCTTCTCAAGTACTTAAGAATATTCTTCACAGCTGTCCAGTGTTCTTCACCTGGATTCGACTGATATCTGCTTGTGACACTCACAGCAAGGGCTATATCAGGTCGTGTACATAGCATGGCATACATGAGGCTCCCTATTGCCGATGCATAGGGTATCTTGCTCATGCGTTGAATCTCTTCAGATGTGTTGGGGCACATCTTCTTGGAGAGATGAATTCCATGCCTTAGGGGTAAGAGACCCCTCTTGGAGTTTTCCATGCTGAACCTCTTCAGCACCTTCTCTATGTACATTTTCTGTGAAAGGCCAAGCATCCTTTTAGATCTATCTCTATAGACCTTTATTCCCAAAATATAGGATGCTTTCCCAAGGTCTTTCATGGAGAATTCTTTTGACAACCAGACCTTGACTGAGGTTAGCATGGGAATATCATTCCCAATCAGGAGAATATCATCTACGTATAGTACGAGAAAAACGACAGCACTCCCACTAACCTTTTTGTAAACACACGGTTCCTCTTCATTTTTGATGAAATCAAACGTTTTGATTGCGTCATCGAAACGAGTGTTCCAACTCCGAGATGCTTGCTTTAGTCCATAGATGGACCTTTGCAGCTTGCAGATCTTGTGATCTCCATCACTGGAAGTGAAACCCAAAGGCTGTTCCATATAGATATCTTCATCAAGATATCCATTCAGGAAAGCAGTTTTCACATCCATCTGCCAGATTTCATAATCATGAAATGCTGCAATAGCAAGCAATGTTCGGATGGATTTTAGCATGGCTACAGGTGAAAAGGTCTCCTGATAGTCAATGCCTTCGCCCTGACTATACTCTTTCGCCACAAGCCTTGCCTTATAGGTCTCTACCTTTCCATCCGAACCTATCTTCCTTTTGTAGATCCATTTGCATCCAATAGGTACAATACCTTCTGGTGGGTCTACTAAGGTCCAGACTTGGTTGGAATGCATGGAGTCTAACTCTGACTTCATAGCTTCGAGCCATTTCTCGGAATCGATATCAGATATCGCCTCGTTGTAGGTTTTGGGATCCTGTATGTGATCCCTATCTCCCACTAGGAACATTTCCTCGGTATCCTCTTCTAGTATACCTAAGTATCTATCGGGAGGATGGGAGACCCTACTAGATCTATGAGGTGGTCGAGGGACATCGTGTACTGGCTCTGTATGAATGGGTTCAATAGGATTCATGACTCGTTGCTTTTCAGAGACTTTCTCTTCAAGCTCAATTTTCCTCCCACTGCCTCTATCAAGGATAAACTAGTTTTCCAAGAAGATGGCATGACGGCTCACAATCACATTGTGATCCTCTGAGACGTAAAAATTGTATCCTAATGACTCTTTAGGATATCCTATAAAACGAGCACTTATGGTCCTAGCCTCTAGCTTGTCTGCCTGTAGTCTTTTGACGTGGGCCGGACATCCCCAAATCTTGAGATGACCAAGACTTGGTTTCTTACCATGCCATATCTCATATGGTGTGGTAGGAACGGATTTAGAGGGAACTCTATTCAGTAGATATACTGCGGTAAGTAAGGCATCTCCCCAAAGAAACATAGGTAAATCAGTGAAGCTCATCATGGACCTGACCATATCCAATAGGGTCCGATTCCTCCTCTCTGACACCCCGTTGAGTTGAGGTGTACCCGGAGGTGTCCATTGTGAGACTATGCCGTTTTCCTTGAGATAGTCCCGGAATTTCCCACTAAGGTATTCTCCTCCTCGATCTGATCGAAGAGCCTTAAGAGGTTTTCCAGTTTGTTTTTCTACTTCATTCTTGAACTCTTTGAACTTTTCAAAAGATTCAGACTTGTGTCTCATAAGATACACATACCCATACCGTGAATAATCATCGGTAAAGGTAATGAAGTACGAATAACGTCCCCTGGCTAGCACATCGAATGGGCCACATACATCTGTATGTACTAGGGTAAGTATTTCAGTGGTCCTCTCCCCTTGTCCTACAAAGGGTAATCTAGCCATTTTTCCTTGAAGACAGAATTCGCAAACTGGATATGACTCGGAAGTCAATGAGCCGAGAAGCCCATCTTTATCCATTTTGTTCATTCTGTCCTCTCCAATATGGCCAAGCCTGAGGTGCCACAAATATCTTTGGTTTATCTCATCCCTGGATCTCTTGGATCCTTTGGCACTCACTTCTTGCTCTGACACATTTATAGATACATCCATATGTAAATGATAGAGACTGTCAATCATAAAACCACGTGCAACTATTTTATTTCTGAAATAAATAGAACAGCAGTCTTTGTCAAAAGTAAAAACATGACCTTCCTGTGCTAGACATGAAACAGAAATCAAATTTCTGCTAGCAACAGGTACATAATAGCAGTCTCTAAGTAATAAACTAAAACCAGACGGTAGTCGCAGATGGTAGGTGCCCACAGCCACAGCAGCAACTTTTGCCCCGTTGCCAACCCGAAGGGTTACCGCACCTTCCGCCAGCCTTCTACTTTCCTTTAGACCCTGCATGGTAGTGCACAAATGAGCACTAGAACCAGAATCTATAACCCAACTGGAAGTAGAAAAAACCGTTAGATTAGTTTCAATTATGAGCAAGTCTATACCTTCTGAAGGTGTGTCAGCCTTCTTGTTCTTCAGGCTCTCGAGGTATGAAGGACAGTTCCTTTTCCAGTGGCCGTCGACATTGCAGTGGAAACATTTTCCTTTGTCATTAGCCTTTTTCTTTTGAACTTCCTTCTTTGGCTTCTTGTCTTTCTTCTGCTTCTTAGCAGGCCTCTTTTTCTTCCAAGTAGACTTTCTCTTGGAACCAGAAGTCAACTCAGCAGCAAGAACATTGCCCCTTGAACCTTTCAAGGCTCCCTCAGCAGTTACCAACTTATTTATCAGTTCAGTCTTAGTGCATTCAATCTTATTCATGTGGTAGTTTACTATAAACTGACCAAATGAATCAGGAAGTGACTGTAGGATCAAATCCACTTGCAATTTCTTGTGCATGTTCATTTCGAGCTTCTCAAGCTCCTCTAGGTCCTTGATCATAGTCAGACCGTGATCATGGACAGACTGCCCCTCGCGCATCTTCACTTTGAAAAGCCTCTTGGACACTTCAAAACGAGCTGTGCGACTCTGCTCACCATACAACTCTTGCAGGTGTGTCAGTATGTCCCTAGCAGTCTTCATATTTTCATGCTGGCATTGGAGTTCATTTGACATGGATGCCATCATATAGCATTTTACTCTAATGTCATCATCCAACCACTTTTTATGCATCTCACGCTGAACATCAGTAGGACGTGTTGGTAGTGTGGGGATATCTGAATCGAGTATGTAGCCTATTTTCTCACAGTCCAAAACAATTTTGAGGTTTCTAAGCCAGTCTTTGTAATTGGTTCCGGTCAGTCGGTTGGTCTCAAGAATACGGGTCAAAGGGTTTGAAGCTGACATTGTATCTGCAGAGAGTAAATATTCTAGTTAGACTTTTGTACTTGATCCTAATCTGTTCTAAGGTCTTTTAGAACAAATGTAACTCCTACTATTTTCTCGAATCCCTCACACTCCCCTGGTAGGGAAACGGAAATTCCACACGACTAGGGTTTCTAGTGGGTACTGCGGTCCCATCAATTTACATGCCACCTCACCTAACAGTTATTGGTGACACATAGATTGATGAATGTACAACTCTTGTACAATGATTCTGAAGCATGTTGCAGTGTAACTTGGTCTCTAAGCCATGAAAACCTCACCTAACAGTTATTGGTCCCATTTCTTAGTTAAGTCAGACCCACCATATAACCGTAGGAATAAAGTCGTCATTGGGTCCTCACCTAACAGTTATTGGTGCCCAACCCCACCTTTACCCTACAACATCTCATGTCTATAGAGAGGTCCAGCCCTCCGATGCAACTTGACCACTGTGTCCAGCCGAGACAAATCAACATCAGAAAGGCCTTAGCAGCTCTACTACAGTGGAAGACCTATTGACTTAATATTGGTTAATCAGGTCTTAGTGTTTGCAACGTGAGCTCTTCATAAGAGGTAATCGAACAATTGGCCAGGTAAGCAGGTGGGAGGCTCCCCTTACTCAGAGAGTAAGGTCCTAATTAAGTAACCACCTTTAATGCTTTCCTAGACACCAATTAGATCAATTAATCTAATATGACTTGCTCATGTCGGTTCACTCTCGACTTGATTGAGAAGGTTTTAATTTAGGTCTCAATTGGGTTTGCTACATCACATGTAAACCTATCTACCCGACTCTCATTCACATCACATGCAAACGGCACATTGCAGGCAGTTATGATCGCAGCAATAATTAAAGCTAAACTTTAAATAGGTGATGATCATGGATTCTAGTTAGGTCGTATTACAAGTACATGCACGTCAATCGATCAACTGGTCTTCAACTCTTGAATTGGTTCCAAGCCTCCTTGATTCGATCCTTGACCAACTTTTGATCCAATCGCCATCAACCGCTTAGACCCCTGCTCATCTCATGCATCATCTTTGATTTGATCGTTGACGTACATCACATCACAGAAATACAACCAGATATAAAATAAAAATAAAAATAAATTACATCTCCCTTTTAGGAGGCACGCAGGCCTCTCAAAATATTAAATAAGATGCATGCAAGCATCTGCAAAATTACATGACATTACAGATCACATCGCAGGTCATTACATTCGATACCAAAAGGGTTTGAATCCTATGATCATCACCACATGCATCTCATGCATGATTTTATCTAATCTGATTTTAATTTTATTATGCAACCATCTGAGATCCAGATCATGCAATACCTTAATTTTAAACATCATAATCATATCATAATTTTAAAACTAACATCGCATGATCGATCTAACAAAATCAGCATGCTGAAAATTTTCAGCATCACGAAATTTCAGCACGCAGAATTTTTCAGCATGCATAATAATTAAAAAATCAGAACTAATTCATAATTAATTAACTATTATCTTAATTGGATCCCCAAAACCATGGCTCTGATACCACTGTTGGATTGCCCCACAGCGGCGCGACGTTCGCGGCGGAATCCGCATGCCGGGCCCGGTGCATCGCATACGCCGGAACAGGATCGGGTAGATTTCAAAATTTTTCTGAATCAAAACGATTCAGAACCCTTTTGAATTAAGATGGGGACTAAACTAAGATCTAATAATTAATTGTGAATTGTTAAACTACTAGAAAATCAGAAATATAAAATTTCAAATGAAGATCTCATCTTCACCTTTGTGCGGGTAGAAGAACACCGCAACCGATGATCGTGGTTTGGTTCCTTGTAGCCGCACAAACGTCCGGCCTCTACAAGTATCCACACGAGGTTGCTGAAGATCAGAGATGGGGCTTCACCGGGGTGCTAGCTCCTTGCAAAAGCCTCTCTTGGATGTCGAAGAAGAAGGAAGAAGAAATCACAAGGATCCCACCTTGTGCAGCCTTCAAAAGGAAGAAGAAAACCCTTCACCTTTTTTTATTCTTCTCTCTCTATTTGCTGATTTAAAAATCCCCCAAAAAAACTTCTTGCTGCCCCACGGCTGGGAGAAGTTCTTTTTTGAAATTTGGGACGTGGGGCTCCCTTTTTTATGGTTCAAAACCCTAGGCGCTCCCACTAGGATTCCTTGGCGCCTCCCCTTTTTTTTTTGCATTGGCGGGCCCCTTGATTCCTTGAATCAAGGGGCGCTGGCTCCCAGCAAAGAAGGAGAGGGGGCCACGTTCTTCCTTGCCCTCTTGGCTGCCCCCTCTTACCTATTTTGACTCCTCAAAATAGGGCATTAAGAGGGAGGCTTCATATAAGGAAAAAGGCTGAATTTAGGTAGAATTTTTGGGACTCGATCTAGCCAACTCTTGACTAGGATTTGAGTCAAATTTCTTTGGGTCAGATCCAACATAATTTGACTCAATTAATCAGCAATAAAAGACTCAATTATAATCTAATTATAATTATTTAATTCTTCCATTTAACTCACTAACTCTTAGTGGGTTATTTTGTACATCAATCTTATTGACAATTGACATTGTGATTCCAATTCACAAATCGACAATCCTAATAATCAGAACCTCTAATGTGTGTGACCTCATAGGTTCTAATCTGACTGGTAATGAGACATATTGAGATCTCCATCTCAGTATCATTGAAACTCCTTTCAATGGGTTGGAACGATTCCAACTCAACTCATTAGGGTTTATCGATCATCAAGATAATCCCTATGAGTCCCACCATCCACCAGTGACACCTAGCAGCATGTAGTGGCTACCCAGCAGAATAGAATGATGAACCTCTAGGTGCAGTTGTCATGTGTTACAGTCCTTCTATCGTGGATCCCTACAAGATGGAGGTCATGGATAACTCGTCAAACCCCTTCGTCTGTCATATGTCAAAATTTATTCGACTTAAGTTCGAGAGTGGAAAACTCTTTCTCCACTGTGCATACTGCCCCGGCCGAGGTCTTACGAACTTAGTCTTATAAATCACATAGGATCTCTCCTTATCTATCAAGGTCGATAGATTCCATATAGGTGCATACCCTACTCCTACAGTGAACTTACTGCAGCCAATCTACACTGCATGGACCCATATGGCTAGAGACCATGTATGTGTGCAGTCAAACTACAATAACCTCACTGTGAGTAGCCGAAGCACCGCAGGTCAAAGGACCAGTCACACTACTGCAACATCAAGCAAGTCACTGACGAGTGGATAGACATCCAAGTGACTTCTTGTCTTGGTCACGCTCAGTACCCTTGTTCTCTAACAAGCACCTGCACTATCACTTCAGTGTCCCTACACTGTGGACTCAAGTCTCGTCCATCCAGAAGAAAAGTGATCTGTGCACTGATCGGATCAAACACCGTCCTCGTGATGATCCATTGATCAGGAGCATTTAGAAACTAATCACCAATGATACATGGCTCAAATTCTCAACTCTTGAGAATATGTATCATCATCTTATTAATTTCTTGGACGATTCATAGACACATAAACAATATGAATGAAAAGATGCCTTTTATTTATTTAATAATAAACAGTCAAGTACAAAATTATGTCCCTAGAATCAACAATGTGTCAGCCAAATTGGCTTCTAGGGCATACATCTAACACTATCTTCATAAGGACCTCTGCTCGAAGGGCATTCAGCGAGGTGTAATTCTCGTACCTCCCCAAGGACATTCGTGGCTGCGGTGGAGATCTCGGTCGAGGCAGGGACCTTGGTCAATGCCGTCCCTGCGGTCGAGGTGGGCTCCTCAGCCGAGGCGGGTTCTTGTCTCGGCGGCGAGACCGACTTCTTAAGCGGTCGCGCTCTTCGCGGCGCTTCTTCTGCTTTTTCAAGGCCTGCTCGGTCGCGCCCTTTCTAGAGGCGATGGCCTCCTCTGCCTTCGCATACTTTCGAGCTCGGGCCAGCATTTCGGTGAAGTCAGCGGAGAAGCTCTTCTCAATGGAGAAGAGAAATCTGTAGGAGCGGGCCCCAGTCTTTAGCGCCGACATGGCGATCGACTGGTCGAGCTCGCGGACCTCCCAGGTCGCAGTGGTGAAGCGGTCAAGATATTCTCTAAAGGATTCCCCCTCCTTTTTTTTGACGTCCAGGAGGAAATCCGATGTCGGCCGCTGGCGCCGGCTGGCAGCGAAGTTGGTGGCAAACTGCCTGCCGAGCTGCTCAAAGGAGGATACCGTGCTCAGCTTTAGTCCCTAGAACCAAAGCCGGGCCGTACCCCGAAGAGTGGCTGGGAAGGCTTTGCAGAGCACAGCCTCCGAGGATCCTTGTAGTGCCAAATGATCGAGGGGTTCGGTAGTTCCGTTGTAGGGCTCCACTTGAGGCATTTTGAACCTCGGTGGGACCGGCTCGTCCTCGATCTAGGGGGAAAAGGAGGACTTGGTGGTAAACTCGAAATCGCCCTCGCACCTTGCCTTCCTGCTATGAAGCACCTCAATTTGACGCTCAAGGTTCTCGACCTTCCTGTCGAGTTCCCGAGTCTGGGGGATTGCGACGGTAGTCTGCTCCGGCTCATGACGGTTCGGGGCTGACTCAGCTTCTGAAAGCTGTGGCCTTCTGTCTATGCTCCTCCCTGGTAGCTCTCTCCGGGGAGACGCCCGGACCGAGTCTTGACGACCGCATCGTTCTTCATTGTTGGCCCTCGAGGAGCCGTGGAGGTTTTGGCCCTGGGACACCGGGCCATTTTGAGGAAGCACTGGCTGGACCTGGGCCTGCGGAGGCGGCATATGCGGGGCTTCCGCTCGTTGCAACCCCTGGACGGCGGCGACCAAAGCCTGGACCTGCTGCAGCAGAACGTTGAACTGTTCCGGCTAGACTTGGGGATCAGCCGGAGGTGGCGAGTTCTGGATAGAGTGTCCAGGACTCGCTGGCGGACGCCGGAAAGCATTGGAGGCTCCTTTACTTCTCAACTTCATGGCCACGACTCGGGCCCTTCCTCTAGCGCCAACTGTTGCTGGAAATTGGACCCGGGGGCGACCGTCGGCTGGAAAGGAGGAGCTCCGATGCTGAAATGGCAGGAAGCGGTCCGTCGGCGAGCGGCATCCTCCGATGCTTAAGTCAGAGGGGGGGCTTAATGAAGAAGAAAGAAGGAGATGTGTGTTCCCGGGTTTCAAAGTCCAACCCCCACTAAGATAGGAGGATTCTCCTTTTATAGTGGGGTACTGGATTATCTGTGATATGACGGGGCGAAGTTACCGTGTGATTGAGCACATCGTGCGAATTAATGCACGATCGTGCGAATCAATGCCTTGCCATAGGAGATCAAGCCAGAGCCCAGGAATTGTCATGGCTGATTTAATGCCGCCGAGCAGATTTGCGTGGAGGGCTTGAGATCTGTAGATAGTTGGAGACACGCGCATTAATTGTTGAGTAAGCCTGAGGTCTGCAAGGACCATGCGCATTAATTGTTGAGTAAGCTAGAGGTCTGCAGAGACCATGCGCATTAATTGTTGAGGACGGCGACAGGGCATGGTCCCTGGTCGTACTGTAGGTGGATGTGACCGCATTATACAGGTTGGGCGCCTTCAGGTCGGACGCCAGGCCGGGCGCCTCCAGGTCGGACGGTAGGCCGAGCACTTTCAGGTCAGACGCCGGGCCGGACGCCTGGACGGGCGCCTCCAGGCCGGACGCCTGGACGGGCGCCTCCAGGCCGGCTTTGGGTCGGACGCCTGGTCGGGCGCCTGGTCGAGCGCCTGGGCGGACGCCTTCAGGTCGGACGGTAGGCCGAGCGCCTTCAGGTCGGACGCCAGGCCGGACGCCTGGACGGGCGCCTCCAGGCCGGCTTTGGGTCGGACGCCTGGTCGAGTGCCTGGGCGGACGCCTCTAGGTCGGCTTCCAGTAGAGCGCTTGGTCGGGCGTCTGGGCGGACGCCTCTAGGTCGGCTTCCAGTAGAGCGCCTGGTCGGGCGTCTCTAGGTCAGATGTCATCAGGTACATGCTGATCGCGTACCCTTACGTTTCGGAGCGGCTCATTTTCCCCCAACACGTCCCTACAATGAATTTTGGACCAGCCTTATCATTATGAGCACAAGTACATAAGAGTAATGAACCATGACAAAAATATTTAAGGAGATTGAATATGCTAAATGAAGTGAGCAGTGCCTTTAGTTTTTCAGAGCCCATGAAGTGTGTTTAACACAACAATAATCAGACATACATTATGGCAAAATCAGATAAATCAAATTAAAATGTCATAAGCAACGTCAAGGCGTATGATTACCGATGGCAAAACATCCATTTGTATTTGCATTAAGGCAAAACTTGGAGACATGGCACGACCACACTAGATTAGATGTGATACCAAGGGTCCAAGAGTATCTACAGAAAAGGAACTATTTATTACACTCGTGTCATATAGTATGACTGGAAAACTTAGATCTGACAAGAATTTCTCTCAACTCATGACATAGAAATTTACTGCAAATATATGGAGAGGAAAAGCTATGTGTACTTATTGTAGATTTAGTTGGAGAAGTAAAAACAGGTAAACAAGAGTCATGATTAATTAGTTGTGATGGGGGGCGAAATAGATCGTCCTGCCCACGACAAAAGGGCCACCCAATTTTGGTCCAATAGATACCAACGCCAGCTAGGTGAAACTTCAGTCTGGCCCAGAACCAGCCCGACCTCGGACTCCTTCGAAAGCTCCTTCGACCTCGGATATTTGCCGACTCGCCCGACCAAGTTCGGGGCGCTTTCTGTATTCGCCGACCTGCCCCGACCAAGCTCGAGGTACCTCCTGTATTCGCCGACTCGCTCCGACCAAGCTCAGGGCGCCTCCTGTATTCACTGACTCGCCCGACCAAGTTTGAGGAGCCTTCTACGATCGCCGACTCGCCTCGACCAAACTCAGGGCGCCCTCTCCAATAATACACCTCGACTTTTAAGCTCGGGGCGCTCCAACGAGCACACCTCAGAATCCGGGATGCTAGGCTAACCTCAACACCCATCAGGTCGTCCTCACCAAATACATGATGCGACCTCTCAACGAGCTCGGCTCTACCAACGGCCACACCCATATACGTGCCCACGTCCTCCTACGTGGCCATACATAGCGACGCCGCCACGCCATGCTTTGCTTGCTGGCCCACGACAGCCAAGGACAGCACCATGCTACTCCGGCCATATCCTGCTATGACTGTCAACACCTTACCATCTCCAAGAACGGACGACACCACACGCATTTTAAAACTATACTAAAAGCTTACCTTGGTAGACTCATTTTCTTGGGGCAACACATATGCAGTTCCCACACAATAATAAACAGCTAATAATGGAACAGCCACATTCATATGTATCAAGTGCATAGGTTGATATGAACTCAAATGTTTGATCATCCAATAATTGAACAAGTGCATTTCAGTTTCCTTTGTACTTTCCTGGCAGTTCTTGCCAAATGTTCGAGACTGCTCTGGATGGCAGATAGGTTGGGCATGTTTCCCGGAGGGATCGTGCGGATGTGAAGCTTTAGGATGTCATCAATGGTGCCAATCGAAAGTTCACCTTTTTTAGCAATTGCAAGGCTGTTTGAAAGCTAATAAGAATTAAATTGAATGGGATAAAGAATCACAATCAGAAGCTTAGATAACTAGAATCCCTTAAACAATATGGATACTCTCTAAAAGATTTCACAATAAGGTCCACAATCTTGGTACTTTACCGGTTCGGTATAATACGGTCCGTATAGTATGGTACACACTCTGTACTGAAATATCTCTCTAACCATGTTTCACAATTTTTATTTTGAACATAAGTTGGTATGCCTTGGTACAAGTCGGTACACTATAGTACGGGATGCTATAGCTCGGTTCGGGATGGTATGGAGCTTGCATAGAGCCTAAGTTGAGTTTCATACCGATTTTCTTTCAGCACAATATGATGAGTCCCTACCAGATGGTATGGGGCAGTACAACAAACTATGGATTACAGTATGCTTGGAAAAAGTGAAAGCAAATATAACACTTAATTGGCACTTCTCTATTCAGAAAATGAAGCCCCCAAAAATAAGAAAAGAAAAATATGCAACATATTTTCCTGAAAACACTATAGCTTATGATATTGGCACAACCTTTGGGGAGGAAAAAATACAAGTCCATAGATAGCTAAAAGTTTCCCAGTCATACAAGCAAAAGAACCTGATAGTATGAGGAGGCAAGACGGCAGCTATCCACAATCAATTGCCACTTGCTTTTGCAAGAGATCTAGGAAACAAATTTTCTTTTTTGTTTTTTGAGATGAAGATCACATTAAATAAAATTTGCATGTATTGAATCAGTGAAGCTCCAGACTCTGTTATTAAAAGAATCCAGTTTTCGTGTACTGGAGCAATAAAAACACAGAATATTATATAACATTAAAGGTTTGAGCATCCAGAAAAATTAAATTTTGTAGGCAATTAACAAAATCACATTGGTGGACATTTTAATCTTTATCCTACAATGGTAGGACAGTAGAAAAGTAGAGCCTGGGAAAATACTTATCAATATAACACAACATCCAGTTCAGCATTATAGAGAGAAATCCGAGTAGTGAGTAGTGAAAAACTGTTTGGGACTAAAGCATCAAATCCTAAAGCAATATTTCACACACACACACACACACACGCAGACACAGAGAGAGAGAGAGAGAGAGAGAGAGAGTTAAAAGGACACATATGACTAACTTCTTTCAAATTTACATTACCATAAAGTAACTTCTTGTTGCTGCTGTAGATAACTGTTGGTCTATCGGATGCAGGAAATATATGTGTGGCATCCTTTGAAGAAAACGTGTGGAGTGTGATAGGCTGTGTTCTAAGAGAAACCTTCTTTCTATCAGACAACTCACCAGAACTTGTGTTCAATAGAAAATTGAGCAGGTGTCCATCTCCAAGAGCACAAAACAGATAGGACACCTGAAGAACAATAAACACGTGCAGGTTGAAAGATGCATCACTATTTACAATTAAACATAAAGCTCTTTAGGAGAAGTGTGGCTGAAAGAGCTTACCCAATCAAAGTTACAGACGAACAGATTGAGGAATGATCTTGTAGGATCCGGCCCTTTAAGTAAATTGGCCTGGGACCATTTGACCGGCCCAATTGAATTTGGGCCAAAACAGAAAAGGCCAAAAAAGGAAAAGAAATTGAATTTGAGTCCTCCCTCTCCCTCCAAAGCCTCCACCAGAGCAATCTTCCTTCCTTCTCTCTCACTCTTCTTCTTCTTCTTCCCATCAAGCCCGCGGTTGCCATTATTGTGTTCATTGAAAATTAACCGAGAAAGAGATCCGTTGATTGCCCTGTTTCCACTCTCCTTTCCTTTGGGTTTCGCCACCGTCGGCCGTCTGATTTGGCTGAGTTTTGCCGCCGTCTAGGGACATTGAACATGTGGCTGTTGATGTGAGGCCCAACCTCACTGGGGTGGGCTCTTGGCCCGGCCCAACAACTAAGAGAGGGCCGGAAGGCCCTCTTCCCATTTGGAACAGGGCACAGCTCCATTCAACCACGGGGAGGAGGAGGAAGAGTCCTCCTCCTCCACGGACACTGTCGGAGGCTAGGATAAGCCTAGCCTCCTCTTCAATCAAGCTCATCCACTTTGAGAATCATGGTGAAGCAACCACCATCCGAGTTTATCCCCTCACCCTCGAGCTAATCTCCTTCGGAAAACCCTCTATAAATCTTCCATCTCTTAGCGATCGACCCACCTCTGAGCTCCACCGAGAACCTCCTCCTTCTCCTTCTTCTTCTCCGGTGACCGGGGTGCCGCCTCGACCAAGTGCCGCCGCCGAAGTTCCTTCCTTTTCCCGTAGACCACCGACGACCTTTCTTTTTCTTTCCTCCTTGTTTTGAGCACCGCCGCCGCTAGCCGCCGGACCGAGCCACTTCTCGGCTGAGATCCCTCCTCTCCGCCGCCTCCGTTGCTCTCCGGTGAGTCTTCCTCCTCCATGCATTCGTTCTATTGCCAAACAACTTGATTTCTTCCTTTGTTTCGGCCCCAAACAGAGACCACTTTTGTCTCTTCTTCACGTTGATCACCGCAGTAGCCGTCGGCCGCCACTGCAGTCGGCTGGCCGTCGACCGGACGACGGCCTCCGCCACCTAGGTCGGCCACCCCATCGGCTCCCTCTTCCTTCTTCCTTGTTCCCTTCTTCCCCTGTTCTTTGATGAATCGGGAAGAAGAGTGGCCAATGTAGGCTGTGATCGGCCATGAGAAGATATTCGGGCCATGTTCAAATATGGGCCCACTTCATCCATTGTGGGCCCAACATGGCTGGGTCCAACTTGGGCCTAGTTCAGCTATGTTGGGCCCTATTGGGGGTACCTATTGTAGGCCAAACTTGAGCACAGTTTAGCCATATTGGGTCCTATTGGGCCGAGCCCATTGCCGGTCAAATTTGGTCTCAGTTCAACTACTTTAGGCCCTGTTGGGCCATGCACTTTTGTGGGCCAAATTTGGGCCTTACTGGACCATGCCAATTATGGGCTGAGATCGGGCCTATTGGGTCGTGCCTAATGTGGGCTAATGCTGGCCTGTTGGGTCGTGTCCAATGTGGGCCAAGTTCGGGTCCTATTGGGCCTTATCCAATAGTAATTTTGATGTTGCTTAGCTTTGTAATTAAGAAAAAAATTAAATATATTTTAACAGGTGAATCTAATCTGCCTACCTCAAGTAGGATTTAAAGCGAGAAGAGGTAAGTAACCTGATACTTTAAAATGTATTTTCCAAATTATTTGGCAAAATAATTATTAGTTGATTAAATTTTGATATATGTTTTGTACTTAGTTAAACGGATCAGGCATGTTAATAATCATTTTAAAAATTATATTATATGTTATGAAATATGAAAATATGACTAGACAAATTATGAAAAATCTATTTTATCTATATGTATATATTCTCAGCATGGCTATGATCTGTTTTAGCTCCGCCAATGGAGAAGATTATTCATTAGCCTTGTCGACTTGTATCTGTGAGAAACTAATTTCGATACCGCGCCACCGGTGATGAGAATAGTGGATTTGGACACCGTTGCCACTGGTGATTAATAATAGTGGATTTGGACACCGTTGCCATCGGTGATTAATAATAGTGGATTTGGCACTTTGTGCAACCCATGCCACTGAGTTATATGGCCATAGCCAATTTATGTTAGAATTCTGATATCATAGTTTTTATGAAAATGCTTAGTAAATTTTTTAAAAAAATTTGTTATTTGTGATTTAGTTTTTAGTCATTATTTTATGTTTAAATTAAATATCTGGCATGCTTTGACCCCACTCTGGGGTATTATGTTGCTTACTAGACTAGTGCAGCTTATTATTATGTTTTCTCTATTTTTTAGATCCAGAGGCATGATTGCTTGGGACTTAGGGAGTGCGCTAGTTCTATCGAAGATACTTTCAGTCATTAGAGTTTTAGTCGGTCTAGTTAGAACATTTTATTTGAGTCATGATTAGTTAAGCATATGTTAACTTATGTCACTTTGGAACTATTATAATAACTATTTTGATAAGCTTTGATTAAATAAATTTTTAAGAATTATTATCACTTTGATATGATCTGTAGCCTTGCATGCTTATATGATCCACTATACAGATATGGGACGTCTGTTTCGCTCTGGGTTCGGGGCGTAATTGTTGATCGGTGGAATCGATCATGACCCAGGTCAAGATTGATCTTGGTCGCCGCTGCTCAACCGGCGACAATTGGTTTTGGCTTTCAACGACAAAGTGGATTTTAGAATAGGAGAAAATAGAAGAAAGAGAACTCGGGTGGTGGTGCTTGGCTGGGGCGGCATGCCGGCCACCAAAGAGGGAGGAATGAGGAGGTGGAGAAGGAGGAGAAGGCTCGGAGGTGGATCTTGGGACAGGGCTCTTAGAGGGATGAGGGAGAGGGGTTTTATAGGCTTTCGAACGGTTATGAGCGATTGCACCGCCCATGAGGATCAGGGGCAATGGCACCATGGGACAACCAGTGGCCGTTCTAACTCCCCGCAGAGTTGGGGAGTTCAACTGTCGTGGAGTTGGCCACGACTCCACGGCCTCGTCTCTCCAAAGAAGATAGAGCCAAGGATCGCGATCACGATCCTCTGTTCTGGTTTTTCTTTGCTTCATGGGTTGAAGTCGTTTGGGCCTGCCAGCTTCAGCCTATTCTGGGTCAACTCTCACGGACAGAGATATGGCGATTCAGACCAAATGATCTAGTTTAGAGAGGACTAGTGTCTCGCACCTATCTTGAGACTAGTCTCTTTCTAGTCTGATCCAAAATTGCTAGGACAGACTAGGGCAAACCGGCTCTCAAATCCTTGGTTCTAAGACTATTTTAATCATTATGATCGACTATGTACTTTCAATAAAAGCTTTAGGAACTAGCTCGTTGAAACCATGGTACACCGTACCGATCGGTACCGGTTCATATCAAGCATACCGTATTGTATTGGTACAAAACTAGTACACAGTACTAGTATTGTACGAAGTATCGATACGCCTACCTGACCTCATGACCGGGTGTACTGATATTATACCAGGTTATTATAAATATGGGGTTGAGTACCAAAATAGCGAATCTTGTTGAAAACAATGAAAAAGCATAGTTACCTCGAGGACATGAATACTTTCAAAATTAAAGAAAGAGAGCATGCACATACAATCAAGATCAATAGGAAGCATGTTTAGCCAAAGATGTAATGCAAGTAACAGTATTTGAAAAATATCACATTCTTTTGAAAAAAATCATATTAAACTTGTTTTCCCTGTAATCAGACATCTGTGAGATAAAATTTAGAAAATAAGTGAAGATTCCTATGGAATTTTCCTTGTTCTTCTCCTTTCGTTCCCATGCTATAGTTTCTATTCTCTTTATGTTCTTTTTTCTCGTTTGACAGTGCAGAAATGCAATTGTACAAATAAATTTCATTTAATTTCTACAACTTAGAAAGGCAGCAGGATCCCCTTTTTGGGAGCAGGATCTCTCCTGACCAGCAGATTTAATTTCTCATTTAAGTTTTTTCAGTGTACATGTTTGATGAGACTTCCATGACCATGCTTCAGTGATCCAAGGATTGATCTTTCTCTTCAAGTACTGAAGTTTTTATGGGGGCTTTTGTTCTATTAAAGTTGTTTTCCAGATTTGGCTCCATCTAGCTTGATTTTGTGCTCCTTTGCCTCTTTTGCCGGAAGAGAGGAGACTGGCCCAACAAGCTGGTGGGATAAAAGTTTAAGCTGTGTTCATGGCAGCCAGATTGCCGGGTCATGGTAAATGGGCATGTTGACTAAAAGTTTAGGCAATGTTGAGTGGCGGCCAACTATGACAGGTTGTTTGTTGGTTTATTATGAGGATCCATGAGGTCATTTGTTCACTCCTATGGATAGATCTTGAGTACGTGTGTGTGTATAGGGCCAAAAAATCCAAATAATATCTTATGGTTAAGTTTTTTGGGTGAGGTCCTAGATTGTGATAAATGGTATTAGAGCTGATCTAGCCCATGGCCTATATGGACTGAAGGACACTGTAGCATGAGCCCATTAGGGTTGACCACGGACCGATCGTGGTTTAGGCCCACATCGGTTATGTACTGGATAGATCTTGGGTACTTATATAGGGCCAAAAAATCCAAATAATATCTTCCAGCTAGCTTTTTTGATGAGATACTAGGTTGTTACTGTCATACCTTGAATCCAGCATCCGGGTCCGGCATGCGACATGGCTGCAGACTCCCTAAAGCAAAGCTTTAGAGAATATACTAGGCTAGAAAATTTAATACAACTTCAATATCTATAATCAACAATGATCTCAATTCATACCAAATAATAAAGTTGGTTCAATTACAAAATTTGATCATTTAACTAGTATCAGTGATGCTCTATCTAATCATCCCCTCCACTTGTGATCTTAACCCCCAGGTAAATGAATATTGTATCAATACCCGAAAAGTTCATAAATAACATGCACATGAGTTCTCATTATCATTATCATCCGCTCGCAAAAATGCTCTCCCAAGTGTCGGAGAATCGCACAAGTAGTATACTCGGAAGTCTGAGATCGAATCCTCAGAGAGCGGTCTATGAATTATTAGAGTAATTTCAGATGTAATTTTTTTAGTTGATTTTCAAAAATCAAAAGCAGAGAATAATAGGTAATTAAACAAAGTTCAAGAATATAGAGAAGGCTAGGGATCTGGATTCTCCTTTGATAATGTTATTTTCAACAATTAAATTTTGCGATTCTTGATTAAGGATTAATTAGATAGAATAGTCCTAAACATGGAATATATAATTTGAAAATATGAATTCAATATTCAAGTATTTATCGTGCCGGTTACGTCTACGACAAATCAAAAATCGAAATAATCCATGCATCAATAAATATAAACCATACAAGATCTATCTAATAAATAAGTATGCAAGAATCAAGAGCATATAATAGATGTAAATCAAAGAGAATAATCGTTTAGAATTTACTTAAAGAAAGCAAACTGCCAAGGGTTGTTCCATCAGCCTTGATCAAAGGAGTTAGCCCCCCCATTACAAAAGCAGCCTCCTCTTTTATATTTTTTTTTCTTTTCCTTTTCGGAAACCGTGCATACCCTGTTTCCTTTTCAAATGAGAGAGCTCAACCCCCCTCTGTTTTTGTGGGAACCAGAACAATGTCCCAGCCCCCAGCCTCCTCTGTTTTCCCCCCCAAATAAGAGCTTTCTCTCCCAGCCGAGAGAGCCTTCTTCATATAGATTCCCAGAGCCTATGGAATCGATGATTCCCCCGATCGCGCGTGGGGAGGAGCGGACGCCGAGGATCGTGCGATGGATGCTGAGAACGCGGAGCGGTGCTTTGCGGACGACTGGGTTGATGCTGGTGCGGACGATGCGCGGACGCTGCGACGCTTCACGGGATGCTGGGCGGAAGCTTGAAAGGAAGGTTGATCACGGGATCTTTGGCATATGATCGCGGGATGCTGGAGATGGAAATGGATGAGAGCTGCGGCAGCTGGGGTGCTAATCCGCTCTGTGAACGCGGACGGAAGGTTGGATGCACGTGGAGATGGAAGAAAACCATCACGAATAGCTGGGAAGCGGAGGACGGGTGCGGAAGCTTTGATCACGAATCCGGGAGCTAGATGCGTGGGATCCTAGATTTGGAGGCTGGCCACACGGAAGAGTCTGGTAGCTTGGCTTTGAACGTGGGATCCTGAGATTGTGCACGGGAGCTGGGACGCACAAATGGAAGGAGCTGATCGCGGGTGAATCAATTGAAGAAGAATGTTGATGCGGGATGCTGGGAGGCTTCACGGGCTTGGGCGGACGCTGGGATATGTTGATATGCCTGGGAGCCGAACCGTGGACGGCTGCATCGCACAGGATGAGACTGATGCGCGGAGGATGATGGGATTCGGATGTTTCACTGTGCATTCCATGTGGATGGTCGCCAAGTGTCGCTCTAATATGGTCTGGCTGCTGTCCATAATTATAAGCTTGATAAATGATGGGTTCGAATAGGCCATGGCGAGATTGGGTGCACACAGCTTGGGTTATGCATCTTTCTGAACCAAACCTGTACCAAATGTGCATTTTATCTCTGATTTATGATAAACTATGCGAAACAAAAAAAATATAATTTAACTCGGCGATATTATCATCATCTGTTAACAATAAGACTAATTTAAGTAGTATATAGATCGCACTTTTGTGCTCTTATCACACGCTATTAAGATTCCATGCGTAAGCCCGTGGACGCTATCCTATGCATAAACTCGTGGAGGTTATCTCCATTCGTCAGGCCATAGACGGTACCCCATAATAAGGTTAGTTCAAATCATATCTTGTCTGTCTGATTTATATGTTACTCTTGTCAAATTAGTTACTACTTATAAAATAAATTTCTCTCAAGTTTAAGGTAAGCTTGTTTATATAATTATGTTCTCAATATCTGATATGTATAATAACTAAGGCTGCAAATGGGTCGGGTTGATCCGTGATCCGACCCGACTCGACCCGCGTAGACCCGACCTGATCCGAACTTTAGAATCTGTGGGTCCGGGTCGGATTCTAAAATTGGAACCAAATCATTTTTTGAGTCGGGTCAGGATTTACCGAACGGACCCGACCCGACCTGAATGGACCTAGAGGGAGAGAGAGAGAGAGAGAGAGAGAGAGAGAGGAAAAGCTCTAAGGGGAGTAGGGTTCAAGCGTGGAAGGATAGCAATAAGCATAGGTTCACAGAATCCAAAGGAACCTCGGCCCGTCAGGATTCTCTCTCGATCTATTACACTGTTGATATCCCTGGTGTCTCAGTTGCTGGCTTTTTTTTTTTTCCTTCTGTTTTTTGGTTTTTGTTTCTTTCAACTTCTGAAGGGAGAAAGTGAGGGAACACTGAACTGAATATGGGTCATGTGCCAGTTTTCTGTAATGGAATTGGATTTTGGAAGAAGGTCTGGGATTTTTTTTGTCCTCGTGAGAGGGGAGCTGGGAGACACCAAGTTCCGTCCAGTCAGTCATATAGATAAAAAATAGCGTGATATGAAATTTGGCTTGTAGACCGACTTACTTGGTAAGTCATGGGTCATCTGTTCTGACTGAAGGTCAATTGCAAGTCTTTCAAGTCATGGGTCACCCAGCACCTCATAATTATGATATGACCAAATTAGATTTGCTCAAAATTTTTTTCCAAAAGCACAAAAAAAGTGAATCCATTTCGAACCCGACCGCGACCCGATTCAGACCCTGATCTAACCTAGATTTGACTCGAATCAGACCCGACCCGATCTTCAACCGGATCGGATCTGGGTCCAAAATTAGGACCTGAATAAAAAATTAGGTCGGGTCGGACCGACCAGACCTATTTGCACCCCTAATAATAACCATACGACTATATTTGTACTGGAAATTATATAGTGCATATCATCACATACCAAACCAAATGTATCGATATAAATCTCATGATGCAAATCTAGCGGTACAAACCAATAAACATATATGTATAATTGGTATTCAAGTACAGAAATTCTTAGCTCTATCGCAATCCAATACAGCTACAATGCTACCAATCTACACCTAATATGCCCAATCAATTTAATATCAATATAACACCAACTTATCCTTTATCAATCACTTGTCATATTAATGAATCAATTATTCAATAATTTTCTAATTTTAGAGTTCTAATATTTGAATTCCCATATTCGCTATTCTCCTTTAATTAAAAATTAGAATAAATAAAGGTCAAGGCCTTAGCTTGATTTAGAAAATAGAATATAAGATCTTGTTAGGCTTTTTTCTATCTGGATGACTACAACTCCTAGAAAATTAGCGCTGACTATAGATTCATATAAAAGATATATGAGGCCAGCTAGATGACAACGCTCAATTGTTCGAATCAATCAACACAACGTAACTCAATCTATCTGATCCAGAAATATATATCCAATCAAGAAAAAAGTAATAAATCAGAGATTTTTAATGATAGGTTCAATGGTAGTCGACAACAATTAGGTGCAGAACGACAGGGTTGACTAAATAGTAGTGTCTGACGATCCAAGTCGGTTCGCTTTGGCCAATCAAGCCAATCAACTCATGAAACAAGAATCAGACCATGGTACACAGTAAAGACTAATGATGAAAGAGTCCAGCAGTGCTCATCAACGGTCTAGAAGAGATCACTCCATAATAAAGGTGCTACTAAGCATTTGGCCTCCCTTTTTAGGTTTGCCAGATGCCGATACTAATGATCTTATACTTGGACAAGAATTGCATCCTACTTCTTAAAGTTACATCACACACCATAGCATGGAATGTATTTTGGCAATGGTTTCAAGCAACTGGAAATGTAACCCATACTTGATGATCCCGCTCCACGCCAAATGGTTGAAGCTACCTATTGTCAAGTGATGCAGTTATGTAATGTGGGTACCAAGTGCAACCTAGTGGTCCTGCTAAAATGTTGATGAGCATCCCTTTGGATTTGGCTACACATTAGAAAGCCAACGAGCCTCTCATCTCTCGATTCAAGCTCTATGCCAATACAAACAAGTGAATTTTCTCTTGCATACTCAGCAATCAGCATTGACCCAGTGTAACTCGACGGTCATACATCAATACACAATCTTTGGACAATAGTTTTGAGCAAAGCTGAAGTGGCCCATGCTTGCGGATCACACTCTATCTCAAGCAGCTAACACCACTCATTGTCAGTGATGTCATCCGCATTTTCTACCTTTGCCTAGCAATCTCAAGGAGCCATCTACCTTTGGTCCTTTGCCCCGAGCAATCCCAGGTGCCATCTACTATTGCTTTTGAAAATCCTCGGATGTCTTCATGCTTTCTAAATCTTTCCCTGACAATCCTGGGGACCATCTTCTTTCCCAGGCTTCGTCCCTTGTATTCCTAAGATGGCTTCTTCATTCTTAAACTTCTGCAATCCTAGACTAAATCAAAGTTTTCCTTCCAAATCCAATCACCGGTATTCCCAGGACTCCTGCAAACACACTTATATTGACATACAAAATTGTTTGGTGGTAATTCTTCCATTCCATCACATGTGATGAACAATATTCTATCAAGACTATTAAACTCCTACCTCGAGTGCTCAAAATGCATCACATTTTCCTTTTTCTCCGAACTAAAAACTCTTTGAACAATCTCTCTCCTAATCCTTTGCATTAGAATATAGTTTGGTAACCATGAAAATATCATAGGATTCCATGGAGGAGAGATTAACAAAATTGGAATAAGAGATGTGAAGCAAGAAAAAGGATCAGGATCTATCTTTCAAGAACTTATGTACTGGCATGCCATTACCTCCTAAATTTAAGATGCCTGAAATGGATGCTTTATGAGAAAAGACTGAAAACTCTTGGTAATGCATAGTGTTATCAGAGATAGATTCTAAGAACCTATAGTAAGAGTCAGACTTTGCACTAACGCCAAAATATGCCATTACACTAAGTGATTAATACTAACAATCCACCTCAAAAAGTACTATCAAGGGTAGAAGTATAAATCGGGTGCATGCTTGCAAGTGGTCCTTTGAACTAAAGAATATGACACCTTGTCATATTTCGAGATCCATAAATTTGAGACCAAATTCGCAGGTTGACCATGACATCTTGAACAATGTTCTTGAACGGAAGCACGATGGTTTGCTGAATTAGGATATGGTTGAGGATTGGAAACCATCATAATGCACCAGAAAAAGAGAGAGCGAACAATAACAATTAGACCATACTCTTTACGTTTAGTCTAACATCAGGAAAGGTAGACAGTGAAGCTTTCTCAACCACTTGAACAGGACCATTGTTGTTCCCAGGTTGATCTCTAAAATGCTAGCTAGATTAAATTCATCAAAGTGTTGGATAGAAACAGGATTAAGAGATAGAAATACAAAGCAATGGAGATGTTAATTGGGGAGATTTAAATTTTTGGAGCTGGAAAGGAGGTGGTAGGGTGAAGTTCGTGTGTTAAGGCATGGGGAGGAGGCTAAAACTATTAGGGAAGTACACACTTGAAAGGGCCCAAGTCATTAAGATAGTCTCCCTAGAAGTCATCAATTTCTCTACTCGGAAGTAAGGCTTGTTATTTAGGATGGGTTGACCCTTTAGCTTTTTATAGGTAGTCATCAATTTCTCTATCCCACGCATAAGCTCGTGGCAGCTATCCTACGCATAAGCTCGTAGAGGCTATCTCATGACAAGATTAGTCCAACCCATTTTACATATCTAGTTTTACATGTTTAATCACATTTCCATCACATCACATATTTTCATAAATTCTCAAAAAAAATATGAATATTCTTCCCAATTGAATTATTTAATATTTACATAGCAATCAAAATGCACATCTCATATGTGTCATATCAGCTCATAAACAAATAACAATATAATCATAAAATAAATCCAACGATAAATCAAATATATGCATAGAGGTGCTATGATGTAAGGATTCTTACAGGAATTTGTGTACTGACTCAAATACGGATCCGGATCACAACCTACGAGCTGGGGTGCTGAGTCCCCTGATCAAAATCTCCTGGTACCGCTGACTCTTCCCCTACAACATCAATTATAAATCACGAACTAAATTATTTAATATTAAAATATTCTGAACCATAACTTACATATACTTTGGAGCCCATTACTAGGTCCCCAATCATCTCAACCCCTCCAGATTTAGGGGCAGTCAGAGAGGCCCGACTCCCCACCTTGTACTACTGGCCTATGTCGTCGCCAGCCATGGCCGCCGAATGCCAGCGACGATGGCCGGTCTCGGTGAAAAGACCAAAAGGAGGATGAACGAGAGAGAAGGGAAGAAGACCCTTCTCTCTTCACGGATGGGAGTACATCTCCTCTTCCCTATTTTTTGGTCCAAGGGTAGCAGCCACCACCTTCCCAACCCTCGGCCACCACCCTCCCAACCGTCGGCCACCACTGGCCGAACCATCGCCGGTCGCCACTGCTGCAGTCGCCGGCGATGATGGCCGGCCAAAAGAAAGAAAGAAGAAGAGAAGATCTCTTCTTCTTCTTCCCCCCGCCCCCAAGAACCGAAAGGGTCCCTCTAAAGGGTCCCTCTCCTCCCTTTCTCCTCTTCCATCATCAACATAAAACCACCGAGGGTTGGAGGGGGAGGATGGGGAAAAGATATTAGTGGAAGATCAGAGGTAAACAAAGGAAAGTGACCTTGATAACCTCCACGATGACCACAATCTACTGATCTTCTACCTATGAAACTACATTGGTCTTTAAACCATTTTCCTCTGCTTGTCTCTTAGCCTCCAGGTGCAAAGTTAGCTAGCTCTAGTCAGCATCCTTCGATCAACTTTAATTTGTGCTGGTTTGTTTTGGGTTAAACCAGTTTTAGATCAGGCATAGAAGTTCCTACTTAATCCATCTTGATTACTATTCAAAGTTATGATTTTACCTAAAATTAGCATAGATTACTACTAAGGATCTTTCCTAATGGCAAGAATTCCTTTATCTGTAGGCATCCTCAACATGTCCCCCAGTTAACATAGAATCCCCTTATGCTTATCCATCATTGTTCACATTGTCTGTTCCCTCATTATCCCTTTTTCTTTCATGTGGTTTGTAGATTAAGAAAATCATTGCTTTTGTTTGATTTTCTTAATATTTTCCTAGTTAGGGTTTGCATGGATAGGTCTGAGTTTAAGTAGGGTCGCGTTAGACACATGCCTGATCCAACACAAAACGACGTTATTTGTTGATCCAAACCTGCCCGCAAGTGATCCATCGTATTCTCGGCCCAAGCCGATTATCAAACTTTATTAAGCAGTGAGGGAATCAAAACCAACGTTGAAACATCAAGCCCACAATTCCATATGACTTGACCTGACCTAATCTCGCCAATGGCGTGTCAAATCGCCAAAAATAGGAACCCATTCATTTAAAATCCGATTCAGGAAGTTGTTTGATCCCACACAGAGTATGGTGAGGAAGTGGCTCAATTCTTTTTGAATTCTCAGTGATCTCTTCGCATATTTCCTCAAGTCCTTTATAGGTGCTGATCTCATGACTGTGGTTGTGGAGGAGCCACAATAGACTCTGATTGTTAGGAAGTGAATAGGACAGACACAATTTAGGCAGAGAAATTTTGCCATGAAAACCGTAATTGGAAATGAAAAGCTATTTCCATTCAATCATACGACTTTCGGTACCAGACAACCATGTGAACTTCATGTCATGATCAACCAAATGAGCGTGCTTCTTAGATGACTCTCAAGCCATGTGGATGTTATTGTCGAGCCGACAAACGATAAACATATGGGTTCGACCGCCAAACCCTGTGGTCCAACAAATGCTCATTTCCAGGGTATGCATGTGATTCATTCCTATTTGGAGGTTAGATTTGACTAAAATCAAGTGTGGAAACTGGAAAGATACACCTCAAGAGGGCCACATTATTAAACTGGTTGGACTAGTCAAAAGGCCAATATGACTTGGTTGGAGTACTTGTCCGAGTGTTCACATGATGGGGCCTAATTTTTCCTAACAGTCCTTGGCCCTTGTACTCTTCATATGATTCATGCTAAAGAATACAGTAGTGACTCATTATTAATCAATTAGTTTGAATATATTTTTCCTTAAAAAAAAATGAGCTTGAGAACTCTTACTTTGGAGAGGTAGGGGGCCAATCACATCAACTACTTGCTGATGTCACGTTCCTATAATTGTCAGTTTGCATTGTCTAGCATAACAACTGCATTAGCTTTGGAACTATTGGATATTATTCTTTATGGTGCTAGAAACATGCAGAATTATGTTCTCATACTATCCCATGGAAATTACCTAGAATAAGATTACCTCCGAATTTCTAGCATCTTATGTAATGACTGTTTGTTGGCTCCAAATTAGTAGATATGTTAATTTGTTGGATTATAGGTACTTATTGGTCTAGAATAGTCTTAAAATAGACATTTGGAACAACGTATTTCTAACATCACCTTCCTTTTGTATTTATATTACCCATATCCTATTTATATCTACTTTTATATTTATATTTCTAACATCATATGTTTTCGATGCCTTTCTTATGACCTTAGTTCTGGGCATTAATTTGATAACAAGACTGCGTCGGCTCTTGAAAGACATGCATGATTTAAAAAAAAACAAAAATACTTTCTTGACATTCCTTTTCTTGCGCAGCCTCTCAGGCCTTGCAACTCGCAAACAAAGAATAATTAAATTTGAATACCTTAATTATTTTAATATATGTCGCCACTAGGGAGACAACCTTCCACCGAGTGCATTGTTATAAAACTATTAAACTCATGATATGATACACTCCAGAGGTCGACAAGAAGCGGACAGGTGATGATGGGTAAAATGGAAGATACACAAACTTACTTCTGACATTCGCTCTAATATATTTTTATGACTGCTTTCTTGATTAGGGTTTTGGGGAACTCCAAGTTCTGGAGTCCATATAATAAGATAATATGGTTGGGGAATGGTAGGAGAAACATGGGGTATTGAGAAGCACCTTTGACTGAGAATTCAAAGGAATAAATTTGAAAGACCTATCCACCTGCTCCCAAACAAATCGGAAAAAAACTCGGCGAGGTATTGAAAAATCTAGAATATGTCTTCCAACTGGAGGTTATGTGCGATTTATGTGATGATGCTCTAATTATAATTTAATTTTAATAAAAAAATAAGGATCAAACATATGTATTATGAATAAATTATATTTTGTATTAAATAGCATGATTTTATAAATATTTTACTATTGGTGGTTTATTTATGAATTATGACATCTAAATAATGAAAAATTATTTTTTTAATAAAAATGAAATATATGGCCTGATTATGAATTATGAATTTCACATGATGCCATTTAGTATTTTTAATCTATTTATATAGAAATATTTTATAAAATTATAAAATATTTTAAGGGCTCTCAAGTACCTATGACTGTCCTTAGAAATAGAAACTAATTAGTACTTTATTGCAAGCATCCAAAGAAAATGGCTATATAACAACATTGTTAAAGTTGATAATGATTGACATCTTATAGATTACAAAAATAGCCCTATCATGTTATGGTGAAAATAGCATAAAATATTTGTGAGCATTAGTTTTTAAAAAATAATATGGCTAAATAGCAAATATTTGATGACTATTATTATATCTGTTGTACTTGAAATCATCTTTATGAATTTGCATGATTTATGTGTTCATGATTGGATTTTAATGTCATGATTTGTTATATGATTATGTGTATGAAATATTTTAATTTGCAGTAAAAATTATTCTCTACAAATAGTATATTAAAATCATATAAAACTTATGCCTGATCCGACAAGATAGTGCAAGATTACTTACAGAGTTGTGAAACTCATTCTTTCCATTATTTTTTTTAGACAAATAAGACTATTACGAGCAGGAAGGGATAATCCAGAATTAGAAATCAAGATAACAAGCTCAGAAGCATAGTAGCAGAAATCTAATCAGTCATTGATTAATAAATTTAGTAAATGATCTCGGTGATTTATAGGTTTATGTATTTTATGTATTTTTTTGACTATGTAAACCTTGGATTTGGAAGTTCTATACTAGCATTTTCTTTATTTAATAAATGAAGTAATTTTTGGAGCATTTTTATTATATACTTTATAAGATGAATTTTGTATAGATTTTTTATTAATTATAGGTTTTATATTATTGTGGGTAATATCTAGCTGTAGTACGATGATGTCATGTACTGAATTTGAAGCCTGACAGTCCTCATCCTTTCATTTCTGTACTTCTAGATGTTATCACTATGTTTTTTATGTATTTTTTTTTGACTCTGTAAACCTTGGATTTAGAATTCTATACCAGCATTTTTTTTATTTAATAAATGAAGTAATTTTTGGAGCATTTTTATTGTATACTTTATAAGATGAATTTTGTATAGATCTTCTATTAATTATAGATTTTGTGTTATTATGGGCAATATCCAGTAGTAGCACGATGATGCCATATACTGAATTTGGAGCCTAACAATCCTCATCCTTTCATTTCTATTCATCATCGGTACTTCTAGATGTTATTACTATCGGCAAATTACACTACAAAAGACAATCTATTTATTAATTTAAATCCACATTTTAGTTTGAAGAACGATACATGCATGATCAATGTAAACAATGATCAAGACGGCTAATTCTTAGTTGGGCTCTAACCAGTCAGCCAAAGATACTTGGCAGAGAACAGTAACGCATCCTGCACCAATGGCAACTGATAATTGGATATATTCCTGCGAGGGTATTCATTATTGGCCTGCAACAGGCCAAACCAACAGCGACTCTCACTGCTGGACTTGGTGTCTGCTATACTGGGCGGCCCAGCTGATCTGCCATCCACTGCCTCCCACTTACAACTGGGACTTCAGTCCGCATTCCTCGTGGCGGTGAAGTGGAGGGTATGCTCACAGGAGGTCGACAGATCGCTGGGGGCCCCCACGAGCTTTTCCACAAATCGCCGACCTCGTAAGCCTTAACAGGACTCTTACAACCTCCCGGACACCAGAGCCAGGGGGTTCGATTTCCTTCATCTCTCGAGCAATGGATTATGAGAGAATCGACAAAGTCCAGGTATGAATCTTGTCTTCCCCTACCCAACGAGAAGCATTACGAAACCCCATTGCTCTGCTATCCAAGCTGTTCTCAATTGTTCTGGTTCTTTAACTACATGCATTCTTTTGATGCATGTGGTTTCTGAAAGACTTGGGCGTTCTCTGTGGTTCTTCCTAAATTTTTAACTGTTTTACATAGTCCGCTAGGTTTTGGGTTGGCTCCACTGCTCTTGTCTGTGTGGCTGCCAATCAAAATAGTTCAGAGTCTTCGATTTCATGCATTCTTTTTAATTCATGTGGTATTTGAAAGATTGGAGCTTTCTCTGTAAATCTTATAAAACTTTTAAACTTTTTTCACTTATTCTGTACTTTGAGTTGGTTCCAGCCCTCTTTTTAGGTCTACTGAAATTTGAGTTGTTTCAGTTGTTCCGCTGTTATTTTTGTCTGTTCCAATCGTTCAATGTCTCTTGTCTGTTCGGTTTCATGGATTTCGTTCCCTGTATGGTTATCTCTTTGGCTTACGATTGATTCGCTTTTTTGAAATGGATAGTGATGCATTCTCCGATTGGATGTTTCTTTTTTTTACGTGGTTCATGGTGTTCCCTGATCTAATCTTTTATTGATTTGTTGCATTTATATATAAAGGTAACATCATGAATCCGTATGGAAAAAAATTTATATGATTAATCTCATCAGTAATATATGATTCTAAAGTGGAGGATTCTTCTCCTTCAAATTTTCACGGAGCTTCATGGGCTTTCATGTAGTAAAATGATGTCAAAAAGCGACTGCTTGATCTGTTATTCAGTTTAAATCTGGCTTATGGATATCTGTTCAGTTCATAGGCTTAGCATGGTGTTGATGGTAATTATTGTATATTGAATTTTGAAGGGAAAAGAAAAAGAAAAAGAAAAAGAAAAGAAAAACTTAACCATTGTTTTTGCGAGGCAAGGTCCGATTATTTTTTCTGTACATTGCTCTTGATGCTACTGCTTACATGACAAAGTTTTCTTTATAAGTGCGATAATTATGATTTTAATCTTTGTTACATTAGATATTAGTTGTGTCTAGTTATTCATTGCTTAAATTTTGAAAGACAGAAATTGATTATCTCTCTCTCTCTCTCTCTCTCTCTCTTTCTCTCTCTCTCTCTCTCTATATATATATATATATATATATATATATATATATATATATATTAAGTTTTGTAAATTTACTCCTAGGGATCCATTGAAATATTTCAAAAAACAAAGGGAAAACATTCAAAATTAGATGTTTGACTGCAAATCAAGAGTATATATGACTAAATATCCTTACCACATCATAAGAATGCTAGCTTTGGCTCAATGGTAAGGTTTCTTTATTGCAACCTGGGTGTCATGGGTTCGAAATATGTAAACAGTCTTTCTACATGCAGAGGTAAGACTGTGTACATCTGACCCTTTCTAGATCCTGCAATGGCAGGAGCCTCATTCTTTTGGATGCCCTTTTTTATATTTACTATATCATAAAGCCGACTATGCACTCAAAAAGAAATTCTCCTGCCCCATGGAGCAAGTACTCCACCTTGTAAAGGGTTAACTTTTCAAAATCAAGAGAAATTCGCAAGGCATAACCTCCAAAGAAATATACTAGCAATACTGTGAAGAGTCACTAAAGAAGACGATCAACAATAATGCACATAAGTAATGTTTGGAAAACAAACCTTAAGAGCAGATACTTTTTCTCCCCGTCATCTTGGCTTTATTTGCAGTTGTTCTGAAACTATTGTTCTGTAACCCTCTCCTCATACTCCCTCATTAACCTAGTGATGTTCTTTACTTAGTCATCTTTCCCTTTTTCACCCTTTCTCCTTTTATCTCTTTAAGAGAGCACAATGTCTTTTTATGTGTTTCCAAGCTTTTTATTCTAGCTTGCACACAAAGTCCTAAATCAATGCTTCTTCAAGAACTTTCTTGCTACATGGACTTCTTGATAGAAAGCTCAACTATCCTAAGCCTACACTGGGTTCACCTACATCACAACTCACAAGTAATTAAACTTTCTAAAGATGAGAATTGGTGACTGGATGGTCATTTCATTCACCTGATTGGCTGCAAACAGATAGGATTTCCTTGTAATTCAGATTTTCAAATAATCTTCTTTTCTTTGTTCTCTTTGAGCAAAAGTTTGGCAAGCTTTCCAAATAACATTTGAGCCATTGCTTCTCAGAGTTTGAAAATGAAATAAATGTTTGAATCAATTATTGTATTTTCTTAGCATTGCGGTGGCCTCCTTAGTATCTGAAATCATGATGGCTAGCAACTCCTAGAAGCATACTTAGAACTTCATCAAAATTGTGATTAGTTGCATCATCATGCTGAAATAGTTAGGTCTTGGTATTTTGAAGACTGATTCTACATCATATTTGCTTATGAAAGTAGACGGGAGTAATATCTCCCAGTAAACTGAGAATGAAACTATTGGGAGCTCACAACTGCATAAAAATTGGAGGGAGGAATTCATCACGGACATCCCCTTCTAAGATTAAGGACATGGAATATTCAAAGAACAGGTTATTAGCTGGCGATTTTGATGAAGGTTGGTGAACATCATTTATAAAATCTATTGCTCACCACCCTTGAAAGCATTCTCAACATCCTATGAATTCTTAATATTTACAACTATATTTTGATTTTGGTTGCAGTTAGCTGTAAAGATTCCAAAGGTGCTCTGGTGCTTAATGATGTTGCAGATTTGGACGCTTCCAGGGTGGTCTTGTCTGCTAAGGAGGTTTCAAGTTACAAACAGAGGAATCAACGATTCCCCTGTCCAAAGGATTTAATTTCAAAAGAGAAGGTTGACATGGGTCAAAATAAAATTCAGACTGTTTCTAAGAATATGTCTAATCAGCCTCATTCTAACAGCAACTCGAGCATGATTCACCCACTGAGAACTTTGGATGTAGATTCTAATGTTTATGATAGTGGACATGACAATGCCAGCTCATATAGTTTTGAATTTCACCGAGCAGAGAGAACATCACAGCATCTGATGATTGGCCCCTTTAATAGGCATGTTCCATCAAAATGGAATGATGCTGAAAAATGGATAGTAAGCCGACAAATGTTGCATCCAAATGTCTTGAAGAAAACTGGCGGACAGAATCAGGGGAATTGCCAAATGAATTCTACTTGGTTGAAGGTTGCTCCAGAATCGATGATTCCAGATCAGAAGCATTCTGTTCTCCAGGTGGCAGATACAAGAAGAATTGATCCAACTAATTCTACCTCTCAAAATTTGATTGAGAAGTTCTCTTGTGTTCCTCATTACTCAAATTATAATTTGGTTGCTGTTAGTGGTGACTCTGGACAAAAGGAAGTGTATCAGAAAGAGCCATCTGTCATGGAGAGGCTTGTCGGTGAATCAACAGGTACCTCTTGTAACTTTAGATCATATGTAAATGTCAAAAATATATAAGTTAGACTATACTTTTATTGGCTTTATCTGACAAGAATGAAAGGTTTCCATGTCTAGTGCATAACTTGATCCTTGGCATCAATATACAGGTGAGGATATAATACATTCCTAAAGTTAATGAGACTTATTTACTTGCCAGACAAGTATAAAGAAAACATTCTGAATTGTTTATTTGTTTTGTTACCACCTTTCTTTGAAATTGTTGTTCCTCTCAAATCCATGTTCACAAAGAGATTGATATAGCTTTTATCATGCAGTTGCTCCGAACGTGCAGTCAGTCTTAATGAGAGATGTAGGAACAGAAATGACACCTATCCCTAGCCAGGAGCCATCACAAAGTGCAAGTCCTCTTGAATCACTGTCACATACTCATAGCCCCATTCCCTCCATGCCATCAACACCCAGAAGAGAAGAACAAGCATCAACTCCAATAGAGGCTACCATAGGCAAAGATTTAGGCTCCAAAGGAAAAGATGGCAACGAAGAAATATCTGAGAAAGAATTGAAGCTGAAAACAAGGAGGGAAATTGCTGCCCTCGGCATACAACTAGGCAAGATGAACATCGCTTCCTGGGCTAGCAAAGAAGAGGTGGAACATGCTTCTCCCTCACCTAAAACTCTTGGTGTTGATCATGTGAAAATGGATTATGAAGCTCGTGCAGCAGCATGGGAAGAGGCTGAGAACACTAAACATATGGCCAGGTATTACTTGACTGTAGAAATTTTCTTATAGAAGGGAATTAGAAATGATCAATTGACTGGAAACCTTCGAGGATTTGGTTTCTTATTTCTGGATGGAGGGTCACTGATTTGCTGTTATAATTCTAAATTTATCTCTACTATTTCTTTTCTGTGAATTTTAATGATTCCCTACTGTTGTTAAAATTTTCAAATCTTTATGAAGAAATCTTTCTTCAATATGAATCTCATCACTTGACCCATTTCCATTAGCTCCATTTTTTATAGCCACAAAATATTATGTTTTACCCCAGTTAAAACTTGTATTTTAGGTAGAACATGATTGTCTTTTTTGAGAATACAGAGGAGGGTTGGATCCCCTCCTCAGGATTTGTCACAATGACATGTCGACTTTATTCTGTGGTTGCAATTATCTTTGTGGCTAGACATTGGGAGAAATCATCTTACTCAAAGGTTCATGAGTGTCACCCCTAGAAGGAAACACCTGTATGAATATTTTTTAACCACCATAGTTGTTTCGCCTCTGTGCATATACAGGTTCTTTGGATTACAAATGAGTATATGAAATTGGCTCCAAGTGAAGCCAGAAAAAGTTTCTAAAATTTTGCTTCACTTCCTTGTAAATGCTCATAAAAGGGAGCAAATAGGTATCTGTTCGAGGGCTTCTTCCATTTCAGTGTTTCTTCTCTTCAGAATTAGGAGTTATTTGGTAGGAAGCAGTATCATTCTGTTCTATAAAGGTAGAAATTACAAAGCACCTGAAAAGTCTCATGTTGCAAGTGTAATCCCAAATAATCAGTGAAGTTTTTTTTGGGGCTGTGTCCTTGTAAATTTATACTTCATTGGTTCATCCTGCTGTAGCTACTTTTGCATTTCTGTGTTCTAAAGGGCAAGTTCAGTGAATTCCTAGGTGAAGATTGAGCACGTTTTGGTCAATTTGACACATCAAGGTTGTATTCTGTAGATGTAGACGCGAAGAGGTCAAGATTCAGGTGTGGGAGAGCCATCAGAAGGAAAAATTTGAAGCGAAAATGAAAAAAATTGAGGTATGTTTCCTTTTCTCCATGGCTCCTTGTGTGTTTTTATTTGTTAGCATTCAAACAAATTGAGCATAGCAGAATGAAGTAATGCAAGTCTAATGAAACAGGAAATTTTATCTTAGGTGGTAGAAAAGAATCCATTTTATAATATCAAAAGCCTCGATTTCTAAGGACACTCAAGAATACACAAACATGCTTGCTAGCATCTGGCATATGCAGTGCAACATTATTGATATAAGATCTAAAAGTATTTGATGCAAGGTTGCCAACTCTGAGTTAAGAGGGTCTTCCTCCTAATCTAGCATGATATAGCATATAAAGGAATTGGATGGCAAGCAATTGGCCATATTAGAATGGAGTGGATGGAGCATAGATTCATGCTAAGGGATAAAACAGGCCATTGGCCAGATAAGCATGGAGTTGATGGGGCATAAACTCATGCTAAGGGATAAAGATTTCAGTTTTTAGTCTCTCTCTGTTTTTCTTCAATAGATGCCTATCCACTATGGGATAAAGATTAGCACGGATTGGATGAAGCATTTTGGAAGGTGCCACCTGAGAATTCACATTATATGTGTGTGCGCATCCATGCATGCATGCACATTCACTCTCATATGCGAGAGAGGGAGAGAGAGAGAGAGAGAGAGAGAGAGATCTGTTTTCAAGAGATGAAGAATAGTAAAATTGAGGGGAAAATATTTGAGTTTTGTTTTACAATTTCTTCATCATGCCTAATAGAAGTTTTGGCTATATATTTTTTTGCATGATTCTAAGCAAGAAACTATCACAGGCCCAAGCAGAGCGAATGAGAGCTCGAGCACTCAAAAGGATGGCAGATAAGCTAGACATAACACAGAAGAGGGTGGAGGAGAAACGAGCCATGGCAGAAGCCAGAATGAACCAACAGGCTGCCAGAGCAGCTCATAAGGCCAAGCAGATCCGCAGAACTGGTCAAATTCCTTCATCAAATTGCATGTGCTGTAGTGGGTTCTTTTAAAGATTGAGAACTTGTTGGACTTGATTTCTGGCCAGTGTAGATGAAGGGAGAAGTGTATATTGCTGCCCTATTCAGGGCCGATTGTGGACACAGAATTTTTGGAATTCATCTTTTTGCGGAGAGTGGAGAGTTCTATCATATACATGAAATGTGATTTGTTAGTGTAATCTTTACTCATAAGGGCTACCTTTATAGCTTGTGTAATTTTTGTTGTCCAAGTAGTGTAACACAATTGAGTCTCTCATCTTTATTCAGAAAGAAAAGGCATAAAATGAATTCTCCGATTATATTTTTAACATTTTGTGATGGACTGGTGTTCTCCCAGACATTACGGGGCGGGATTTTCTTTTTTCTGCGAGACTTACTAATAAATACACCCAATAGTATCTGTTAAGAGCCAATCCTTGTTATGGTAAATAATTTGAGGATTCGTGCATGCGTCTATTTAGTCGCATATCGATTATTTATCGAAAAGGTTTTGGATACTTATATAGGAATAAGGAATTCAAAAAATACCTTATAGCTAGCCATTTTAGGTGAGGTTTTGGGTTGTGACAAATGGTCTCAAGAAAATTGGACTATGGTCTATGTGAATTAGGGGATACTGCAACATAGATTCATGAAGGCTGACTACGCGTCGATCATAGTGCTTGTAACTAGATTTGAATGGATTTTGGATTTTTAGCCCGACAAGAACGTCGGGCTTAAACGGAGAGAATATGTGAAAATTCGTGCAGGCATGTATTGAGTCCTACATCAGTTATTCATGAAGGAGATCTTGAGTACTTATACAGAACTAAAGAACCCAAAAAATATCTTCAGGCTAGCAATTTTGAGTGAGTACTTGAGTTGTTACAAATAACTTTTCTGACATTTGATTGGAAACCAATCCGAGTTGTTCTTGTTGTTGTCATGGTGTTGCTTTGTGCCACCTAGGCTCGAGTCCAAGCTCTCAACCATACCAACCCACTACTCATGAAACTGAAATTTATAAATCCCAAGGCCGAAGAGAAGGCCGATAGTTTAGGATTCAATCCTTACCTTTTGCCACAAAAAATAAGGTTCTGTATCATTTGAACTAAGTCTTGGTAGTTTCAACTTTTTATTACAATTTATATTTCATTATATGAATTTTTGCAATATTATTTTCTAATATAAGTGACCTAAATTCTATTATTTATTCTTCTCCTAAATAAATGTTAACCAGGCATGAAGATAGAAGGAATATTTGCGATAGATGAGTGGATGAGTTATTGGGATGTGGAGATTCTGAAAAATAGTATATTTAACTATATATAATTAATGAATAAAAATATTGTAATAACCCAGGACCTCATCCAAAATGGCTAGTCGGAAGGTATTATTTGGATTACTTGATTCTGTACAAGTACTCAATGTCTACCCAGCAAATAACCGATGTGGGATTAAATACACGCCTGCACGGATCCTCACATTCTCCCAGTTTAAGCGCTGACATTCTCGTCAGGCTAAGGGTTCAAATACATTCAAATCTAATCACAAACAACACAATCGGCCCGTTGTCAGCCCTAATGGATTCATGTTGCAGTGTCCCCTAGTCTACATAGGCTATGGACTAGGTCTGCTCTGATACCATTTCTCGATTTATGCGTGTCATCCTTGTGTAGGGGTCATGCTAATCTTCTCTGCATCGTTCTAATTTTATCGGATGATACCATTTGTAACAACATAAGACCTCACCCAAAATGGCTAGCCGGAAGGTATTATTTGGGTTTCTTGATTCTGTATAAGTACCTAAAGTCTACTTAACAAATAATCGATATGGAACTAAATACACGCCCGCACGGATCCTCACAAATATGATGTCATTTGTCTATTTTTGATAAAATTATTAGTTTCAAAATAGCTATTTTGTCTTTCATTTGCTCCTCAAAGATCTTCCATGCTTCACAAATAATTGGATGAGAATTAGAAGGTTGGATGAAGAGTTTGTTGAGGCTAGAGCTTATATCATTCTGGCTCGCTGGCATCCTTTTGCCTCTTCCACTGGGTGATTAATCAGGTTCCTTCATCTAGCTTGGTAGTAGCCACTTCTCCCTCTCCTTATATCTGGTAGCATCATTCTAACCTTGCATCTTCGACGTTTCCTTGCTAGCTTGCATCTAATGTTTTCTATAAAAGTGGAAAATACATCTAATGTGATCCTTCACTAACCTGTCTTCAGGCCAAGTAGTTGATTGAGAATGACCTAAAGTTAGGCATAGAATACCCATCCCATATGATACGAAGGCCAAATCTGTACGTTGAAATAAGAAAATAAATGGAAAATAATAAAGAGAAGGTTCGAGTGGGGGATGTATTACAGTTCGATACCTTCCACCTTCCTCTTATGCAGTCCCTTGGATGAAAACTAGCAACTGCAAGTTCCAAAATCTTTGGACCTATTGGGTATTTGCTTTTGTTTTCTTTTTTTTGCTTTCAAAAATTCAAAAAGAAAAATGAACTAAACTGAACAATATGTATGATGAATTATTTTTATTCTTTAATTATTAATAAAACATTTAAAGCATTTGGCAGCAAAGATTTTTATTTTTAGGTGTGAAAAAAAAATAGTAGCAAAAATATGTGCAAATGCTACAATATCAATCTCCCTGCAGTATTTCATTAATATATAGAGAAACAAAAACATAAACCAACGATAGCAAATAAGCCTATCGTTATCCGGCAGATGTACTAAGAAGATGAGTGTGAGAATGTTCTAAGTCCATTGAAAAACACCTGGAAACTATAAGAAAGAAACATATATTGTATAAAGTAAACATATAACGAGGAAAGAGGAGGGGAAAAAATGGAATGTTTTGGTGCAGAAACAAAATTCTGCTCAGAATAAACAATGCACTTCAGAATCGATAAAATGTTGAGAAAGGTATCGCAATGCAAGATCTTAATTCTTTGTTGCAAAGATATGCATTCTAAGAGAGGGAGTGAATTGAGTTTTTTTCAATTTTTTTGACAATATATGAAACAGAAATTGGTCGTGTAGTGATGAGGGAGTGAATTGAGTTCTTTTCAATTTTTTTGACAATATGTGCACTAGAAATAGGTTATGTAGTGATAAAGTGAAGGGAAGCTAGTCGCACCAATCCATGATTGAAATTAACGCAAGTATACGATAATAGAATCAAGAAGAATAGAAAATAAGAGAGCAATTGCAAGCACATACCAAACACAAGAAATTTATAAAGTCTTGGAGCTAAATCCAGCTCTTATGTCCTGTCCCCAAAGTATTCCTCTTGAGAATTCAATCCACTAATAGTTTGCAACGATTACAAGATATGTTGATTCCCTGTCAACAAACAAAGCTCCAAGCTTATTGTAATACCCAAAAAAAAAAAAAAAAGGGTGGACGGGCCGGCCCGAAAAGACCGGGCCCATCCACCATTTACGATCGTGCCCTAGCATCCGGGGAGAGGTTGGTCGTCGGAGGGGTTGATGCCGGAGAGGAGACAAGCATCGAGATCCGGCCGGCCGCGGAGGAAGACCACTTCCCTTCGCCGAAGATTCCGACGGGTGAAGAAGCGTGGATCCGAGGGGAGTTGCTCACTGTTCCTCCTCCGATTTCTCGCCGGAAGGATCGCCGGAACGCCCCGCCGGACCAGGTAATCCTTCCTTTGTGTTTTATTTCCTGAATTTTGGGTGGCATGGGTGAAGAGTTGGCCGGTGAATCGTCGGAGAAGAGCCCGAAATAGGGTACCCCTGTTTCGGCCTCTTCTTTCCAATTTTTGGCTGCCGCCGGCCGCCGGGGTTGGCCGAGAACCATGGCATTGTGGTCGGTCGGGACTGTGAGAGAATTATTTTGGGATTTCTAGGGTTTATTGGAGAAGGAGAGAGATGGATCCGGGGTCTTCTTCCTCGAGACTCCGTCTCCTCTTTCCTTCCCCTTTCCCTCACGTCGGCGGCAGCGACGGCAGCAGGCCACCGGCGGCGACGGCGGCGACGATTGTGGCCACGGGGGTTACTGTCGGGTGGGGGCCGAGCCACTGCTACAGTGGATTTCGGCTGATGATGGAGAAAGGGGGGACCCCTTTTGCGGGTTCATGGGAGGAAGAAGAGTCTCCTCTTCTTCCCTTTTCTCTTGGCCGGCCACCATCACCGGCGACTGCAAAAGTGGCGGCCGGCGATGGTTCGGCCAGTAGTGTTGTCGGGTTGGGGAAGGAGAGGGCACGGCCACCATGGTTGTTGCCCTTGGATCAAAAAGGATTTGAGGGAGGGAGATGTATTCCCAACCATGAAGAGGGACGGATCATCCCTTTCTTTTGGTCTCTTCACCGGGACCGGCCATCATCGCCGGCGTGGCAGTGGCCACGGCTGGCGACGACATAGACCGGTGGTACAAGGGTGGGAGTCGGGCCATCCCAATTGCCCTAGATTTGGAGGGATTGAGATGTTTGGAGACCTGATGATGGACCCCATAGTAGATATGAATTATGGTTTAGAATATTTAAATATTAAATAATTTAGTTGTGATTTATAATTGATGTTGTAGAGGACGAGTCGGCGGTGCCAGGAGATTTTGATTAGGGGACTCAGCACCCCAGCGCGTAGGTTGTGATTCGGATCCGTGTTTGAGTCAGTCTATAATCTCTGTAAGGATCCTTGTACGCCAATCCTGCATGATATAATATTTTTATACTTAGATATGTATGATATGCTATGATCCAGACAAATCAAAAATAGTTTTATATTAAATTATATTTTGATCGTATTGGCTTGTGGTTGATATTATGATTGTATTCGCTTGTGGTTGGTATTATGATGGATGCATGCATGCGCATAACTTACACCTACATAATTGGACTGATGGATGTGGTGCTCTAAACTAACTATGTGATATTGGTTGCCCCGTCACGGGCTGGAAACGTGACCGTGGTTAGTTTAAAGCCGGAAATAAATATAAATGAATTGATGTGTGGATGTAAACTGGATTGTATGAAAAAGGACTTTAGGTTTGTCTTGTTATTATGGCAGGCCCCGTCACAGGCTGAAAAATGTGGTACTTTGGTAGGCCCCCTCACAGGCTAGAAATGTGGAACTATAATGTGCAGGCCTCGCCACAGGCTGAAAATGTGATACTTTGGCAGGCCCCCTCACAGGCTAGAAATATGGAACTATAATGTGCAGGCCCCGCCACAGGCTCAAAATGTGATACTTTGGCAGGCCCCATCACAGGCTAGAAATGTGGAACTATATTGTGCAGGCTCTGCCACAGGCTGAAAATGTGATAATTTGGTTGCCCCACCACAGGCTGAGAAATGTGACCGAGATTTGACCCAAAGTCGGAAAGATAATTAAACCGGATCAAGTTGAAGAAAAGACATTGAAACTATAATACAGGTTTATGAGCTATCATATGCTATATATTTCTTGTGTGGCTGGACTTTTATTGATGTTTGATGTACATACTTGTATCGATTATTTGAGCTTTGATAGCCGGTTTATGACTTCATGATATGTGCTTTAACTTGTCGTGGTTTTCAGATTTTTATTATTATTGTGTTGGTGTGAATGTGTAGGGATTCTTACTGGGCTGTAAAGCTCATCCCCTTTTCTTCTTTCTTTTTATCAGAGTTGCAGGATGCTTAGATTTGGATGGGATGGGCGCAGAGTGCAAGTATCAGAGTCATTAGCTAGTTAGTTTGTTTGTCCTTCTTTGATGTCGATTAACATTTGAAGATCTTGTAATTGAACTAATTTGTTTATTTGGACATGTCGGACTGCTCTGTTTGAATTACTAGATTAGTTGTGGATTTATTGGAATTTTTGTTAATCATAGGCCTTGCATGATCTTTAGGGCACTGCTCTAGGGCTCATGCGGCCGGTCGCGCACCAGACCCCAGGTGCTGGGTTTCGGGCGTGACAGAGTGGTATCAGAGCCAGGTTAAGGTATCCTAGGCTTTAGGTTTAGGTGAGTGTGAGTGGGGAATTATGATAGGAAAACTATCAGAGTCTTGGTTTATAATCACCTGAGATTGTAACAAGAATGATATTGTAATCTAAGGTTTAAGACTACTAGGGACTGTGGCCTTAGTGGCATTAAAGTTTGATATTTAAGATCATTGGGATTAGTGACAAAATTAGAACCAAAGCATAAGATTAAGATCACTTGGGTTTGCGACAAAAATGTATTATAGCTTAAGGTTATGATCACTTGGGATATGACAAAAGTAGTAGAATTAAATTCAATGCTTATGATGTAAGTATTGGGTTTGATATTCTACAAGTATACAAGGACCGGATAAATTGTCTTTGATCATGATAAGAGAGGTTTGACCTAAGATAATTGTAGGAAGGTCAACAATGGCATATCGGTTATACTATATTTAGATATTATTTAAATGACCTGGAAGTTCAAACTTGATATAGATTTTGATGTAATCGTACTTTTGGTTTTGCTGCTAATTATTAGAGTGGGATTTGTACGTAGATCTTCTATAGTATTGGAATGAGCTAAGGAGATTTCATAATATTGAAAGGAATGTTCTTCGAAGTTGAAAATGTATGTGGATTATATCTGGTATTGGCATGTTGAATATTGCAAATAGGTCTATTTTCTATTAATGTATTTGATTATTTTGAAGCCATAGAGTATATATATTGACGGGAGAATTCTAATTATTTGAATTCTCATATTTGGATTGGGCTACTGGATTTTACTTATAATCGTAGAAGACTATTTGATGTTTTAAATTTAAAACTAAAGCCTAGGTTTAAGATTTGAGCTGGGATCTTTTATCATTGTTGATGAAGCCACTAATAAATGTCATATTGAGTAAAGACTCCGGTCATGAGATGCTTATATGAATTATCATATATAGCATTGTTGATGGATATTAAGAACCTTGGTGAAGAAAGATTTGAAGATTGATAGAGTTAATTTCTACTCATAGTGACATTGGCTCAATGACTTTTAACCCATTGAATTTGAAGTAAATTCTGTTGGAAGGAAAATCAATGTAGATTTTCTAATTAAATTGCTAAGGGAATACAAGAATTACCCCCTTTAAATTAAACTTAGATATTTTGAATTCTAAGAAGGTTGTGGAGATCACGTAGTGACCTTAAACTTGACTAAAGGATTGGGGGTTAGTTATAGTAAGTATACTCTATATAAATCGAGGACAAAAAGATCTAGACGTTTTGCTCTAGTTCTATTTAAAAATTTAAAATTTGGATTTTTTTAATCTCGGTGCAAAGTGATGCTTTGGTCAGAAATCATTTTGTGACTTTAAAGAATTTGATGAGTTAGGTCAGAGTGCGCAGCGGAAGTGTAGTGGTTTGAGTTATTTTGAAACCGATTAGAAAAAAAAAATAATAATGATAATACCTTGATCTGAAGGGTATTATTATAGAAGACTTGAGTTAGTTTTCTAGTAGAGGGGAATGTCGTTGATTCTTTGCCTACTGGAAGTAGTTATGGGCTCTCCTATTTTTGATAATTCTAAGAAGAACTTTGGGGCATCTCAAATTTAACGTTAACGGTTTGATAGCTCTGTGATTAAGTTTGGGCCTGGAATGATTTAACATAGTTCTTCAACTCCTAGCTCTGACATTGTTAATATACCTATTTGAACAGGTTTGCGGTTTTTCTAGGATAAAGGTTGATCATTTAATCACAGGCAAAGTTAAGAAAAGAAAAATGATTATAAAATATTAAGAGCATTTGATACTAAAGATTTCTCCTATTTCTGTCAAGCTAATTATGCTCTTTGGGTAGAATTAAGAGAAATTAATTTCTTTGGGATATAATTATGGCATTTTAATCCAAGGTTGGGAGTTTGGAATTCTTTTGAAGGAGATCAAAAAAAAAAAAAAAAAAAACTTACTACGTGGGGTAAATAGAAAGGATCAAGTTTTGAGATGCTGTAATTTTTGTATGTCAAAATCTTGTGAGTAGGTACTCCGAGAGGGAGACTATTTGAAATATCGGGAATGATATAATGGATGCATATTTTTAAAGTTTGAGGCTTCAAGTAAGTTAATTTCAAGGATGAAATTTTTTAAAAGGGGGAGAGTATGTAATACCAAAAAAAAAAAAAGATGGACGGGCCGGCCCGAAAAGACCGGGCCCATCCACCATTTACGATCGTGCCTAGGGCACGATCGTGGGGGAGAAACACCACAAAAAAAAAGGGGGGGAGGGGGAGAGCGGCGGCAGCGTCCGGGGAGAGGTTGGTCGCCGGAGGGGTTGATGCCGGAGAGGAGACAAGCGTCGAGATCCGGCCGACCGCGGAGGAAGACCACTTCCCTTCGCCGAAGATTCCGACGGGTGAAGAAGCGTGGATCCGAGGGGAGTTGCTCACGGTTCCTCCTCCGATTTCTCGCCGGAAGGATCGCCGGATCGCCCCACCGGACCAGGTAATCCTTCCTTTGTGTTTTATTTCCTGAATTTTGGGTGGCATGGGTGAAGAGTTGGCCGGTGAATCGTCGGAGAAGAGCCCGAAACAGGGTACCCCTGTTTCGGCCTCTTCTTTCTAATTTTTGGCTGCCGCCGGCCGCCGGGGTTGGCCGAGAACCATGGCATTATGGTCGGTTGGGACTGTGAGAGAATTATTTTGGGATTTCTAGGGTTTATTGGAGAGGGGAGAGATGGATCCGGGGTCTTCTTCCTCGAGACTCCGTCTCCTCTTTCCTTCCCCTTTCCCTCACGTCGGCGGCAGCGACGGCAGCAGGCCACCGGCAGCGACGGCGGCGACGATCGTGGCCACGGGAGTTGCTGTCGGGTGGGGGCCGAGCCACTGCTACAGTGGATTTCGGCTGATGATGGAGAAAGGGGGGGACCCCTTTTGCGGGTTCATGGGAGGAAGAAGAGGAGACCTCTTCTTCCCCTTTCTCTTGGCCGGCCACCATCACCGGCGACTGCAAAAGTAGCAGCCGGCGATGGTTCGGCCAGTAGTGTTGTCGGGTTGGGGAAGGAGAGGGCACGGCCACCATGGTTGTTGCCCTTGGATCAAAAAGGATTTGAGGGAAGGAGATGTATTCCCAACCATGAAGAGAGACGGATCATCCCTTTCTTTTGGTCTCTTCACCGGGACCGGCCATCATCGCTGACGTGGCAGCGGCCACGGCTGGCGACGACATAGACCGGTGGTACAAGAGTGGGAGTCGGGCCACCCTGACTGCCCTAGATTTGGAGGGATTGAGATGTTTGGGGACCTGATGATGGACCCCATAGTAGATATGAATTATGGTTTAGAATATTTAAATATTAAATAATTTAGTTGTGATTTATAATTGATGTTGTAGAGGACGAGTCGGCGGTGCCAGGAGATTTTGATCAGGGGACTCAGCACTCCAGCGCGTAGGTTGTGATTCGGATCCGTATTTGAGTCAGTCTACAATCTCTGTAAGGATCCTTGTACGCCAATCCTGCATGATATAATATTTTTATACTTAGATATGTATGATATGCTATGATCCAGACAAATCAAAAATAGTTTTATATTAAATTATATTTTGATCGTATTGGCTTGTGGTTGATATTATGATCGTATTTGCTTGTAGTTGGTATTATGATGGATGCATGCATGCATGCGCATAACTTACACCTACATAATTGGACTGATGGATGTGGTGCTCTAAACTAACTATGTGATATTGGTTGCCCCGTTACGGGTTGGAAACGTGACCGTGGTTAGTTTAAAGCCGGAAATAAATATAAATGAATTGATGTGTGGATGTAAACTGGATTGTATGAAAAAGGACTTTGGGTTTATCTTGTTATTATGGCAGGCTCCGTCACAGGCTGAAAAATGTGGTACTTTGGTATGCCCCCTCACAGGCTAGAAATGTGGAACTATAATGTGCAGGCCCCGCCACAGGCTGAAAATGTGATACTTTGGCAGGCCCCCTCACAGGCTAGAAATGTGGAACTATAATGTGCAGGCCCCGCCACAGGCTCAAAATGTGATACTTTGGCAGGCCCCATCACAGGCTAGAAATGTGGAACTATATTGTGCAGGCCCTGCCACAGGCTGAAAATGTGATAATTTGGTTGCCCCACCACAGGCTGAGAAATGTGACCGAGATTTGACCCAAAGTCGGAAAGATAATTAAACCGGATCAAGTTGAAGAAAAGACATTGAAACTATAATACAGGTTTATGAGCTATCATATGCTATATATTTCTTGTGTGGTTGGACTTTTATTGATGTTTGATGTACATACTTGTATCGATTATTTGAGCTTTGATAGCCGGTTTATGACTTCATGATATGTGCTTTGACTTGTCGTGGTTTTCAGATTTTTATTATTATTGCATTGGTGTGGATGTGTAGGAATTCTTACTGGGCTGTAAAGCTCATCCCCTTCTCTTCTTTCTTTTTATCAGAGTTGCAGGATGCTTAGATTTGGATGGGATGGGCGCAGAGTGCAAGTATCAGAGTCATTAGCTAGTTAGTTTGTTTGTCCTTCTTTGATGTCGATTAACATTTGAAGATCTTGTAATTGAACTAATTTGTTTATTTGGACATGTCAGACTGCTCTATTTGAATTACTAGATTAATTGTGGATTTATTGGAATTTTTGTTAATCATAGGCCTTGCATGATCTTTAGGGCACTGCTCTAGGGCTCATGCGGCCGGTCGCGCACCAGACATCAGGTGCTGGGTTCGGGGCGTGACACTTATCCTCAAGCTTGTACAATAACCTATTTCAAGGCCTATCCCCAAGCACAACAATAAAAAATTGAGGCATAGGAGAGAGAGGCATGCATTCAACAACAAATAGATGCTTGTGTAGATTTGCTCGAGTCGATGTGAAGATAACTACCTTTTTCGGGCATTTACAATTTGTGAGTTATTCTTTACCATTCATAACCAATGGCACGTCCTATGATGTAAGTTTCAAGTAACAAAAAAATTAGGATAAATTATAGAGACACCTTTTCAACTTTTTGCGATTTGCACTTACAACCCAAAAGTTCTAATTTTTTCAATTAGATCTCAAAAATCATAAATTAGTTGCCATGTGCCCTAGTCATCCATCTTTTTCAGGATTTGTGAGCATATGATTGTCACATGAGATAAGTTTAGACATGAAATACAACACTTGTTGGCTAGATTAGAAGAAGTGATGTTTTGGTGGAAATGGAAAGAGATCACATGGCAATCATGTGACTCCTTCAGTTCCTCTTTCTTTCCTTCTAAATAGGGGCTTCCCAATCTAGTTAAGTTCAGTTAAGAGAGAAGAGAAGAGGAGAGAGCAAGGGAAAAGAGAGGAGGAGAGAGCCAAGAGAGAAGAGGGGAACCTAGAAATCATCCATGGCTTCTAGTACGAACTTTGCCTAAAGCTCCTTCCAAAGCTCTGGCCAACGTTCTCATTAGCTCCTTCCCATTTTTTGCAACTATGGGCTAAGGACTCCATTGAAGACCTCATGGACCACAGCTAATCCTGGATGGCGGTTCTATGGGTGCTCCATGTATGAGGTAAAAAAAGGATGCAACTTTTAACTAATTTTCAAAGCAAGATTTTTCACAAATCTCTTGACTATGGTAATGCAGGTAAGACGAGGAAGTGGTTTTTCTTAATGGCATGATCCTCCATCCTCACCACATTCTAGAGAGGTGATCTACAAGTTGATGCAGAAAAATAAAAATCTATTGAGTAGGTCTGGGCCTGTAGATTGAGAAAAAAGTGCTTGACATAACGCCTAGTAGCTTCCTAGGTGGTCACAGGAGGTTTGCTGGCACTGAAATGAAGCATTGGAAAGTAGGATAGAATGGTTAATATAAAGGGTTTCACCCTATAAGTAGTTATAGATGTAGAGTCAAGGGAGGGGCTTTGAAAGTTTTATGATCCAAGTGTTAGAATTGTAAACTTATGGGGTCTGTTTGTAATATTTTAAGAATGCAATAAATAGGAATGTTTTGCCTTTTCGGACTAAGTATGTTGTTATCTCTCATATCTAAAGATAGAATGATGTGTTATAACTCTTTTAACATCTTGGAATCACTAGTGAGCCCAAGTTGCTTTTGGGGTTCAAATATATATATAGTAAAATTTTTGGGGGACTAAGTGTTAGTATTATTAATATAAACTTTTGTTGTTTGTGTACAATAACCTAAGAATGCAATGAATGAAAATTATTGCTATCTGGTTCTAGCTATGTTATGTTTATGATGCTCTAGACAAAATAGAATTATATTTCAACAACTAAAGCTAATATTTGAGGGCATTAACTAGCTCATACTCAAGTTGATACTTAAGGGCACTATAGCTAATATTAAGGGTATGGAATCATATTTCAGTTTATGGAGCATAGTTATGGACTAACTTGAGCTACCGATACTTAAGTTTTAGGAGCAAAAATAAAACAAACCTAACATTTGGCAAGCTAAGCTGCTCAAATATAACTTTATACTTAAGTATCAGCCCAACTTGCTGATACTTAAGTTCTAAACATTCTGCAAACTAATCCAAGCTGCTAAAATATAAGTTGATACTTAAGTATTGACAAATTTGCTGATACGTAAATTCTAAACATTTTGCAAACCAAATCAAGCTATTGAAAGTGTCACATTCAACTAAAACAAAATTGAAAGTGTCATAATCAACTAAAACGAAACTGAATAGGCAAACTCTACTATAGACCAAAAGATATCATGTTTCATAAAGGTATCACATCTTACATTCACCTTTACATTCAGCTTTGCCATCGACCAAGAGTTTCACAAAGTGTATCAAAAGGTATTAAATTGTATCATAAAGTGTGCTATTAAGTATCAAAATATTATCAAAATGGTACAAAATGATATCAAAACAAAACAAAACAATATCAAATCCTCTATAGCGGAATTAGAAAGTGCTAACTTCTTAAGGATGTTGCTTGTGACAACCAGGACCTGTGCAGGCATGTGTTTAGTCTCATATCAGTTATTCGCTGTGTAGATCTCGGATATTTATAGAGGATCAAAAAATTCAAATAATACCTTCTGATTAGTCTTTTTAGGTGAGGTTCTTGGTTGTTACAAATGGTGTTAGAGTAGACCTGACCCATAACCTATGTAGACTCGGAAACACTGTAGTACGAATCCATTGGAGCCAACCACGAGCTTATCGTGGTGCTTGTGATTAGATTTAAATAGATTTGAACTTTTAGCCTGACGAGGATGTCAGGGCTTAAACGGAAAGAATATGTGAGGACTTGTGCGGGCATATATTTAGTCCTACATCAATTATTCGCTACGTAGATCTTAGGTACTTACACAAAATTAAAGAACCCAAATAATACTTTTCTGCTAATCTTTTTGGCTTAAACGAGGGAAGTCTATGAGGACCTATATGGGTGTAAGTTTTGTCTCACATTGGTTATTCCCTGGATAGATCTTGGGTATTTATACAGGATCAAGGAACCAAAGTAATACCTTTCGGCTAGCCTTTTTGGATGAGGTTCTAGGTTGTTACATTGATGGTGTTGTTGGTGCTCCCGATGCTACTAATGCTACAGGTGCTACAGCTGTTGATGTTGCTAATATTACTAGGGTTGTAGCTGATGATGCTACTAGTGCTGTTGAGGCTACTTGGGCTACTACTACTGCTGCTCTTGGTGCTCCTTGGGCTACTAATGATGCTCTTGGTGCTCCTTGTGAAAGTGATTCCTAGGTTCTTCGGTATTAAGCATGCTGATTTTTTTTTTTTAAAACCATGGCTGAACCTGATCGGGTTGCCTACGTACCCTTTCATAAGAGGGATCAAGCCATACGTAGTTCTTTTAAGTTTTAAAAATGCAGCGAAAAAATCGAATCAAACAATTTTAATTCGTACATGCTTACAAGATCAAATCTACAAATCAGCACTGTAAGAACACATAGGATTATGCTGAAATCGTTTAAACAATTATGCTAAAACTTTTATGCATGATTATCTATCAGATCTGAAACTTAAGAACTCTATTCCAATTAATCTCTGAATATCTATTGAATAGATTCTGGAGATATCTCCATGAGGAGCCCCAAAAGAGGGTAAAACCTCGGGAAATCAGACCTATATCTTGACATCATAATGAATGATTAATGCTAAATTAATACCTTTTATGATGGATGAAACTTGTGGATCTGATTCTTGACTTCGCAGCCATGCACACGAATGGCCTCTACGAGAAGTACACGCGAAGTTCCTGGAGAGATCCAATCCTGCGGAAGTGCTAGCTTGCACAAAATTTCTTGAGGCAGATCTTCCCAACGCTATTAACTTTTGATCTACCTTCTTGGAAGAACTTGGAGAAAAGGTTTAGAGGGATTGAAGAGGACTTAGATCTAATCTAAAAACTCTTATCAGAGATCCCTAACACTAATGGCGTGAAGGACTTAGTGGAGGAAGAAGTCGGCTAGATTGAACGCAGAATTTTTCCACGCATGAACTAGGGTTCCTCACTTTTCTTTTTCCTTTTTCCCTTCTTTTTCTCTCTTTTTTCCTTGAATTCGACTACCATCTGATGGAGGTCCTTTTAATGTTGCTATCCTCTCTAACTTCATGCCAACCATCCCATGTTTGGGAAGGATTTTGTGGGGTTTTGAATTTTGAATTCAAAATTCAAGTTCATGCGCCATCACATGATGAAACTTGATCTAATCTAAACCATTCATCACTTTCCTCTTTCAATTTTGAAATTCCCATGCCTCCAATCAGATTAGAGGTCACGTGGTGATTTTGTGGTGTTTTAATTCAAAATTCAAGCTTAATTAGAAGTGAGATAAAATAAGGATGACATATGCCATGAAGAGAGAGAATTTGATCTTATCCAATTCTTTTTATGAATTTATCTCTCTATGTCACCTCATCTGATGATGAAAGAGGTTCCTGATGTTGCCAAGTGTCCCATGGCACCATTAAATAAATTAAATTAATTTTTAATCATATTAAAAATCAATTTATGGCACCATGCATGGATATGTGACAAGTAGATTTCAAGATCCAAACAGTTTAAGATCAAACCCATTTAATTTAATTAAATCCTAACAATTAGAATGATCCAATTACAATGGGTTGAACCTAATTTAATTAGGTCAATCCCTAATTAAGCACAAATTTAATCTAATTTAATTTAGTCAACCTAAGTCCTCTTGATTCAGACCTAATCCAATCAGGTCAAAAATCCTGATTGAGCCTAGAATTGAATCTAATTCAATTTGGCTCATCCTTAGTCTAATTACTCAATCCAATTGAGTTCATTAGCAATCTAATTACTAATTAATCCTTCGATAATTACTTTAGTTATTTTATAAGATAATTTGCCAATCGAATTGACCAAATTACACATGAATGATTCTTAATCATTCATTAGCCTTCTTAATCAATCAGCAATCTTCTATGCGTGTGACCTCATAGGTTCGAACCTAAGCCGGTAGTATAAGAACGACTTCCTACACTAATCGATGTGACCATCTAGCAATGGTACCCGATGTCTGGATAGGCCGAATATATGCGAAGCAAATATTCTGGAACCCTGAACTATGGTTACTGTATAATTCAATCCCTTTGACTCCTAATGCGAGGATGATTTAGAGCTCACTGTCAACCCTATAATTAGTACATCCATTATGTGATTAACTTTAGATATCCCATGACTCCTCACTGGGATTACCCTGGCCAAAATTTTGCTAAATTAATCACAAGGCATTATCTCCTATTTTCAGGAGGGGTCAATTCCATCTCGACTCACAATTGACTACGCAAGTACTTGACTGCACCCAGTGACCTTCCGTCACTGAATTAGAAATTCAGGTAGTCCGGTACCAAAGTACAATGAGTTGCTTGCTAGTCACAGGTTGCGGTCTCAGGTCAGAGGGCCAAACTTATACCCATATCCACTCGGAACATCTCTTGACAATAGAGCGTTGTCACGTTCAGTGAAATGTATTCCTACACTTTACCTGTGTGGCATACCAGTGTCTCCACACTCCTTGGTTAAGAGGACAACCAACGTATATATCACACAACGACCTAATCTCGATAATGCTGTTGTCCTAGTAACAACATATCATTTGGTTGCGAACTGGTTTAAGGACTCGAAGATAAATCCTCCTTTATCATTAATAAGTCCTAAGGACTTCATCATATAAGAGTTCATTTGAAGATATAAAATGATGAATAATATCAAATAACACTTTATTAATTTGTCAATTCATTTACAAAATTCAATCATCAATATGCTGACGATTGACATTTAGGATACAAATCCCAACACCTTGGGCTACTAATGCTGCTTGCTACTCCTCGTGCTGCTTGGCCTGCTATTATTAGTGCTGCTGATGCTACTACTACTCTATTACTCCTAGAGGTTGTTGCTGCTGCTCTATGTAATTGATTAGTTGGAGTAAAATATTGGCCCCTCCATTTGTATCTTGCGATATCTCTGTTAGCAATCCTAAAACGTCTCCTTGGGATGCTTTGCTTATGCTGCTGTTGAGATAGCACACTTGGATTTTCTGTAGCTTAGAAACTCACACATATTTCTTTAATATAAATAACCCAATTTATAATGCATATACTATAACATGATAGCAAGGCCAGTTTAATATAATGCCAAGCACAAAATGACAACAAGGTACATTCCAAACATGATATAGCCATCAAAAAACATAAAATGCAATCATATGCCAAACATGATATAACCTTTAACAAACACTTAAAAGGAAACACTTAGAGGGTGCTAGATTGTTGAACCATAGGTTCATTTGATGTGCTAAATTGCTGTTCAGAGTGTGCCACCTGCACTTGGAAACCAAGTGTTAATATTGTTTTAAAAACTAAACACTTGAAAACGAAATACTTAACTTTTGATGAGCTATCCCCTCTCTTGTGTCTTTTCCAAACAAACCCACCCCGCCCCCCACCCCAATTTTAGCACTTGAGCCACCAGCTGCCTTTGCCTTTTGGCTTGATGAACCTTCTCCCCATTTGGCCCTTGTTTTTTAGGAGGTCCGTCCATCTTAGGATTCTTGCATGTTCTAGTACTATGGCTCCACTCCAAGCAATTGCTACATTTAAGAGAGGAGCCACTTTTTTGATTCTATGTGGGTTCTGCACATCATCCTTCTCCCTTCTTCTACACTTCTTTGGCCTACCATGTGTTCTCTTAAGGGATGTGTAGCTACTGGGTCAAACTGTGAGCCCCCCAAAACTGAATATCAGGGACAAGCCTAATAATTGGCTCATGGGTTTTGAGGAACATATTCTTGGAGCACTAAAGGCCTACAAAATGCTCCACCTCCTCCCTTGAAAACATAATGGCTGCAGCTGCATGGCGATAGGGGATTTCGATGAGATCAAACTTCCGACACCCACAAATTCTCCTCTCTAAGTGAACTACAAAAGTTCCATCTAGATGATCAACCTTGAAACTACCTACAAAAGTTATGGGTACTAATGAACATGATACTCTGAAAGTTGTATATCGATTTACCTAGAGATGTGTATTAGCTTACGATGACTAATTTGCTTGGTGTATATTATTTGGCCATGTAATGTATTATTGGTAAAAAGTGTGTTTTGGAAACTGTATATCAATTTATCTAAAGAGGTGTATTGGATTATTGCTGAGTATGTATCAAAGAAGCTTGTAATATGTATCAGAAAGTTAATGAATGTATATCACCCAGCCATGTAGTATATACTGGTGAAGATGATATTTTATAAACTATATATTAATTTGCTTGGAGGTGTGTATTGGATTGCTAGATGACTAATTTGCTAAATACGTGTTGTGGTTCAAATCTGGCCCGAGGGTGACCACGCCAGTGGAGCCGAGGGAGCCGCCGGTGCTGAAAAGGGGAAGACGGGAGCCACCTTCTGTGCGACGGCCGCAGACCTGCACAAAGCCTCACCGGTGTTTCCGGTGAGGGCCCTCCGACGATCAAGTTAGAGTGGGTAAATTTGGTCCAGCCAAAAGGCCCCTTTAAAATTACCTGACCGAACTATTTATAACCTTGGTGGAGTGGCCCATGTGACGGAGGTACCGTCAGTCCCCATTATGAGGGGGCATGGCTCTGAGCCGGATGGCGCGCAGCTCAGGTTGGCTGGTGACGTGCGGTACAGCCCATTCTTGAGAACGGTAGGGCGTTGACAGTCACAGCAGGATACGTGTCGTCTGACTTGTAATAACCCCAATTTTTTTTTTTTATAAAAAGAGATAGAATAGTTCTTTAAAATTGATATAAGGAGTAAAATTGGAAGGAATCAAAAAATAATGGCATAGCTGTAGATGCGTTGAAGTGGTAAGGGTAAAATTGGAAAGGAATCAAAAGTTAATGGCATAACAGTAGATATGTTGAAGTGTTAGGGGCAAAATGGAAATTTAATAATATTAAAAAAGGGTGAATAGTATCTTGATGTGACATAAATCATGGGTTTGAGCTGGCTCACGGGAGTGAAACAGAGAGGAGAGGGGGAGGGTTCTCAGACGACAACAGAGAGGAAAAAAAAAAGAAGAAGAGGAAAGGAAAGGAAGAAAGAAAGAGGAAGAAAAAGAAGAAAAGGGAAAGGAAGAAGATCCCGGTTGCGTTGCCAGCTGCAGGAAAAAACGTAGATCTCCTTTCTCTCTACGTAAGAACTCGATTTCCAAAAAGAAAAAGATAAATATCCATCCCTATCTAGTCTTTTGATGATATTAGGTTATACAAAGGGTGAATGTAGTCTAGAGGGGTCAGATAAGGGTTGTTAGAGGTGGTTAAAAGAGGAAGAATCGAATTTCGACAAATTTTTCCAGCACTACGGAAAAACTGTGTCAAAGTCCCAACTTCGGTGAATTATTTTGGGGGTTAATCGGCCTCCGATGGGGATGCATATTACCATTTTGGAAACCTCAGTGAGTGTAGAACATTGGGTATAAATTTCATAAAATTTGGATTTTGGAAAGTGGACCAAAACTGGGATGAAATAACCCGCTGTCGGTCCGGGTTACTGTTCATCCGGGTGGAAAATAAGAAATTTCATGCCATAATATGGTATTAAGCCTAGATTAGGCTAAGGGAGATCTTGTACTCGTGCAAGGGAGTCTCTAATACACATAAATGATGAGTTAATTAATAGAAAAAGAAAAAGAGAAAGAAAAGAAAAGATTTAGGGAACGGGGGAGTTGAATCAATTAAAGTTTCCTATATTATAATTGGCACGTAGATTATAGCCCTTGATACAAAACTAAATATATTGTAAATGCATGTATCAGTTGGGCAAGAAGCTAGGAAATAAGAGGAAGAAGTTTCCCACTGCCAGCTGTAGATTTTTGGAGGCGTATCAAGACTGTGCCAGATTGACAGGTGAGTGGGAGTTTGTACTTTGCACCATGAGCACATTCCTTATTCATTTTTATGAATGTTGCTAAGTGTGACTTGATTCCACCTGAGCTTATTGATTAATTGTTATAGTAGATTCCTCTATAATCTTGATTATCCATGCTTGATTATTCTGTACATGCATTTGAGGGAACATCGAGAGGAATTACGAGGGGTTGATGAGTAATCAAATTGATTTTGAATTGTGAAATGATTTCTTTTGTAAATTGATTTCATTTCCTCTATTTCAAAGATTTGTAGAGCTTTTTTTTTAGTGGTATATTGAGTTGTATTGCACTTCCTTGACCCTCACTCCTAACCCTGATATTAGTTTATGATTGGGTCATGATCGAGTGAGTGGTAGTGTTGATTATACTCCTTTTTAGTAGAGTATTGGGAGGGTGCATTATGGCATTTATGCATGGCTTGGTAGTATCTGCAGGACACCTATAGTCGATGGGGGTTGAACATCGGCCTTTGTGCACATAGTAGCCTTCTGGGTGGGCGGAGCCCAGTCCCTTCCTAAGGGGGACACGGCCCTAGGCGTAGGATCGGCCGGTCCTACGACTTATATTCTGCTTGCCGCCGGGCATAGTAAGTCCCTGCGAGGTGCAGTATGGTTTTCCGCGGATGTAGAATTCCTGCGAGGTGCCGTTTAGTATATAGATATGAGATGGATTTCTGTTCTGGATACTAGCCAGCATTTACATTATCAGTATGGTGTCTTATCCTGCATATGCATGTGACAGTGGGGAGTTGTTGCTGGTTCGCCTGGGGCGTAAAACCCACCTCCCGACAGCTATCTAGCATTTACATTATCAGTATGGTGTCTTATCCTGCATATGCATGTGATAGTGGAAAGTTGTTGCTGGTTCGCCTGGGGCGTAAAACCCACCTTCCGATAGCTATCTAGCATTTAAATTATCAGTATGGTGTCTTATTCTGCATATGCATGTGACAGTAGGAAAATGTTGCTGGTTCGCCTGGGGCGTAAAACCCACCTTCCGTAGCTGTCTAGCATTTACATTATCAGTATGGTATCTTATCCTGCATATGCATATGATAGTGGGAAGTTGTTGCTGGTTCGCCTGGGGCGTAAAACCCACCACCCGACAGCTGTCTAGTGATGATTTTGCATATTGACACCCTGATTTACATATTGGTGTGGTGTCATATTCTATGTATGCATATGGCAGTAGGAAGTTGTTGTGGTTCGCCTGGGGCATAAGACCTACCTCCCAATAGCTATTTATCGATGGTTCAGCATATTAACACCTGATTTGTATGTTCCAGCATTATGATCTATTGAGCATATTCATGAGTAGCATATATGTTTACTTGATTATTCCATATATGCTCAGATGAGTTGATATTGATTGTGGTGATATTGATGATTTACTCCATATTCTCTATGTTGAGATCATGTTCATCTTGTTATTGATCTTGAGATTTCATCTCGAGCCATGATTATATTCTGTCTCATGTGCATAGTACTCTCTACTCCACTCACTGAGTATTCATATACTCACTCCCCAGTTTGGTGTTTTTGATTGCAGGGCAGGTATTGTATAGAGAGGAGCAGGGTTAGAGATTGCCTGCTAGCTGTGCCGCTCCATAGTATAGTATAATGTAGATAGAGGTTTATACCTTTTGGTGTATTATAAACCTTCTATTGTATATAGTGCATAGTTACAGTCATAGATCCTGTTGTGGATATGGGTTGACCATGGATGGATTGGGAAGTAGGTATATATATATGTGTGCAGATCAGTTGTGTGCCTGTGATAATATATTACTATATATTGTCCAGGTTTATTATGTGACAGATTATGTGATTGCTGCTCTGACAGGTAGTGTTGTTGTATGTATTGAGATAATCCTGACAGGTCACCATAGGAAAGGTGATCATTTTGTGCATGCATCATGCCAAAATTTTTCAGAACCGTCGCGACGGCCCGCCGGGAATGGGGCGGGGGTCGTGACATGACTGCTGTTGGCCGGTTATGGAGATATGACACGGTAGTGTGGTGGAGTACGGCCACGTAGGTGGGCGTAGACCCGCACATGGATATGGTCGTTGATGAGGCCGAACTCGTTAAGTAGTCGCGTCATGCATTTGATGAGGTCAGCTTGGCAGATACTGGGAGTAGCTCGGTTTTTCGGGTTTTGAGATGTACTCGAGGGAGCGCTCCGAGCTTAAGGGTCGGAGTGTATGCTGCATACCGCTGGGGTTGGCGCCCCGAGTTTAGTCGGGGTGGGTCAGAGATTGTCTGGAGGTACCCCAAACTTGGTCGGGGGAGTCGACGAATGTCTGAAGTTGGTGGAGCTTTCGGCGGAGTTTCGAGGATGAGCTGGCCCTGGGCCGGAGTGAAGATTCAGTCATCCATCGTTGGTGTTTACTGGGCCGAAATTGGGCAGCCTTTTAGTTGTGGGCTGGACGGTCCATTTTTTTCTCTATTAATACGTATTACCTGAATGTGTACTATGTACTGGTGAATGCTATATTTTGAAAATTATATATTGATTTACCTAAAGGTATATATTTGCTTGCTAGATGACTAATTTGCTTTGTGTGTATCATATAGCTATGTAGTGTATACTAATAAAAGAATATTTTGGAAACAAGGAAGAAAGAGGACACCGTGCATGATCTTCTTTCTTTTGTTGCTTTTTTTAATCATGCACTGACGACTTTGTTAGTAGGAGGAATCTCTAATTTTTGGATTTCTTCTTTAAGATAGGCACAAGGAAAAACATGGCAAAATAGAATGCTCGCCTCATATTTTCTTCTCCAATGCCTACCCCATATGATTTTTGTTTCATAATAAGTAACTTGAAAAAGAAAAATAAAAAGTTATACTAGTATGTCTCCAATTCCATCCACGGGCATGGTAACATAATAACTTAATTTGCAGCCATGACGCCTATCTCACCATCTTCTCTTTTCAAAGATCACAACCACCTTATGTACCCTCTCTTGCAAGTCAAATGCAGCACCTGTGTTGTGAACATTTAATATAGGCCATTGTTTAAAACCATATTCCACGTGATGCCATGACATACGTTCTGGACGCTTGAACACTCAGTCAGTCCATCTATCATCTCTCTTAGCTGGTTAGGTGATGAAAGCCATTCCCCCAAGTCCATGGCGTAAGCCCTCTAAATTTTTTTTTTTTACTAAAACAAACATTTCATACATTACAAGTATAGATATGCCTAATAAAATTAGAAAACAACAAGTCACGGAATGCCCTAAGCAACTCCCCTTCCCCGGCCCACATGATGCCCTCGGAGTGGCAGGCCACATAAGCAGCCAGTCAGTCCGTAACCCCGTTAGCCTTTTTGAGTACATGTTTAGCCTGAAAGGCCACTCCATCTCTCACCATCGCCCAAATGTCCCGAAACAGAGGGTGTCCCCCTCCACCACCGCACGGGACCCTTGGAACTAGCTGATCATGATGGCCGAGTCATCCTCCAATATAATCGAGCTAGCCTGTGCACTCGCTGCGCAAGACACAACCCAGCCTAAGCCACCCGTAGCTCTGCTCCAAAAATTGAGGTGTCGAAGATCTAGCAGCCACCACCTTAGAGTTTGGGCCTCTGATGACAAACCCAGCACCTTCCCTCCTATCTCCGTCTAATACGGAACCATTAAAGTTGACCTTGAGGAAACTCGAGGATAGGAACTCCCAGGTGAAAAACACCATATAAGATGGAGCAGAATGGGGGCCCCAGATGTCTTGAGCTATCGAAGGATTATGAGCTAAGCCTGCATGAATGATCTCTACCACCTTTGCCTGGGTGCACTCCACAACAAACCTCGAGGATGGACTGTGCTTGCCAAATGTCCGAGCATTCCATATCAGCCATATCTAGTAAGCTATGTAGGTCGCTCGAATGGCCACCCAGTGCATCTGAGGGATACCAGACCACCGACGGATTGCCTATAGGAACAAATTCCTCCGACTCCAAGCATCCTACGAGACCTCAGCAAATCTCCAGACCCCACTCACCCACGCACACTGGAACAGCACGTGATCCACCGTCTTGTCCACTCGGCACTCTGAACACTGGGGGGAGAATGCTCAATTCTCGTCTACTCAGCACCGATCTCGTCGGCAGACGCTCTCAGGCCACGTTCCACAAAAATAATGCAACCCTCGGATGGAGTCTAAATCTCTAGATCCAAGCACATTCCGGGCTTGGCTCGTGCTCCCACTAGAGGATGCACAAAACATCCCTTAATCTGACACTGGCTCTACATGACATGTTCCAAACCCTGACATCTGGGCCCACACACCCCATAACTAGGAGTGAATGAACATGCTCTGCAAGGTGCTTTCCAAACAACAAGCCTGATGCTGTCCCACTCCGCCCCCCTAGGGCCAAGGAGGTCACAAACCCAGAGTTCGTCCCCCTCCTTGGCACTACCGAAGTTGGCCAGAGTCTTACGGGGAGAGCGTCCATCTATGGGTCTTCCACCATATCAATGCTCTGTCCATCGCCGATCCATCATCCGATATTCGCCAAGGCAATAGCCAAGTACCCTCCAATCACCGCCACAGGTAGGAGTATCTCCGGCTACTCAGGGCCGCTCCATCAATCCCCACTCGGCCATATCTAGCCATCATGACCTGATTCTAGAAGCCCTGAGACTTAAGGATAAATCTCACCACATAACGAGTAATGAGTGCCTCGGGCCTCTTCAGGAGGGACTGCACCCCCAAACCTTCCTGTGGATTGGTGTACAAACTCTCTCCTAGGCCACCAAATGCATCCCGTGGCCACTTTCATGCGAGCTCGCAAAAAATTCCGAAGAAGCCGCCAATCTTCATGACCATTGTCTTCAGAACAACAGTGTTGGCCATGAGATAAATAGGCATGGAGTACAAAACTGACATGACTAGCATCAATCTGCCCATCATAGAAAGAGATGAACCCCAGCCCTCCAGCCTATTCTAGACCTACTGCATCAAACTTGAGCACTCCAACACCTGCAACCTCCTTCTTGTGATAGGAACCCCTAAGTGGCTCCACTCCCCTCCTGCTCCTGCATCTCCAGGATCCTCCTGATCTCCTACCTCACCCTCAACTTTGTGCTTGAGCTAAAGAAGATGGTCGATTTCTGAAGGTTCACTCGTTGCCTTGAGGCTTCGCAATAATCTGCTAACACTCCCTTGAGGGCTCGCACATCCCTCGCCCTGGCTAGTAGAAGACAGTCATCTGCAAACAGTAGATGAGAGATAGGTCGGTCACTAGGGGCTGGAACATAGGCTTCCAACTTCCGATTCCCACAAACTGCCCGCAAAGCACGGAAAAGCACATTAGAGCAAATAATGAATAAGAAAATATGGGGACAGAGGACAATTCTATCAAAGCCCCATGGTAGACTGAAAGAAAGATGGCGGCGTGCCATTGACCAAGATGGAAAAACTCGGCCTCTACAACAGCCCAAAACCTAGTCTATTCAGATCTCATGGAAGCCGAAGCTCTCCAGGGGCAGAAATATCTCTGACAATATCATGCTGGCTCAAAAAATGATGTGGGATTTATAGCAAGCCCCGAAGAGGTAGAGTTTGATGGCAGATGATACTTGGCAGCAGAGGCTCCATCCTACCCACCATGATCCTCGCCACGACCTTGTACAGTGTGGTACACAGGCTGATGGGCCTAAAATAGCTCGACTCCACCACATCTGGGCGCTTCAGTATCAGAATGATATAGATGGCCTTCCTATCATCTGCCATCACTGTCCGACTGAAGAACAACTGGACTGCCTCCACCACTGCTCTCTGAATAATGCACCAATACCTCTAAAAAAAGAAAGGGAGAAAATTGTTTGGTCCTGGGGCCTTGTCCTCTGTTAGGGCCTAGACCACCACCTGCACCTCCATTTTCGACACTAGCTGAATCAAGGCTGCATTCTTTGTTGCTCCAATTCTGACTTTTGTCCTCGTGAGCTGGCTAGCTTCCTTCGACCCACTGTCCTCCATCCACCCGGATATGAAGAAGTCGAACAACGCCTGTCTAACTACAGACTCCTCCTCCACCCGCTTTCCCGCCCCAATTCTCAAGGAGCGGATCACGTTCCTTTGCCTCCTGATGACGGTCGTCAGGTGGAAGAAACTGGTGTTCTAGTCCCCCTCTTTGACCCACTAGATCCTGAATTTTTGTCTCTAAAAGACTTTCTGCTGCCACAATAAGGAGTGATGTGTGGTGAGTAGCTGCCGTAGACCCACCATGTTGGCTTCCAGGAGCTCCCCCCCGATCTTCTTTCCCCTGAATATCAGCAATCAAAGCCTCCACCTCCTCCAATCTCCTGAAGATGTTGTCCACAACCTTCTAGTTTTATCGGCAAAGCCGCCACTTGGTGAGTTCCAACGTGCGCAACACCTTCTGCATAGCATCACCTCGCACTAACACACTGTAGGCCTCTCGGACAATATCCCAAGACTGGGGGTATGACAGCCACACTTTCTTAAAGCGGAAAGGGCTATGATGACTGGAGCAAGAGGTTGTAGAAATCAAAAGTGGGCAATGGTTAGAAACAATCCGAGATAAACGACTGACCTCATAGGTAGGAAAATAGAGGATCCAACTCGGAGATGCAATGGTGATGGGGACATCAGAGCCCTTCATCCAGATGATCCTGAGCCCTCGGATTGAACCAGACCCGGATTTGGTCCATTATTTTTCCACCCGGAAGGAGTTGATGGGGACATCAACTAGGCCACCATTTTATTTATATATTTATTTTTATTTTATTTCTAGGCTTATTTGCATTTTAGGGCTTATTTGTAGTTTATTTGTGTTATTTATGGGCTTATTAGGATTTATTTCTGTGTAAGGGGGTTTATGCAAATTGTGTATTTGGGCCCTATATATAAGGAACTATTTTCATAATTAGGGTTTAATGAAGTGATTTGAATTTTCTTCCCCCTTACGTTCTTTCTTCTCTTTTTTCTCCTCTCCTCCTCTATTCTTCCTGCGTCTCTACAACCTCTTCTTCCTTCTCCTTATCTTGCTCTTCCTTCTTCTCCTCTTTTCCCGCACTGGTGCTGCATCAACTTGGTATCAGAGCTACGGCTTTGCCCCTGCTGCCAAAGCCCCGATCCAGACTTTAGTTTTCCCGTGGGCTGTCTTCACGTGAAGACGGCGTTGGGCACTGTCTTCTCCCGGCCTCTTCTTCCAAACCGAGATCCAATAGAAGAACACACACAAAAAAAAGAAAAAAAAAGAAATCATTTCTTTCCTCTCTCGGTTCTCACACAAGGAACAGGCCCTAAATTCCTTCGCCAGGTCCACCCCACCCGTCGTCACACCTGCATCCACCGCCGCCACCAGTCGCCGCCAGCAGCGCTGAGCCACCGTCGGACGTCCTCGCCGCCGCCGCTGCCCAGTGAAGGCCCGAGCTCACCGTCGGAGGATCCATATCCCCACGGAAACCCACCGCCCCTAGTCCGACGGAAAGCCCTTTCGGCCGCGACCTGCCGCCACTGTCTGTGGCTGGATACGGGAGAGGAACGCCACTAAGGGTTCCAACCACGCAGTCCACAGTCGGCCGGAGAAGACTGTTGGGAATTGTATCCTAAATGTCAATCGTCAGCATGTTGATGATTGAATTTTGTAAATGAATTGACAAATCAATAAAGTAATTTTTGGCATTATTCATCATTTTACATCTTCAAATGGACTCTTATATGATGAAGTCCTTAGGACTTATTAATGATAAAGGAGGATTTATCTTCGAGTCCTTAGACTAGTTTGCGACCAAATGATATGTTGTTACAAGGACGACAACATTATCGAGATTAGGTCGTTGTGTGACATATACATTGGTTGTCCTCTTAACCAAGGAGTGTGGAGACACTGGTATGCTACACACGTGAAGTGTAGGAGTACATTTCACTGAACGTGATCAATTTCGGAACGCTCTATTGTCAAGAGATGTTCCGAGTGGATATGGGTATAAGTTTGGCCCTCTGACCTGAGACCGCAACCTGTGACTAGCAAGCAACTCATTGTACTTTGGTACCGGACTACCTGGATTTTTAATTCAGTGACGGAAGGTCACTAGGTGCAGTCAAGTACTTGCGTAGTCAGTTGTGAGTCGAGATGGAATTGACCCCTCCTGAAAACAGAAGATAATGTCTTGTGATTAATTTAGCAAAATCTTGGCAGGGTAATCCCAGTGAGGAGTCACAGGATATCTAAAGTTAATCACATAATGGATGTACTAATTATAGGGTTGACAGTGAGCTCTAAGTCATCCTGGCATTAGGAGTCAAAGGGATTGAATTATACAATAACCATAGTTCAGGGTTCTAAAATATTTGCTTTGCATATATTCGGCCTATCTGGACGTCGGGTACCATTGCTAGATGGTCACATCGATTAGTGTAGGAAGTCATTCCTATACTACCGGCTTAGGTTCGAACCTATGAGGTCACATGCATAGAAGATTCCTGATTGATCAAGAAGGCTGATGAATGATTAAGAATCATTCAGGGGTAATTTGGTCAATTCGATTGGCAAATTATCTTATAAAATAATTAAAGTAATTATCAAAGGATTAATTAGTAATTAGATTGCTAATGAACTCAATTGGATTGAGTAATTAGACTAAGGATGAGCCAAATTGAATTAGATTCAATTCTGGGCTCAATCAGGATTTTTGACCTGATTGGATTAGGTCTGAATCAAGAGGACTTAGGTTGACCAAATTAAATTAAATTAAATTTGTGCTTAATTAAAGATTGACCTAATTGGATTAGGTTCAACCCATGGTAATTGGATCATTCTAATTGTTAGGATTTAATAAAATTAAATGGGTTTGAACTGAAACTGTTCGGATCTTGAAATCCACTTGTCACATATCCATGCATGGCGCCATAAATTGATTTTTAATATGATTAAAAATTAATTTAATTTATTTAATGGTGCCATGGGACACTTGGCAACATCAGGGACCTCTTTCATCATTAGATGGGTCAAAATGGAGAGATAAATTCATGAAAAGAATTGGATAAGATCAAATTCTCTCTCTTCATGACATATGTCATCCTTATCTTTATCTCACTTCTAATTAAGGTTGAATTTTGAATTTAATCCCCACAAAATCACCATGTGACCCTCTAATCTGATTGGGGGCATGGAAATTTCGAAATTGAAAGAGGAAAGTGGCAACATGATGAATGGTTTAGATTAGATCAAGCTTCATCATGTAATGGCACATGAACTTGAATTTTGAATTCAAAATTCAAAACCCCACAAAATCCTCCACAAATATGGGATGGTTGGTATGAAGTTAGATGGGAGAGCAACATTAAAAGGACCTCCATCAGCTGGTGGCCGAATTCAAGAAAAAAAGAGAGAAAAAGAAGGAAAAAAAAGGGAAAAGAAAAGAGAGGAACCCTAGTTCATGCATGGAAAAATTCTGCATTCAATCTAGCTGACTTCTTCCTCCTCTAAGTCCATCGCGCCATTAGTGTTAGGGTCCCTGATAAGAGTCTTTAGATCAAATCTAAGTCCTCTTCAATCCCTCCAAACCTTTCCTCCAAGTTCTTCCAAGAAGGCGGTTCAAAAGCTGATAGCGTTGGGAAGATCAAATTTCAGCCTCAAGAAATTCTGCGCAAGCTAGCACTTCCGCAGGATTGGATCTCTTTAGGAACTTCGAGTGTACTTCTCGTAGAGGCCATTCGTGTGCGTAGCTGCGAAGTCAAGGATCAGATCCACAACTTTCATCCATCATAAAAGGTATTAATCTAGCATTAATCATTAATTATGGTGTCAAGATCTAGGTCTGATTCCCCGAGGTTTTACCCTCTTTTGGGGCTCCTCACGGAGATATCTCCAGAATCCATTCGATGGATATTCGAAGATTAATTTAAATAGAGTTCTTAAGTTTCAGATTTGATAGTTAATCATGCATGAAAGTTTTAGCATAATTGTTTAAACGATTCTGGCATAATCCTATGTGTTCTTAAGGTACTGATTTCTAGATTTGATCTTGTAAGCATGCATGAATTAAATTGTTTGATTCGGTTTTTTCCGCTGCATTTTTGAAACTTAAAAAGAACTATGTATGGCTTGATTCCCCTTATGAAGGGGTACGTAGGCAACCCGATCAGGCTCAACCATGGTTTTTTTTAAAAAAAAAATCAGCATGCTTAACACCGAAGAATCTAGGAATCACTATCAAAGACCCCTCGCGCCACCGGCCGCCGCCCGTCGCCGCGGACCACGGAGCCGCAGCCGAGATCACCGCTCTCCGCCACGGCCATCGGAGCCCTCCCCGCCGCCGCCACTATGGGACGCCCTCCCGAATCCGTCGGGAGGTTGAAGAAGGTTGAGGAAACGGGTAAGTCTAAGACCCGTTAGCCCGCCCCACTAGCCCGAATCCGTTCCGGAGAAAAGAAAATTGCACGTGATCTGCACGTGCTGGGCTTCACAGTTATCGGAGCGGGTTTCAACCGATAACCCGAACCCGTAAAGGGTAAAAAAAAAAAAAACTTACCTCTGTCATCTTCTTCCCACTTTCCGTGGCCGCGCCGCCCGAGTCCGGCCGCCATGCCGCCAGAGCCCGAGCCGTCGTCCGCCTCCCGTCGCCGCCGAGGCCTCCGCCGCGTCCGCCGGTACCGCCCCGCCCCGAGCTCCCCGCCGAGCCGCACCGTCTGCTCCTCCGTGACCTACTTCGCCGACGTCCCAGTCGATGCCGCCGCCCGCCGTGCTCTACCTCATCTTCTTCAGCGCCGCCCGCCGCTCTTCCTTCCGCCGTGCTCCACCTTCTTCATCTTCTCCCTTTCCACCATCACGATCCGCCCCTCATCTCCCTCTCCCATCTGTCCACACACCCTATCAACCCACCCGAACCGTCGGGCCCAACTACATCTTCCCCTCTCACGTCACACCATCGTCGCACCCCTCCGCCTGTCCCCCCCCTCGTCTTCTTCATTCCTTCCGCTCCATCCAGCTCCCAAACGCCGCCCTCTCTCCCAGCCGAGCCAGTGCCGTCAGACCGCACCTGAATCCCTTCTCTCCACTACGGGCCAAATTCCTCCTTGGTCTAGGCCCGTGCACATTTCCTTGAGCGCGGCCCAAGCCCATTCGGCCGCAGGCCCTGTTCAAGCCTGATCCAGCACTTTCTTCAGAGCCCAACCATCACTGCACAGGCCCAAGCCCACATGACTGATCTTTCCTTCTGTGGCCCAAACCCCAGCATACCGCTCTCCTCCACTGTTACCGGCCCATCAGGCCTGCCAGATCTCTTTGGAGCTGCTGTACTCAGGTTCTATCTTCAGCAAATGGAGAGCCCATCAGCTGTAGCCGCGCCCATGATCGTCGCCCTAGCCCACGAGCAGACGATTCTGGTTGACTACTTCATGACAGGTGATAGGTTTCCACTTTTTTTTGGGCTTGTTCATTTAATTATGTTCTAGTTCTCTTGCATGATAGCTATATTCTTTAAACTTACTTTTGCTGTCAAAATTCAGAACATAGAACCCTTACTTTCAAACCCATCCTATTCGCCCTTTTAAATTCTCGGTATTAAATTAGCACACCCTAGCAACTGGACATTTCTCAACATTCTTCGATCAAATTAATTTAGGATCAGAACAACTGTACTACTTGATTGCAATCTAATTTCTTAAATTGAATAATCTTAATTCTTAATTCTGAATAACCGAAGTAAAAATCAGCAATATTTAAATTTTAAGTTATTCTTGTGAAAACTTGCTGATTTCTGAAATCATAATAGATTGCATTAGTAGGTTGTCCTGCATCAAATCTAGTCTTGCATCATACTTATAAGGGTTTCATTAGTGACACTGCATTTCACATCATCACCCAGTGTCATCATTGCAAGCCAACCTGTAGTGATATGGAGCACTATCTCAATCAACCTAAAATCCCTGTAGCTACCATGAATTCCGACATTTTGAGGTCTCTCCTAGAACAGATCGTTGCCATGCGGACTAGATACAAGGAATTCAAATAAGAGATCCGTGAGCTCATTCAAAATTCTAGGACCCCTACGCCGCCAACCCCTATTGCAGTCCAACCTAAAATCGATTTGGTTGCACCACCTGTAGTCCTTCCCCATTTTCTTGGGCACCAAACCCAATGCTCAAGGTGTCAACAATTCGACCATATAGCATCCTAATATTTCATTAGTACCTACCTGATTACTAAACCAGAAGTTAGGAGCCAAGAGGTTGAATATGTCGAAGAAGTCTATGAACCAAATATAGAAGACTATGAAGATGACTTTGAAGACGAACCTACAGAATTGGTCCAAAATGATTTCCAAAGGGAGACTATTGATCTAAGTACAACCAAGCCACTTTATATCACTACTGTGGAAGAGGTAGTGAAAGATATTGAGAGCCAATCATCTGAGTTGGCCTTTGTGGCTAAAGATACCAATGCGGAGTCAAACCTTGAACATTCTCCTGTAGTAGTTCCCCTTCTAGGAGAGTTTCATTTTGTAGTCCCTGATGATTTTCTAGATGCCCTTTCTCCGATGCGTGATACCCAACACGCAATTGATATAGTTCTCAGGGCATCTTTGCCCAACCTTCCACAACATAAGCTCAATCCGAGTGCATATGCTAGGATCTGGGATTTAATATTACCGACAGTTGAGTTTGCATGTAATAAGTCGGTTAACAAGTCCATAGATATGAGTCCATTCGAAGTGGTGCATGATTACAAACCTAGGCAACCCATAAACTTATTTTTTATGTCTCATCAGTATAGAGTCGTTGAGTCTGCACAATCAATTGCATCACATCCATATTCATTGCATCAAGAAATCAGCAATTATAGTCACTTTAATAACTTAAAATATAAATCCCTTGCTGATTTACACAGATGTTATAAAGAGTTAAGTGAAAGAGATTACGTCATGATAAGAATTAGGTTTGAACGACTTTCTTCAGAAACGTTTAAGAAATTGCAAACTTGTAGTGCGGAACCGTTCAAAATCTTAAAGAAAATCAGTTCGAATGCATATGTTGTTAATCCTCCTGAAGACTATGGGATTAGTGCGACATTTAATATTGAAGATTTAGTCCCATACAAAAAGACAATATTTATGCCTTCTTACCCCTTTATTGGTATACCTGCCTATGTTGGACACCCTGACCTATTACTTGCTATTGAGCCACCACCTTCCGAATTTCATGCACGCAGAGAACAACTAGAACATATATTGGATGAGTAGGTTATTTCAACCAAGAACGGTGGTTACCAATGTTACCTTGTTCGGTGGAAAGGTCGACCAAAGTCTGACGTGACGTGGATTTTCAGAGCCCAGCTACAGCGCCTTGACTCCGATCTTCTGGAGCAGTACGATAGCCGGCCAGACCTGTACTCGACGGAGTCGAGTTTCTCTCACCCGGAGGAGTTGATGGGGACTTCAGAGCCCTTCATCCAGATGATCCTGAGCCTCCGGATTGAGCCAGATCCGGATTTGGTCCATTATTTTTCCACCCGGGAGGAGTTGATGGGGATATTAGCTAGGCCACCATTTTATTTATATATTTATTTTTATTTTATTTCTAGGCTTATTTGCATTTTACGGCTTATTTGTGGTTTATTTGTGTTATTTGTGGGCTTATTTGTGGTTTATTTGTGTTATTTGTGGGCTTATTAGGATTTATTTCTGTGTAAGGGGGTTTATGCAAATTGTGTATTTGGGCCCTATATATAGGAAACTATTTTCATGATTAGGATTTAATAAAGTGATTTGGAATTTTCTTCCCCCCTACGTTCTTTCTTCTCTTTTTTCTCCTCTCCTCCTCTATTCTTCCTGCGTCTCTACTGTTGGGAACCCGCCCATGCCGCTGATATTTCAAAAATAAATCAGATGGCAGCGGAAAGGGGGCATGTGCGGGATCGACGTTCATCGCATGAACGTTGTTTCGAGACCTTTCGTAATTAGGTAAGAATTAAAACTTTTAAAACTAATAGGAAGATCAAATCTTCACCTTGCGCGGGTAGATGATCACCGCAAATCTGAATTTGTGGTTTTTGGAAGAGGGTTCGCTTGAAGCCGTTCAAACGTCCGGCCTCTACGGGTATCTACACGAAGTAGGATCCGATCCAAGCTCTCTATCTCACCGGGGTGCTAGCTCCCTTGCAGAGATAGCTTTGATGGCTGATCTCCTCTCTTTCTTTCAACTCTTGAAAGTGCTTGAGAGGAGGAAGAAGAAGAAGGAAGAAGAGGAAGAAGATGAGCCCCTACGCAGCCTTCTTCTGTTGCTTGCGCTGGATGAAGGAAGGGAAGGGGAGGAGGCCGCCAACACTTGGAGAGCTTCTACCCTTGCTTGCGGCTGCAACTAAGAGAGGAAGAGGGTGGCCACGGCACAAGAGGAAGAGGATTCCAATGCTCTAGGGCGTCGGCCTCATGGTCCTTTTTATAAGCATCAAGGGCTCCTCCAAAGTAGGAGCCCTAGATGATTTTCCAAAGAGGGAGGGCGCCGGCCCTTCTTCATGCTGCACACAAGGAGAGGAGGAGGGGCGTGATCCCTCCTTCTTGTGATGCCCTAATCCTCTTCTAAAGAGGATTGGGTGCCTCTCTTTTGGTTTGATCCCAATCCAATTAGGATTAGCCAAATTGGGTTCAATCTATGCTAGTCCTAATCCAATTAGGACTTGAATGAACCATGACTCAATTGAACTCTTCAATCCTAATCCAATTAGGAGTCATGTTGATTCATTAGATTATTAATTAATTTAGACTTAAGGAATCCTAATCCAATTAGAATTTGTTTAATTCTAGTCCTATCCAATTAGGACTCTAATTTGAATCCAAAGTCCTAATCCAATTAGGATTTCTAGGAATCCTACTCCAAGTAGGAATCCAATTTTGATTCAAAACTCCTAATCTCATTAGGATTGAGGAATCCTATTTCAAGTAGGAATCCCAGTCCTACTCCAACTAGGATTCCCAGTCCTAATCCAATTAGGACTCTAGGAATCCTACCCGAAGTAGGATTTGTGTTTAAGTCCAATTAATTAATTCCCTTTGTTCCTTCTTCAACTTCTTATCAATCAAATTGATTTCTTGTGATTCCTAATCACGATTTCAACCATCGGATCGGTCAATACTTCTATTGTGTGTGACCCCATAGGTTCTATTCTGACTGGTAGTGAGATATATTGTGATCTCTATCACTATATCATTGAAAACTCCTTTCAATGGGTTGGAACGATTCCAACTCTACTCATTAGGGTTTATCGATCATCAAGATAATCCCTATGAGTCCCACCATCCACCAGTGACACCTAGCAGCATGTAGTGGCTACCCAGCAGAATGGAATGATGAACCTCTAGGTGCAGTTAACGTGTGATACAATCCTACTATCGTGGATCCCTACAGGACGGAGGTCATGGACAACTCGTCAAACCCCATCGTCTGTCATATGTCAAGATTTATTCGACTTGAGTTCGATAGTGGAAAACTCTTTCTCCACTTTATATTACTGCCCTGGCCAAGGTCTTAGAACTCAGTCTAACAAATCACATAGGATCTCTCCTCTTCTATCAAGGTCGATAGATTCCTTGTAGGTGCATACCCTACTCCTACAGTGAACTTACTGCAGCCAATCTACACTGCATGGACCCATATGGCTAGAGACCATGTATGTGTGCAGTCAAACTACAATAACCTCACTGTGAGTAGCCGAAGCACCGCAGGTCAAAGGACCAGTCACACTACTGCAACATCAAGCAAGTCACTGACGAGTGGATAGACATCCAAGTGACTTCTTGTCTTGGTCACGCTCAGTACCCTTGTTCTCTAACAAGCACCTGCACTATCACTTCAGTGTCACTATACTGTGGACTCAAGTCTCGTCCATCCAGAGGGAAAGTGATCTGTGCACTGATCGGATCGATCACCGTCCTCGTGATGATCCATTGATCAGGAGCATTTAGAAATTAATCACCAATGATACATGGCTCAAATTCTCAACTCTTGAGAATATGTATCATCATCTTATTAATTCCTTGGACGATTCATAGACACATAAACAATATGAATGAAAAGATGCCTTTTATTTATTCAATAATAAATAGTCAAGTACAAAATTATGTTCCTAGAATTAATAATGTGTCAGCCAGATTGGCTTCTAGGGCATACATCTAACATCTACAACCTTTTCTTCCTTCTCTTGTTCTTCCTTCTTCTCCTCTTTCCCCGCACTGGTGCTACATCAAATGGCACTGTCTATCCGCTTCTTCACCCTTGCTCGGTCGGACTGGTTATTGCACTAGGTGAACCACAACCGAGAGAAGCCAAGGTCCACTAGTCTGATCCTCAACAAGAAGTCAGGAAACTCCCTTCTGTCCACTGAATCAGTGAAAGCCATGCCTCTGTTAGATGTATGCCCTAGAAACCAATTTTTGGCCGACACATTATTAATTCTAGGACATAATTTGTACTTGACTTTATTATTATTGAATAAATGAAAGGCATCTTTTTCATTCATATTATTATTGTGTCTATGAATCGTCCAAGGAATTAATAAGATGATGATGCATATTCTCAAGAGTTGAGAATTTGAGCCATGTATCATTAGTGATTAATTTCTAAACGCTCCTGATCGATGGATCATCACGAGGACGGTGATTGATTCGATGAGATCAGTGCACATATTACTTTCCCTATGGATGGACGAGACTCGAGTCCACGGTGTGGAGACACTGAAGTAATAGTGCAGGTACTTGTTAGAGAACAAGGGTACTGAGCGTGACCAAGACAAGAAGTCACTTGGATGTCTATCCACTCGTCAGTGACTTGCTTGATGTTGCAGTAGTGTGACTGGTCCTTTGACCTGCGATGCTTCGGCTACTCACAGTGAGGTTATTGTAGTTTGACTACACAAATACATGGTCTCTAGCCATATGGGTCCATGCAGTGTAGATTGGCTGCAGTAGGTTCACTGTAGGAGTAGGGTATGCATCTACAAGGAACCTATCGACCTTGATAGATAAGGAGAGATCCTATGTGATTTATAAGACTGAGTTTGTAAGATCTCGGCCGGGGCAGATTGCACAGTGGAGAAAGAGTTCTCCGCTCTCGAACTTAAGTCGAATAAATCTTGACATATGACAGACGAAGGGGTTTGACGAGTTATCCATGACCTCCGTCTTGTAGGGATCCACGATAGAAGGACTGTATCACACAATAACTGCACCTAGAGGTTCATCATTCTATTCTGCTGGGTAGCCACTACATGCTGCTAGGTGTCACTGGTGGATAGTGGGACTCACAGGAATTATCTCGATGATCGATTAACCCTAATGAGTAGAGTTGGAATCGTTCCAATCCATTGAAAGGAGTTTTCAATGATATTGTGATAAGAGATCACAATATATCTCACTACCAGTCAGAATAGAACCTATGGGGTCACACACACTAGCAGTATTAACCGATCCGATGGTTGAATCGTGATTAGGAATCACAAGTAGTCAATTCGATTGATATTCAGTTGAAGAAGGAACAAAGGGAATTAATTAATTGGACTTAAACACAATCCTACTTCGAGTAGGATTCCTAGAGTCCTAATTGGATTAGGACTGAAAATCCTAATTGGAGTAGGACTGGGATTCCTACTTGAAATAGGATTCCTACAATCCTAATTAGATTAGGAGTTTTGAATTAAAATTAGATTCCTACTTGGAATAGGATTTCTAGAGTCCTAATCGGATTAGGACTTTGGATTCAAATTAGAGTCCTAGTTGGATTAGGACTAAAATTTAATAAGTCCTAATTGGATTAGGATTTCTTAAGTCCTAATTAATTATTAATCTAATGAATCAACATGACTCCTAATTGGGTTAGGATTGAAGAGTTCAATTGAGTCATGGTTCATTCAAATTCTAATTGGATTAGGACTAGTATAGATTGAACCCAATTGATTCATGATTTGGATAATCCTAATTAGATTAGGACTAAACCATGAGAAGGACACCTAATCCTCCTTGGAGGAGGATTAGGTTAACCAAGTAAGAGGGGCATGAGCCCCTCTCTGTTAGAAAACCCCGATCATGCCGCTGAAATTTTAAAAAATTCAGATGCAGCGGAAGAGGCATGCGCGGGATCAACCGTTCATCGCATGAACGTTGTTCAAAAACCGTTCGTAGATAGATAAGGATTAAAAACTTTTAAAACCTTTAGAAGATCAGATCTTCACCTTGTGCGGGTAGATGATCACCGCAAACTAAAGTTCGTGGTTTAGGATGAAGGTTCGCTTGAAGCCGTTCAAGTGCCCGGCCTCTACAGGTATCCACATGAAGCAGAAACCGATCAAAGCTTCCTTGTCTCTCCGGGGTGCTAGCTCCCTTGCAGAGACAACTTTGGATGGCTGATTTTCTCTCTTTCAATCAACCCTTGATTGTGCTTGAGAGGAGGAAGAAGAAGGAAGGATAGAGAGAAGCGGAACGAAGCCTGCAGCCTTCTTTTATTCTCCCTGCGTTGGAAGGAGGAAGAGAGGAGGAGGAGGCCGCCACCCTTCTTCTTCTTTTGCTCTTGCTTGCGGCTGAATCAAGGAGAGGGGAGAGGGAGGCCACGGCTGCAAGGAGGAGAGCATCACATACATTAGGGCGTCAGCCCCCTTTCACCTCCTTATAAAGCATCTAGGGCTCCTACAAGTTAGGAGCCCTAGACCTTTTTCCAAAAGGGGCGCCGGTCCCTCTTGTGCTGTCGCACCAATGAAGCAAAGGAGGAGGGGCTTGAGCCCCTCCTTCTTGTGTTGCCCTAATCCTCATCTAATGAGAATTGGGAGCCCCTAATGTGGTTTAGCCCTAATCCAATTAGGGTTTAACCAAATCATGAATCAATTGGGTTCAATCTATACTAGTCCTAATCCAATTAGAACTTGAGTGAACCATGACTCAATTGAACTCTTCAATCCTAACCCAATTAGGAGTCATGTTGATTCATTAGATTAATAATTAATTAGGACTTAAAAAATCCTAATCCAATTAGGATTTATTTAATTTTAGTCCTAATCCAATTAGGACTCTAATTTGAATCCGAAGTCCTAATCCGATTAGGACTCTAGGAATCCTACTCCAAGTAGGAATCCAATTTTAATTCAAAACTCCTAATCTAATTAGGATTGTAGGTGAGGATGATAGTGTTATTTTGATGATTAACAAGCAATAATCGAGAGTATGTTATAAGTTAATTCGATACTTCATTTATAAGTCTGTTACTCTCAGTATATTTGTATAACAAGTTAAAGATGCATTTCATTGTTTACTTGGATGAATCTAACCTTGAGTTGCAGCAAAGTGTGAATTGAGTCGACCCCAAGGTTGATTGGGTCGACCCCGGCACATCAAAAAAGCATTTGGCACACTTCTGCAAAAATGGCACAGATGAACAGTAAGTTGGGTCGACCCAAGAAAAGCATGAGTCGACCCAAACTTCAAGCTTCTCAACAACTCAGAAAATGGTTCTCTGAAAATACTGAGAGGGTCGACCCAAGATGAAGTTGAGTCGACCCAAGCTTGAGTCGACCCAAACCCTGAGAGGGTCGACCCAAAGGCAAGACAGAACAGATGACAGAAAAGGTTCTCTGGAAACCCTGAGAGGGTCGACCCAAGAAAAAGTTGAGTCGACCCAACTGAACCTTGAGTCGACCCAAAGAAATGTTGGGTCGACCCAAGGGAAGGAAGGCTGAATTGCAAGTTTCTGTGGTTCTGAGAGGGTCGACCCAAGGAAAGGTTGAGTCGACCCAATGAAAGTTGGGTCGACCCAAGGACAGGTTGAGCCGACCCAAACACGGGCAGAAGCATAACGGCTAGTTCTGCAGAAGTACTTTTTGTCCTTCCAACAGTAAGTAACGGCTAGTTTTTGAATTCTAACCATTGGGGCTTGTCCAATGAATGAAGAAAACTATTTAAAGTGGCACTATTCATAAGAGAGAACATCCTTTCCAAAGAATATCAAAGTGTACACAAGAAAGAGAAAGTGCCCTAATCTTCTTCATCCAAGTGCTTCATTCAAGAGTCAAAAGAAAGTGGGTGAGCAGATTCAAAGAGTCATCAAGAGCTCCATCCACCCTTGAAGAGTGAAGCATCCTTGACTAAGAAGAGAGAAGTCACATCAAGCAATAAATATTCTCTAAACTCTTCTTTGTAGATTATATTGTTATATTTGCTCATCTAGGAGTTTAAATCTTCTTCCTTTGTTTATTAAACAACTTGTAAAGATTGGTTGGTTAGCCCGCAAAACCAACGGAATAGGTTGATTGGTGAACCCGGAAAACCAATTGTAAAGGTTCGTTGGTGAGCCCGTAAAACCAACATAGGTTCGTTGGTGAGCCCGTAAAACCAACATAGATTTTTTGGTGAACCCGGAAAACCAAAGTGTAAAGGTTTTTGGATTGTGAGCCCGAAAAACAATCCAACTGTAATCCGCGGGATTATAGTGAATTCCCAAGGGGTCGCTTGAGGAGTGGACGTAGGTGCTTAGGAGAGCACCGAACCACTATACTTCTTGTTGTTTGTATTGTGATTAGTTTTAATTCCACTAACTCATCAATTAACATAAGTAAGATAGTTAAAATCGAGAGAAACCAATTCACCCCCCCCCCTCCCTCTTGGCTTGTCACCTTGGGCAACAAGTGGTATCAGAGCAGGTGCTCTAATATTAATTATTGATCTCAAGATCAAGAGCCAAAGATCATGACAACTCAAATAGATAGTTTTCTAGGAGAGGGACAATTAATTGATAGACCTCCACTTTTTAATGGCATAAACTGTACATATTAGAAAGCACGCATGCGCATTTTCATTCAAGCACATGACTATGATTTATGGAGTATCATAGTCAATGGACCACACACAAGCACTAATCATGATAAGAAAATGGATCAGCAAAATGCAAAAGTCATGAATGTGCTATTTTGTGCATTAGATGATAGTGAACTTAATTGCATATCTTTTTGCACAACTGCTAAGGAAATATGGAATATGCTTGAAGTTAAATATGAATGTACTAACAAATCTGAAACATCATGTGTAGAAGAAGAGCAGCATCATATTGCAAATTCATGCTTAATGGCAGATGAAGATGAGATATATGAGGTACATGCTAAAACTAAAAATGATTTTACATTTGATGAACTTCATGATGTCTTTTCTGATTTGTATTTAGAACATAAGAAACTTATTTGTAGGAACAAGAACTTGAAGAATGAAAATCAGATCCTAATAGATGAAAAACTAAAACTGACTAATGAAATTGAAATCTTAATTAAAGAAAATAAAGAACTAAATCAGAGAAATCAACTTCTCACTGAAAGCCATGATAAACTTAAGAAAAACAATGAATTGCTTTCAGAAGATAATGAAAAATTAACTAAAGAAGTTGATAATTTGAAACCTACTGTTGAAAGATTCACTCTCAGCTCTGAAAAACTGAATTTAATGATAGAAAATTCAAGAGCTGTATATGACAAAGCTGGATTGGGATATCAACCTTGGTACACTCAAAAATCTTTCGAGAATATATTTTTTAAATCCTCCACTATTCATCCTAAAATAATTTTTCACAAATCTGGTGAAACTAATAAACAGAAACAGAAAACTGAAAATTCATTATCTGTTTTTGCTAAATCTATGTTGTTTAAATTTAGCAAGAGTATACAGAAGTATATTACTTGTAATCCTAAAACCTGCAAACTAAGAGACAAAATGGTAATTAAGAGAATATGGGTTCCAAAAGAAACAATTATAGCTAACCTGCAAGGACCCAAAAGAGCTTGGGTTTCTAAGTTGAAAACATGATCATTTTTAGCAAATGTGTCTAGCTACCCAAGATTCCAATGAAAGATGTTATCTGGACAATGGGTTCTCTAGACACGTGTTAAAGAATGGAACTTAAAATATAATTAAGAAGAGTGACCAAAATGAAAGAAATAATGAAATTAGTAATCCTTGCATCCTCTCATATTGAAATTGTAGCTAGTATTAATCATTTCTGTGATATAAGTGATACTTTTGGTATGAAAAGAAAATATATCCAAATCACTCTATCTTTCTATATTATGCTTCAGTTATTGATGGATAATTTACTTAATCAATACTCTTAGAATAACTCTTTGAATTCTCTATATACTTGATTGAGAGTTCTTATCCTCGGCATTATCTTCTATTGATCATAAACACAAGAATGTCTACTTGGTATATATTTTTTTAATATATACATTAAGAATACCAAGATTAAATAGACTAATTTTGGCATATAAAATCAACTCATACTAGTATGGACTTAATCTCAAGAGACCTTGTCATTGGTTCACTTAGATTAATTTTTGCAAGGTCAAAGTTTGCTATGTATGTCATCTAAAAAAATAAACTAGAATCATTTCTAAATCTGAAAATATTGTTTTCACCTTTAGCCTTTGAAAATTCTCCATAAGAACTTATTTAGATCTCTAGGATTGTGAACCTAGGAGATAAGCTTTCTGATTTTGTAATTGTGGATAATTTCTCAAAGCTAATATTGGTTTTGTTCTTGGCATTTAAATTGAAATATTTTCTGCATTAGCACAAACTTACAAAAGATTTCAAATGAAAAAGGTTTGCAATTTGTTAATAAGGTTTGCATAGAAAATAATATTGAATACAATTATTTTTGCACCAAGAACACTATTGCATATAGGGGTTATAAAAATAGAACCTTGGTTGTGTAAGGACAATGCCTTGTGATAGCAGTTGATTAATGCTATCATCACAACTTGTCATATTATAAGGTTTCTATTAAATCTATTTTTGAAGAAAATCCTATATGAACTAATGAAAAACAGAAAATCAAATGGTGCATACCTTCATGTTTTTCAGTTATACATATTATGTTCTCAAGAATGAAATATATGCCAAATCTGATAAAACAAGTGCTTCTTTGGATATTACTCTTTAAGCAAGGCATACAGAGTATTCAATAAAAGAACTCTTGTAGTCGAAGAGTTAGTTAATATCATATTTGATGAGTCTGATAGTGAGTCTGCTAGAAAAGAAAATATTCTTGATGATGATATAGGAATTATTAACTTTGAAAAGTTGAATATTGATGACGTGCCAATTCAAGATAAGGGAGATGATTGCATGCCACCACAATCTCAAAACTTGCCAAAGGAATGGAGGTATGCATATGGACACCCTAAAGACTAAATCAAGAAAAGATGAAATAGATCTTGATGAAATTCTTGCATAATTAGAAGTAAAGATCACCATTATCATTTGCTTACTTTATGAGCTTTATATTCTGTCAAATGAATATGTAGAATGCACTCCTATGTGGTTATTTCATTAAAAAGATCTATGTAAAATAACCACCTTATTTGAAAACACTCATTACAAATATGATAAAGCAATATATGATTTGGAACAAGCATCAAAAGCATGATATAAAAGTTTGAGTAACTTTTTGATAAAAAGTAATAATAATAAATCTATACATTAAAAAGAAGAATTTGTGATATCTTGCTTGCTCAAAGCATACATTGATGGCATCATTTTTGGTTCTACTAATGAAAATTTATATGGAAATTCTACTATGCTCATACAAAGTAAGTTTGAAATATGTATAATGAATGAATTAACATTTTCTTTCGAACTCCAAATTAAGATAAACAAGGAAGGGGATCTTCATTGACCAAAGTTAGTCCACAAAAAAACTCTTATAGAAGATTGGCATGAAGAAGGTATGTCTATGACCCCATCTTGTAGAATTTGAAAAGGATGAGCAAAGTAGATCTATTGTTTTAAAGCTGTATTGAAGCATGATAGAATAATTATTTTATCATACAGCTAGTAGACCAGATTGTATGCTCATTATATGCCCTTATGCAAGACTTCAATCTAACTCTAATGAATCATATTTTATTGATAACAAATGAATCATAATCTGAATTTTGATAGAAATAATTGTTTAAGGCAATTTGATCAAAACTTAGCTAGCATGCCTTATTGACAATTATCTTAAGCAAATAGAATCTAAGCTAAATTAATTTTGAAAATAAGAAATTGATTTGATCTTGATGAATCTTTCTATTGCCTCACATGCTTGTCCTTGAACCATCTTGGTTAATGAAACTATCTTTTTAGTTCAAGTGATATGTGCTTGCTTATATTTAGGCAATCTCTTGAGTAAAGTGACTCAACATTCAACTATTGTCATATCTTATATTGAGTCATCTAGTTAAAAATATGTTGGATGAATGTCTTGTATCTTGAAGAAACTAATGACTTTCTTTCAAGAAAGAAAAGGAGTTTGTTAATAATGCAGGATCCTTGAGCAAGAAAATGAGAGATTTTAACTTGAAGGACACCTCCACATAAGATACAATAAACATTCACATGCAAACAAGAGAGAGGACCTTCTGTTCGTCCGATTCCTGTCTACCTAAAAATATGCTAGACAGATCGTTGTTAGAACCGACGAACAAAAGTTTAAATTTAATTTACTCTTACCTGTTCTACTCGAAGAATAGTGGTTGTAAGAGGTCGATCCACAGGGAGGCGATTGGAGTTGCTTAAAAATTAGAACGTTCACTCGGATTTGAAATCGATTTTTGAATGATAAAAAGAAAACATTATCTTGAGGATGTTGAATGATTCCCTGGACTACCAGAGAATATTTTCTAATTGAAATTAACAGAAAGACAGTTACTTAAATTCGAAAAGCATTTATTTAATTAATCAAAGAAGAGTTTTTGCATAAATTAAAATGGATGAAAACAGTGCTTAGGGAGATTAAAGCCTGGAACATAGACTGCATGAAAGAAGATTTCATAAATTTGCAACTAAAACGAGAATTTTTGAATGCATAAAACAAACTGCATGAATTAAACTTAACCTAAAACATGAATTGCATAAAAGAAAAATTAATGCATTAAAAGATTTCATAAAAAGAAATGATCACAAAAAGTAAAAAGATTGAAGATGAGGCCTAATGCTTCTTTCTTCTACAGATAACAATAAAATAAAAATAAGTAATATCTTTTTTTTTCTCTCCCACTCCCACGGTGGACTTCCAACATAAAATATTTTTTTTTATGTTCTTCTTCTTCCCAAGAACAGAGCACTGCTCTGTTTCTTCTTCTCAACACCCAGCCGACTCCTCCTTCCTTCTTCTTCTTTGGACCCGACCCCCAAAACCGAGCACACCCCTCTTCTCTTCCTCCTTCTCCTTTTATAGCCGCGGACGGACGCCTGATGCGGAAGGAAGATGGCAGACGCGGTGAGGATGCGGGGAGGAGTCGATCACGGACGAGATCCGGGCGCTGGGAGGAATCGCGGAGGAGGAGGGATGCTGGGGTGCTCTTCCCTTCTTTGGGTGTCGCTGATGCGGAAGGGAGGCGCTGGGATCTTCCTTGCTGGGATTTTCCTTGCTGGGAGGGAGATGAATGCGGAGGAGGAGGGGCTGATCCGAGGGTGCACAGAAGGAAGGCACGGATGGAGGGATCGGCTGGGAGGAACGTGGATCCGGGCGCTGGGAGGAGCCGATCGCGGGATGCTTGCAGTCGGACGCGGGGATTACGGGATGCTGTGATCACGGCTTGAAATCGGAAGGGAGGAGACGCACGTGGGCGATGCTGGGAGGAGCGGACGTGGGAGGCTGAAGCTTGGACGCGGCTGCTCACTGGCACGGTGGCTGGCACGACGCGGATGGAAGGTGGGGACGCGGATCCGGGCTGCACTTGAAACGGGCGGAAGGGATGGGACGGATGCCACGGCTGGGATCACGGAAGAGGAAGGGTGTTGGCTGCATTCGATCGGGCACTTGGATCTCGCCATGGGTCATGTGCCGGTTTCTGCAATGGAATTGAATTTTGGAAGAAGATCTGGGCCTTTCTTTGCCCTCCTGAGAGGGAGCTGGGAGACACCAAGTTCCGTCCAATTAGTCATATGGATAATAATAAAAAAAAATAGTATGATATGAAATTTGGCTTGTAGACGGATGGACTGAGTTCGTCACAGGTCATCTATTCTGATTGGAGGTCAATTTCAAGTCTTTCAAGTCATGGGTCACCTAGCACCTCATAGATATGATATGGCCAAATTAGATTTTCCCAAAATTCTTTCCCAAAAGCACAGAAAAATTGGACCCGATTCGGACCCGACTCTGACTCGGACCCGACCCGATCTTCAACCGGGTCGGATCTGGGAAGGAATCCTTCTTTAGTCAAATTTGTACTTAATGTGCATTTTATCTCTAATTTATGAAAATCTGTGCCAGACCCAAATATAATATTAATCCAGTGAATTTATCATTATCGGTTAGCAATAATACTAATTTAGGTGACATGTAGGTCGCACTTTTGTGCTCTCATCACCTTCTTCAGCCAAATGTTCACACATAAGAAATCTAGTTTGACTTGAAGAATATAAAATAAATCGGTAATTTTAGATACCTCTCTCATAAATTAGCTGAGCAAAGTCAATAACTTAAATCTTATTGTGGCATGGTTAAAATCTTTAATTATTAATTTCTTGATATCATGTCTATATATGTATTAATTGACTTATGCTTTTAGAAATTGATTCATGGTTTGCTCAAACTAAAATGTTCCTTTGCCTATATCATAACCATGAAATACACAAGTATATGCTTAAAATGCTGATTTGAATTGACTTGTGAGAAGCTATGAATTCTTGAGCATAATGAAAATGTTGTTTGCATGATATACATCTATATGATACATAAGATTATTTCTTTATTCTGCTCTTTCATGTAAATTACTTGAAATAACAAAAAGAGAGAGAGATAAAGAAAAGAAAATGGATATTATTTAAGAGAAGTAAAATCTAAGTAAAGGCAAATACTTCAATCTTAAGGAAAAGCAAAACAAGCATAATACATTCGGCACATTTGTGAGACTTGTGAAAGGGATAAAATCCGTAATTAATTACACTTAAACAGGGAGAGTTTGAAGTGAACATTTTAACATTTCTATATTGCTCATCATAGGGATGGTGCCAATGGGGAGGCTAGTGGTAGTACCCGGCACTATTTGACCCAACTATTCGGTATAGGGTATATTAGGGACGGCACAAGAGGGAGGCTAGTGGTAGTACCTCGTGCCCCTTCCAACTCCACCGGATAGGGAGCAAATAGAGTATAGAGCATAAGAAGGTAAAAATGAAAGACAAAGTAAATGAAAGTATATAAGAAGAATCAAGTCAAATTTTTTAATCACTTGAAAACACACTTTAAGGATGAAATCAGTGCAAGATTATATTTAAATAGGGGGAGTTTATTTAAAAAGAATTGATTTTGATCCTTGACATGCTTGTTCTTAATATTTTAATGCATGACTTAACACATAATATATTTTGCATGTGGCATGATGTTTTGAATTATGGGTTCTCAATATTTTGTAATGCTCCATGCTTGGATAAGTTGATTGAAACATGTTTTAACTTTGCTCACAAGTCTTTGCTTCACCCTTGCCTCAAACTAACTTGTATTCCAATGCTTGAATGTTTGAAATACTACATAAATTTTTTTTTAAGTAATATTAAAAAGAAATTTCAGTTTTATCATTCACGATTATCTTTGAAAGTTAAATAGATTTACAAAAAGAAGAAGAGAAGGGATAGATTTTGATGAAACATTTGCTCCTGTAGCTAGATTAGAGGCTATTAGATTACTTCTAGCTTTTGCATGTTTCATGGATTTCAAATTATATCAAATGGATGTAAAAAGTGCATTCTTAAACGATTTTATAGAGGAAGAAGTATATGTAGAGCAACCCCCTGGTTTTGAGAATCATGAATTGCCAAATCATGTGTTTAGATTACATAAGGCATTATATGGATTGAAACAAGCACCTAGGGCTTGGTATGATCGATTAAGCAAATTTCTACTAAAAAATGACTTTAGTAGAGGAAATGTAGATAAAACACTGTTTCTCAAAAGAAAAAACGAAAATCTATTAGTGGTACAAATATATATGGATGACACAATCTTTGTGCCACAAATGATACTCTTTGCAAAGAATTTGCTGATTTAATGCACGAAGAATTCGAAATGAGTTTGATGGGAGAACTAAGTTTCTTTCTAGGATTACAAATCAAACAAACTAAAGAAGGTATCTTCATTCATCAAACTAAGTATACAAAGGAAATACTAAAGAAGTTTGGGAATGAAAATCATAAGAGAGTAGGCACTCCAATGAATCCTACTAGTAAGCTAGACAAAGATGAAAAAGAAAAGAGTATTGATATTAAGCTTTATAGAGGACTAATTGGATCCTTGCTCTACCTTACTGCTAGTAGACCAGACATCGTGTTTAGTGTAGGAATATGTGCTAGATACCAATCAGATCCTAAGGAGTCACATTGTTGCCCAGATAGACAACCCAAGAGGGGGGGGGGGGTGAATTGGGTTTTAAAATAATTTTGCAATTAAAACGTTGTGGATGACTAATTAATGCTTTACCAAGATGATTAATTAATTGCTATGTGCTGTGAATGAAATGAGAGTAAAAGAAAGAGACACACAATCACAAACACAAGGCTTTTATAGTGGTTCGGAGCTAACCCTTGCTCCTACGTCCACTCCCCAAGTCTCACTTGGGAATTCACTATAACCCCTCGTGTTAGATGTATGCCCTAGAAGCCAATTTGGCTGACACATTGTTGATTCTAGGGACATAATTTTGTACTTGACTATTTATTATTGAATAAATAAAAGGCATCTTTTCATTCATATTGTTTATGTGTCCATGAATCGTTCAAGAAATTAATAAGATGATGATACATATTCTCAAGAGTTGAGAATTTGAGCCATGTATCATTGGTGATTAATTTCTAAATGCTCCTGATCAATGGATCATCACGAGGACGGTGATCGATCCGATCAGTGCACAGATCACTTTCCTTCTGGATGGACGAGACTTGAGCCCACAGTGTAGGGACACTGAAGTGATAGTGCAGGTGCTTGTTAGAGAACAAGGGTACTGAGCGTGACCAAGACAAGAAGTCACTTGGATGTCTATCCACTCGTCAGTGACTTGCTTGATGTTGCAGTAGTGTGACTGGTCCTTTGACCTGCGGTACTTCGGCTACTCACAGTGAGGTTATTGTAGTTTGACTGCACACATACATGGTCTCTAGCCATATGGGTCCATGCAGTGTAGATTGGCTGCAGTAGGTTCACTGTAGGAGTAGGGTATGCACCTATAAGGAATCTATCGACCTTGATAGAAGAGGAGTGATCCTATGTGATTTATTAGACTGAGTTCTAAGACCTTGGCCAGGGCAGTAATATAAAGTGGAAAAAGAGTTTTCCACTATCGAACTCAAGTCGAATAAATCTTGACATATGACAGACGATGGGGTTTGACGAGTTGTCCATGACCTCCGTCCTGTAGGGATCCACGATAGTAGGACTGTATCACACGTTAACTGCACCTAGAGGTTCATCATTCCATTCTGCTGGGTAGCCACTACATGCTGCTAGGTGTCACTGGTGGATGGTGGGACTCATAGGGATTATCTTGATGATCGATAAACCCTAATGAGTTGAGTTGGAATCGTTCCAACCCATTGAAAGGAGTTTTCAATGATATTGAGATAGAGATCACAATATATCTCACCACCAGTCAGAATAGAACCTATGGGGTCACACACACTAGAAGTATTGACCGATCCGATGGTTGAAATCGTGATTAGGAATCACAAGAAATCAATTTGATTGATAAGAAGTTGAAGAAAGGAACAAAGGGAATTAATTAATTGGACTTGAAATAAGAGTCCTACTTCGGGTAGGATTCCTAGGGTCCTAATTGGATTAGGACTAGGAATCCTAGTTGGAGTAGGACTGGGATTCCTATTTGGAATAGGATTCCTACAATCCTAATGAGATTAGGAATTTTGAATTGGATTCCTACTTGGAGTAGGATTCCTAGAAATCCTAATTGGATTAGGACTTCGGATTCAAATGGAGTCCTAATTGGATTAGGACTAAAATTAAACAAATCCTAATTGGATTAGGATTCCTTAAGTCTAAATTAATTAATAATCTAATGAATCAACATGACTCCTAATTGGATTAGGATTGAAGAGTTCAATTGAGTCATGATTCATCCAAGTCCTAATTGGATTAGGACTAGCATAGTTGAACCCAAAATTGGCTAATTCTAATTAGATTAGGATGAAACCATGAGAGAGGCACCTAATCCTCTTTGGAAGAGGATTAGGTTAACCAACTAAGAGGGGCATCAGCCCCTCTCCAATTGCTTAGGGCGACAAGAAGAGAGAAGGTGGCCGGTGCTCCAAAGAAGGAAGGCTGTCAAGGGCTCCTAACTTGTAGGAGCCCTTGATGCTTATAAAAAGGGACCTAGGGCCGGCGCCCTAGGGGTGAGCTCTCTTCCTCCTCTTGCTGCCGCCACCAGCCCCTCTCCTCTCTTGGTTCAGCCGCAAGCAAAGGGAGAGCAAAGTCCAAGCGTTGGCGTCATCCTCTTCCTCCAAACCTTCTTCCAACGCAAGGAAAAGAAAGAAGGCTGCAGAAGCTGTGTTCTTCTTCCTTGAGTTCCTTCTTCCTCTTCCTCCTCTCAAGCACAATCAAGGGTTGATTGAAAGAGAGGAGATCAGCCATCAAAAGCTATCTCTGCAAGGGAGCTAGCACCCCGGTGAGATAGAGAGCTTGGATCGGATCCTGCTTCGTGTGGATACCCGTAGAGGCCGGACGTTTGAACGGCTTCAAGCGAACCCTCTTCCAAAACCACGAATTCAGATTTGCGGTGATCATCTACCCGCGCAAGGTGAAGATTTGATCTTCCTAATAGTTTTAAAAGTTTTAATTCTTACCTAATTACGAAAGGTCTCGAAACAACGTTCATGCGATGAACGTCGAACCCGTGCATGCCGATTCCGCTGCCATCTGAAAATTTTTGAAATATCAGCGGCATGGGCGGGAACCCAACAGTGGTATCAGAGCCTAGGCTTCGTAGATTAAGGTAAGAATTAAATATCTAAAGGCTTATTAGATCTGAAAATTGATTGATCATGCATGCTGAAAAATTCTGCATGCAGATTTTTCAGGGGTGCTGATTTTTTACATGCTGATTTTTATGTGATAAAAAGATGATTCTAATTGCATTGTTAATGGGATTACAAAGTTTAGAATCATGATTAGCATGATCAGCGACCTATGTCATGATATAATCAGTTAGTTTTCAGATCTGAAAATTATAATTATTGCATACGGTGATGATCATAGGATTCAACCCCTTTTGGTATCAAATGTAATGACCTGCGATGTGATCTGCGATGTCATGTAATTTTTCAGATGCTTGCATGCATCTTATTTGATGTTTTGAGAGGCCTGCGTGCCTCCTAAAAGGAGATGTAATTTATTTTTATTTTTATTTTACATCTGGTTGTATTTCTGTGATGTGATGTACATCAACGATCAAGCTGAAGCAAAAGCATGAGATGAAAGGTGATCCAAGCGGTTGATGGCGATGGGATCAAGAGTTGATCAAGGATCGAATCAAGGAGGCTTGGAACCAATTCAAGAGTTGAAGACCACTTGATCGATTGATGTGCATGTGCTTGTAATACGACCTAATTAGAATCCATGATCATCACCTAGTTAAAGTTTAGCTTTAATTTGATGCTGCGATTATAACTGCCTGTGATGTGCCGTTTGCATGTGATGTAAATGCGAGTCGGGTAGATAGGTTTACATGTGATGTAGCAAACCCAATTGAGACCTAAATCAAAACATCCTCAATCAAGTCGAGAGTGAACCGACATGAGCAAGTCATATTAGATTAATTGATCTAATTGGTGTCTAGGAAAGCATGAAAGGTGGTTACTTAATTAGGACCTTACTCTCTGAGTAAGGGGAGCCTCCCACCTGCTTACCTGGCCAATTGTTCGATTACCTCTTATGAAGGGCTCAAGTTGCAAACACTAAGACCTGATTAACCAATATTAAGTCAATAGGTCTTCCACTGTAGTAGAGCTGCTAAGGCCTTTCTGATGTTGATTTGTCTCGGCTGGACACAGTGGTCAAGTTGCATTGGGGGGCTGGACCTCTCTATAGACATGAGATGTTGTAGGGTAAAGGTGGGGTTGGGCACCAATAACTGTTAGGTGAGGACCCAATGACGACTTTATTCCTACGGTTATACGGTGGGTCTGACTTAACTAAGAAATGGGACCAATAACTGTTAGGTGAGGTCTTCATGGCTTAGAGACCAAGTTGCACTGCAACATGCTTGAGAAGCATTGTACAAGAGTTGTACACTCATCCATCTATGTATCACCAATAACTGTTAGGTGAGGTGGCATGTAAATCGGTGGGATCGCAGTACCCACTAGAAACCCTAGTCGTGTGGGATTTCCGTTTCCCTACCAGGGGAGTGTGAGGGATTCGAGAAAATAGTGGGAGTTACATTTGTTCTAAAAGACCTTAGAACAGATTAAGATCAAGTACAAAAGTCTAACTAGAATCTTTACTCTCTGCAGATACAATGTCAGCTTCAAACCCTTTGACCCGTATTCTTGAGACCAACCGACTGACCGGAACCAATTACAAAGACTGGCTTAGAAATCTCAAAATAGTTTTGGACTGTGAGAAGATAGGCTACATACTCGATTCAGATATCCCCACACTACCAGCACGTCCTACTGATGTTCAGCGTGAGTTGCATAAAAAGTGGTTGGATGATGACATTAGAGTAAAATGCTATATGATGGCATCCATGTCTAATGAACTCCAATGCCAGCATGAAAGTATGAAGACTGCTAGGGACATACTGGCACACCTGCAAGAGTTGTATGGTGAGCAGAGTCGCACAGCTCATTTTGAAGTGTCCAAGAGTGTTGCCCAAGGTGACAATCCAAGAGGGGGGGGTGAATTGGTTTCTTCTAAATTTTAGTGCTTTTAAAAACTTTCGTAATTAAGTGCGGTGGATGCTTTCTTAGGTTATTTGAGTGAGTTAAGCTAATACAAGAATAGAAGATAAAGCAAGGGAAAATGAAAGCACAAACACAATGCAAACACACCAATATATAGTGGTTCGGTGCTCTCCTTAGCACCTACGTCCACTCCCCAAGCGTACCCTTGGGAATTCACTATAATCTCACGGATTACAGTTGGATTGTTTTCCGGGCTCACAATCCAAAAACCTTGTTGGTTTTACGGGCTCACCAACGAACCTATACAACTTTGGTTTTCCGGATTCACCAAAAACCTTGTTGGTTTTGCGGGCTCACCAACGAACCTATACAACTTTGGTTTTCCGGGTTTACCAAAAACCTTTGTTGGTTTTGCGGGCTTACCAACGAACCTTTACAAAGTATTTAAAATAGATGAAAAGAAAGGATTTAAACTCCTAAATGAGCATATAAAGCAATATGAACTACAAAGAAGAGTTAGAAAGAAATTATCGCTTTGAAGTCGCTTTGCTCTTCTTTGTCAAGGAAGCTTCACTCTTCAAGGGGGGAAGGAGCTCTTGATGCCTCTTTGAATGTGCTCAATCCCTTTCTTTGATTCTTGAATGAAGCTCTTGATGAAGGAGATTAGGGCTCTTTTGTTTTCTTGTGTTTTCTTTGATATCCCACTCAAAAGTTGTTTCCTCTGATGAATAGTGCCCCTTTAAATAGTTTTCAACCTTCCTTGGACAAGCCCCATTCGTCAGATTTGAAAAACTAGCCGTTACATACCTTGGGAAGGACAGAAAATACATCTGCAGAACTAGCCGTTATTGTTCAGCCCGTGTTTGGGTCGGCTCAACCTGTCCTTGGGTCGACCCAACTTTGCCTTGGGTCGACTCAACCATTTCTTGGGTCGACCCTCTCAGTAACCACAGAAACCTCAATTTCAGCCTTTTCTTCCCATGGGTCGACCCAACCATTCTTTGGGTCGACTCAAAGTTCACTTGGGTCGACTCAAATTCTTCTTGGGTCGACCCTCTCAGTAATTCCAGAGAACCGTTTTCTGTCTCTCTTTCTGTCTTGCCCTTTGGGTCGACCCTCTCAGAGTTTGGGTCGACTCAAGCTTGGGTCGACTCAACCACTGTGTGGGTCGACACTCTCAGTGAATCCAGAGAGCATTCTTCCTTTGCGTTTTGAGGTTCTTTGGAGGTTGGGTCGACTCATGCTTACCTTGGGTCGACCCAACTCACTGTTCATTTGTGCTGTTTTTGCAGGAGTGTGCCAGATGATTCCTAGATGTGCCGGGGTCGACCCAATCAACCTATGGGTCAACTCAATCCACACTTTGCTGCATTCTCAAGGTTAGATTCATCCAAATGAACAAGACCATATATATATTTTCAATTAAACAAATGTACTGAGAGTAATGAACTTATAAATGAAGTATCAATTTAACTTATAGCATGCTCTAGATAATTACTTGTTAATCATCAAAATAACACTATCATCCTCAATCTCCCCCTTTTTGATGATTACAAAATAAAGAGTATAAGCCTATTGATACTTGTCTTTAAAATCAGTTTATAAAAGGGATTGAATTTCAGAATTTCAGCTTTTCATATATACTTGTGAAATCTCCCCCTATATTATTCAAAATTTGCCAATTTGACTTTTTGAATGGCTCCCCCTTTCATTTATAATTCATTAGCAATGAAACTTCAAAAATTTGAGATATCATATGAGTTTCAGGTTATGTATCGGGGTGCGAGAGGAGCGTGCCAAGTTCTGAATTATGATAGAAATTTTTGATCTGATGATTTTCATTGTTACAAATTGCTCCCCCTTAGATATATAAGCTTTCTTATATGATTTTCAATTTGTTTGCCCATTTATTTCTCTTTTTGTTTCATAACTTCTTTACTCACTCTTTCTCACAAAGTTAATACTCTTTCTTTAAACACTATCTTTACTTCTCCCAAAATTAATACTCTTTCTTAACTTCTCAAATGAAATACTCTTTCTTTTCTTAAAGTGAATATTCTATCTTTTCTTCTCCCCCTTTATATACTCTTTTCTCCTCTTCTCCTTTATATACTCTTTCCTTCTCTTCTCCCCCTTTTTGTTATCATCAAAAACATATATATGGAAAAAGATGCAATTAAGAACAAACTTCAGACTTCATTGATCACAATAGGAACATTTTCATACATTAATGCCCAAAATAAAGATAAGTACAATGTTCCTCAATCGAGATTTAAAGATATAAGGGAAAAGCAAGATACATATGAGAAAAAACAAGATACATATGAGAACTAGATTTCTAGCCTAGGCTCTAAACATAGATGCTAAGATCAGCCTAGGGGGAATCTAATGGCTGGGATCTAGTCCTCATCCTCCTAGCATAAGTGGCGAGGGGAGGTCGAGCCTGGTGAGACTGGGTCTGGCGTGGAGCACGTCGAGCTGGATGACTCTGTGCCGATATCTCTGACTCAGCAGCCTGTGGCACAGATGGTCCATGTGTCTCTCTCTCTCTCCTGAGTGCTCCAATCTGCTGCCTCAGATCACTGATATCAGCAGACATGACATCCAGCCGGGTGTCTAATCGGCTCGTGAGCCCGTCAGTAATAGTCCTCGCCTGGGCTGTCATGAGCTCTGTCATCCTGCTCCAGAAGTCATCCGTATCTGTCGGAGGAGCGGATGACGATGGTCCAGCCTCTGAGGGTGCAGTAGGATGATCCATAGGCTCCTCATCCTCATCCTCTGGTGCCTCTCCCTCTGGTGCCTCACCCTGAATGCCTGCACCGGTGTGAATCCACTACCCGTTCACTTTCGCATATCCCATGCGTATGAGTGTCCGTGCAGTGTACGTGTCTGTGGAATACAGACTCTTGGATGCCTCCACCTCGAGAGGTAACCCATGCTGTCTAAAAATCAATGTGAGTATCATGCCATAAGGTAGTGATACCCTGTTGCTGCTTATCACCTTTCTCATCTGCCTCAATATCATGGCCGGAAGATTTAGGGGAATCCCCCGAATCATACACTCCATAACTGCAAGATCTCGCTCTGAGATTAGATCGAATCTCCCGGTCTTCGGAAATAAAATCCTATTTATCATATTGAGCAACAACCTCATCTCAGCAGAAAGAGAGCTAGCTATTACCTTTGTGGAAAAATCGAAGTTCTCATTTTCCATGATTAACTGTAGAGCTCTCATTTTGTTTTCTGACTTTTCCGGAGTAGCTCCTGTGCAGGGTAGGTGTAGTAGCTCACTCAAGCTCTCCTCGGATACACGGATCCGAACCCCTCTAACATCTGAAATAAGTCCTCCCATACCAGTCTTGAGGAAGGCGTAGAACTCTTGGACCAACCCGGGGTAAATCACCACATCAAGGGAGCAAAGATACTCCCAACCTTGTCTTTGGATCCATTCCCAAATCCAAAATCCTTCTTGGTTGAAAAACTCCGAATGAATCCTTCTCCCGGTAGTAACCGGCCTCCCCGCAAATCTTGCAAGGATCACTGAGGGGGAAGGAGGAGGAGGGACCTCCGCACGTGCCTCACGTCGTGGAGACACGGGAGAAGGCTCGGTAGGACGCCTTTCCTCTTGTTGGACTCGGGTCACTCTTCCAGATCTCTTGGCTACGGCTCGTTTGGGTCCCATTTCTCCAAGATCTTTAGGAAATCTACTGTTTGGAGGAGTTTAGTGGAGATTGGAGAGTGGGGGCTAGACTTTTCGGAAGGAGACAAAGGGCAAACAGTGCCCTAGATGAGCTCTCGGGCCCCCTTATAACAGTGGGGTCCCGACGTTGGGTCGACTCAAGAATTTTCTTGGGTCGACTCAACGTAGGGTCGACCCATGTTCTGGGTTGGGTCGACCCAAGTGCAGAAATTTTGTTTTCTCTCCCTTTTTGCTTCTAAAAAGTTTTCCTTGCTTCCAATCCTTATAACCTCTTTATGGAACAATGATACATGAGTAAGGAATCTATAGATAACAAATTTGACTCATGTTTCATGGGATTTTTGAAGTTAGAGGAATGTATCATGACACTATTAGCTCCCTTTTATATTCATTCAATAAAAGGATCACATATACCTAATTCCCTCCTGAGCATACAGAATCTATCTTCACTCAATGGTTTTGTAAATATGTCGGCCAATTATTTTTCTGTGCATATATGCTCAATGCATACGTTTCCATTTTGCACATGATCCCTAATAAAATGGTACCTTATTTCTATGTGTTTGGCCTTAGAGTGCTGAACTGGATTTTTAGTGAGATTGATAGCACTCGTATTATCACATTTAATAGGAATATTATCTAGTTTAACTCCATAGTCCTCTAATTGTTGCTTGAGCCATAATACTTGGGCACAACAACTACCAGCAGCTATGTATTCAGCTTCAGCTGTGGATAGTGCCACTGAGTTCTGCTTTTTACTAAACCATGATACTAAGTTATTTCCTAGGAATTGACATGTCCCACTTGTGCTCTTTCTATCTAATTTGCATCCGGCAAAATCTGCATCTGAATATGCAAGCAAATCTAGACAGGAGTCTCTCGAGTACCATAATCCAATGGTGGTAGTTCCTCTTAAATATCTAAGGATTCTCTTAACTGCACTTAAATGTGACTCCTTAGGATCCGATTGGTATCTAGCACATATCCCTACACTGAATACAATGTCGGGTCTACTAGCAGTAAGATAGAGCAAGGATCCAATTAGTCCTCTATAGAGCTTAATATCCACACTTTTCCCTTTTTCATCCTTGTCTAGCTTACTAGTGGGATTCATTGGAGTGCCAATTCCCTTATGATTTTCATTCCCAAACTTCTTCAGTATTTCCTTTGTATACTTAGTTTGATGAATGAAAATGCCTTCTTTGGTTTGTTTGATTTGTAATCCTAAAAAAAAACTTAGTTCTCCCATCAAACTCATCTCAAATTCTCCATGCATTAAATCAGCAAATTCTTTGCACAGAGTATCGTTAGTGGCACCAAAGATTATGTCATCTACATATATTTGTACCACTAGTAGATTTTTGTTCTTTCTTTTGAGAAATAGAGTTTTATCTACATTTCCTCTACAAAAATCATTATCAATCAGAAATTTACTTAGTCTATCATACCAAGCCCTAGGTGCTTGCTTTAATCCATATAATGCCTTATGTAATTTAAACACATGATTTGGCAATTCATGATTTTCAAATCCTAGAGGTTGTTCTACATATACTTCCTCCTCAATAATACCATTTAAGAATGCACTCTTCACATCCATTTGATATAATTTAAAATCCATAAAACATGCAAATGCTAGAAGTAATCTAATAGCTTCTAATCTAGCTACAGGAGCAAATGTCTCATCATAATCTATTCCTTCTTTCTGATTGTATCCTTTAGCTACGAGTCTGGCCTTATTTCTTATAACTACTCCATTTTCATCTAGTTTATTTCTAAATACCCATTTTGTTCCAATTACTGAATTATGCTTTGGTCTTTCAGTTAATGTCCATACATTACTTCTTTTAAATTGATTTAATTCCTCTTGCATGGCATTTATCCAGTTAGTATCTTTTTCAGCTTCTTCATAAGTTTTAGGTTCTAATTGTGAAACGAAAGCAAGATAATCATTTAAATTTCTAAGAGAAGATCGAGTTCTTACCCCTTGAGATGGATCACCAATAATTAAGTCTTTAGGATGTCCATGTGCATACCTCCATTCTTTTGGCACGTCTTGGGGTTGTGGTGGCACGCAATCATCTCCCTTATCTTGATTTGGTACGTCATCAATTTTTAACTTCTCAAAATCGATAATTCCTGTATCATCATCAATAGAGTTTTCTTTCCTAGCAGACTCACTATCAGACTCATCAAATATAATATTGACCGACTCTTCCACTACTAAGGTTCTTTTGTTGAATACTCTGTATGCCTTGCTAGATGTGGAGTATCCTAAGAAGATACCTTCATCTGACTTGGCATCAAATTTACTTAAGTCCTCCTTGCCGTTATTTAAGATAAAACATCTACATCCAAATACTTTAAAATATTTTGCAGTGGGTTTCTTATTCTTCCAAAGTTCATAAGGAGTTTTCTTAGTTATAGGTCGTATTAAAACTCGATTTAGAATATGGCAAGAAGTGTTTATAGCTTCAGCCCAAAAGTACTTTGGAAGATTTGACTCGCACAACATTGTGCGTGCCATTTCTGCCAATGTCCTATTTTTCCTTTCAACAACCCCATTTTGTTGAGGCGTTCTAGGTGCTGAAAATTGATGTGATATTCTATTTTTAGTGCAAAATTCCTCGAAGTGTTGATTTTCAAATTCCGTACCATGATCACTTCGAATTGCTACCAATGTGAGTTTCTTTTTATTTATGATTTTATTGTATAGTTTCAAAAATTCTGAAAATGCTTCATTCTTATGTGCCAAAAATGAAACCCATGTATACCTTGAAAAATCATCAACAATGACTAGTCCATATTTCTTTCCTCCTAGACTTGTAGTTCTAGTAGGTCCAAATAAATCCATATGTATGAGTTCAAATGGTCTAGTTGTTGATACTACATTTTTCGATTTAAAAGATGATCTAGTTTGTTTTCCTAATGAACATGGTCCACATATTTTGTCCTTTTCAAAAATCAATTTTGGCACATCCTTTATTAATTCCTTCTTAACTAGTTTTGATATTAATTCCATACTAGCATGTCCTAGTCTTCGATGCCAAAGCCAACTAGTTTCATTCTTCTTTTCTTCATTAGTAATTAAGCATAAACCATTTTTCTTGCCTAATTCATGAAGATCTACTAAGTAAATATTTCTTTGCCTTTGTCCTACAAGTACAATGCTATTATCTTTAGGATTTGTGATTATACATACAGATGCTTCAAATGTAACTTTAAATCCTTTATCACAAAATTGACTTATACTAAGAAGATTATGTTTCAAACCTTTAACTAACAAAATATTTTCTATAAAAACAGATGGAGCAATGAAAATTTTACCCTTTCCAATGATATGTCCTTTACCATTGTCTCCATAGGTAACTACTCCACCTTTCTTTGGTTCCAAAGTGACAAATTGATCTTCGTCACCGGTCATGTGTCTTGAACAGCCACTATCTAGATACCATCGTTTTTCCATTTTATCAGCTGTAAGACACACCTGCAATCAAGATCAAGAAGAAACTTTAGGTACCCAAATTAAGTTGGGTCCTTTAGGGTTAGTACTCCATGTTCCTTTTGGAACCCAAACTTTCTTGAATTTAATCTTTTGATTATTACTTGATTTGTTTTGACTAGACTTTCTAAAGTTACATTCATATGCTCTATGTCCTATCTTATTGCAACAATAACAAGTAACATTTTCATTTTTAGCTTTTACAAAGATATTCTTTAAGAATTTTTGTTTTGTATTTGTTCTATAACCTAAACCAGCCTTATTATATACAGCTCTTTGACTATCAAGTATCATATTCAATTTGGTAGAACTAAGAGTAAATTTATCTACCAAGGATTTATACTTTTCAGCATCTTCTTTTAACTTAATATTTTCAGCAATTAGATTCTTGGTTTCATTTTCAAGTTTCCTACTTAACGTTTCATAGTTATTAGACAGTTTTATTTTATCTTTAATGAGAGATTGATTTTCTTCTTTTAGAGCTTTATTTCTATTAATTACTTTCTTATGTTCTTCCATGAGTTCTAAAAATGCATCATGTAATTCATCAACAGTAAAATCACAGTCAAGTTCAGAATCTACCTCATCGTCATTGGCCATATGATATATTTGGGCCGTGTCTTGATGATCTTCATCCTCTGAACTTGATTCCTCACTCTCACTCCAATCAGCCATAAAATTCTTCTTTTTCAATTTTCTTGCCATCCACTTCAAATCTGGGCAATCTATCTTATAATGCCCGGGTTTGTTACACTCATAGCAAATGGGAGTTTCTTTCTCCCTTTCTTTGTCCTTACCCTTTTCTTTGTCCTTACCCTTCTCTTTGCTTGAGTTACCTTTAGAGAAGGGCTTCTTTTTATGGAATCTATTCTTACCTCTCATGAATTTTCTGAATTTCCTGCCAAGTACTGCCATCCCTTCCTCATCAATATCTTCATCATCATCTGAATCTTCTGATTCAGATTGTTGTCTAGGGGTGGTAGTCTTTAGGGCTATAGGCTTTCTTCTCTTGACCTCATCTTCTGAATTTTGCCTCATAGTCAACTCATGGGTCATGAGTGACCCTAGAAGCTCCTCTAGCTGTAGTGTATTGAGGTCCTTTGCTTCTTGTATGGCGGTTACCTTGGCCTCCCAATTTCTTGGTAGAGACCTGAGAATTTTTCGCACCAAATCAGAATTAGAATAAGATTTTCCTAAGCTTTTAAGCCCATTTATAATATCAGTAAAACGAGTAAACATATCAGTTATGGACTCGGTAGAATCCATTTTAAACAATTCATACTTATGTACTAATATGTTTATCTTTGATTCCTTGACTTGATTGGTCCCTTCATGTGTGACCTCAAGTCTATCCCAAATTTCTTTGGCGGTGGAGCAAGTGGATATTCTATTGAATTCATTTACATCTAAAGAGCAATAAAGTATATTTATAGCTTTTGCATTTAATTGTGCTAGTCTTCTATCATTTTCATTCCAATCCATTTCTGGTTTGGGTATGATAGTGCCTTCTATATTGAGTGTGGGTGTGTGAGGTCCTCTAGTGATTATTTGCCATAATTCATAATCTGAAGCTTGAATGAATATCCTCATTCTAGCTTTCCAATATACATAGTTTGTGCCATTAAATAGAGGTGGTCTATTCGTGGATTGCCCCTCACTCATTGTACCTCCCACTTGGGTTGCCATGATCTTTAACTCTTGATTGTTAGATCAATGAGCACTATTAGAGCACCTTGCTCTGATACCACTTGTTGCCCAAGGTGACAATCCAAGAGGGGGGGGTGAATTGGTTTCTTCTAAATTTTAGTGCTTTTAAAAACTTTCGTAATTAAGTGCGGTGGATGCTTTCTTAGGTTATTTGAGTGAGTTAAGCTAATACAAGAATAGAAAATAAAGCAAGGGAAAATGAAAGCACAAACACAATGCAAACACACCAATATATAGTGGTTCGGTGCTCTCCTTAGCACCTACGTCCACTCCCCAAGCGTACCCTTGGGAATTCACTATAATCTCACGGATTACAGTTGGATTGTTTTCCGGGCTCACAATCCAAAAACCTTGTTGGTTTTACGGGCTCACCAACGAACCTATACAACTTTGGTTTTCCGGGTTCACCAAAAACCTTGTTGGTTTTGCGGGCTCACCAACGAACCTATACAACTTTGGTTTTCCGGGTTTACCAAAAACCTTTGTTGGTTTTGCGGGCTTACCAACGAACCTTTACAAAGTATTTAAAACAGATGAAAAGAAAGGATTTAAACTCCTAAATGAGCATATAAAGCAATATGAACTACAAAGAAGAGTTAGAAAGAAATTATCGCTTTGAAGTCGCTTTGCTCTTCTTTGTCAAGGAAGCTTCACTCTTCAAGGGGGGAAGGAGCTCTTGATGCCTCTTTGAATGTGCTCAATCCCTTTCTTTGATTCTTGAATGAAGCTTTTGATGAAGGAGATTAGGGCTCTTTTGTTTTCTTGTGTTTTCTTTGATATCCCACTCAAAAGTTGTTTCCTCTGATGAATAGTGCCCCTTTAAATAGTTTTCAACCTTCCTTGGACAAGCCCCATTCGTCAGATTTGAAAAACTAGCCGTTACATACCTTGGGAAGGATAGAAAGTACATCTGCAGAACTAGCCGTTACTGTTCAACCCGTGTTTGGGTCGGCTCAACCTGTCCTTGGGTCGACCCAACTTTGCCTTGGGTCGACTCAACCATTTCTTGGGTCGACCCTCTCAGTAACCACAGAAACCTCAATTTCAGCCTTTTCTTCCCATGGGTCGACCCAACCATTCTTTGGGTCGACTCAAAGTTCACTTGGGTCGACTCAAATTCTTCTTGGGTCGACCCTCTCAGTAATTCCAGAGAACCGTTTTCTGTCTGTCTTTCTGTCTTGCCCTTTGGGTCGACCCTCTCAGAGTTTGGGTCGACTCAAGCTTGGGTCGACTCAACCACTGTGTGGGTCGACCCTCTTAGTGAATCCAGAGAGCATTCTTCCTTTGCGTTTTGAGGTTCTTTGGAGGTTGGGTCGACTCATGCTTACCCTGGGTCGACCCAACTCACTGTTCATTTGTGCTGTTTTTGCAGGAGTGTGCCAGATGATTCCTAGATGTGCCGGGGTCGACCCAATCAACCTATGGGTCGACTCAATCCACACTTTGCTGCATTCTCAAGGTTAGATTCATCCAAATGAACAAGACCATATATATATTTTCAATTAAACAAATGTACTGAGAGTAATGAACTTATAAATGAAGTATCAATTTAACTTATAGCATGCTCTAGATAATTACTTGTTAATCATCAAAATAACACTATCATCCTCAAAGAGGCTCTTCAAAGCGAAGATGCGCGAGGGGCAGTCTGTCCATGATCACGGTCTGACCATGATCAAGGACCTAGAGGAGCTTGAGAAGCTCGGTATGGACATGCACAAGGAATTACAAGTGGATTTGATCCTACAGTCACTTCCTGATTCATTTGGTCAGTTTATAGTAAACTACCACATGAATAAGATTGAATGCACTAAGACTGAACTAATCAACATGTTGGTAACTGCTGAGGGAGCCTTGAAAGGTTCAAGGGGCAATGTCCTTGCTGCTGAGTTGACTTCTGGTTCCAAGAGAAAGTCTACTTGGAAGAAAAAGAAGCCTGCAAAGAAGCAGAAGAAAGACAAGAAGCCAAAGAAGGAAGTTCAAAAGAAAAAGGCTAACGACAAAAGAAAATGTTTCCACTGCAATGTCGAAGGCCACTGGAAGAGAAACTGTCCTTCATACCTCTAGAGCCTGAAGAACAAGAAAGGTGACACACCTTCAGAAGGTATAGACTTGCTCATAATTGAAACTAATCTAACGGTTTCTTCTACTTCTAGTTGGGTTATAGATTCTGGTTCTAGTGCTCATCTGTGCACTACCATGCAGGGTCTAAAGGAAAGTAGAAGGCTGGCGGAAGGTGCGGTAACCCTTAGGGTTGGCAACGGGGCAAAAGTTGCTGCTGTGGCTGTAGGCACCTACCATCTGCGACTACCGTCTGAATTTAGTTTAATACTTAGAGACTGCTATTATGTACCTGTTGCTAGCAGAAATTTGATTTCTGTTTCATGTCTAGCACAGGAAGGTCATGTTTTTACATTTGACAAAGACTGTTGTTCTATTTATTTGAGAAATAAAATAGTCGCACGTGGTTTCATGATTGACAGTCTCTATCATTTACATATGGATGTATCTGTGAATGTTACCGAGCAAGATGTGAGTGCCAAAGGATCCAAAAGATCCAGAGATGAGATAAACCAAAGATATTTGTGGCACCGCAGACTTGGCCATATTGGAGAGGATAAGATGAACAAAATGGATAAAGATGGGCTTCTCGGCTCATTGACTTCCGAGTCATATCCAGTTTGCGAGTCCTGTCTTCAAGAAAAAATGGCTAGACTGCCCTTTGTAGGACATGGGGAGAGGACCACTGAAATACTTACCCTAGTACATACAGATGTATGTGGCCCATTCGATGTGCTAGCCAGGGGACGTTATTCTTACTTCATTACCTTTACCGATGATTATTCACGGTATGGGTATGTGTATCTTATGAGACACAAGTCTGAATCTTTTGAAAAGTTCAAAGAGTTCAAGAATGAAGTAGAAAAACAAACTGGAAAACCTCTTAAGGCTCTTCGATCAGATCGAGGAGGAGAATACCTTAGTGGGGAATTCCGGGACTATCTCAAAGAAAACGGCATAGTCTCACAATGGACACCTCCGGGTACACCTCAACTCAACGGGGTGTCAGAAAGGAGGAATCGGACCCTATTGGATATGGTCAGGTCCATGATGAGCTTCACTGATTTACCTATGTTCCTTTGGGGAGATGCCTTACTCACAGCGATTTATTTGTTGAATAGAGTTCCCTCTAAATCCGTTCCTACCACACCGTATGAGATATGGCATGGTAAGAAACCAAGTCTTGGTCATCTCAAGATTTGGGGATGTCCGGCCCACGTCAAGCGACTACAGGCGGACAAACTAGAGGCTAGGACCATAAGTGCTCGTTTTATAGGATATCCTAAAGAGTCATTAGGATACAATTTTTACGTCTCAGAGGATCACAATGTGTTTGTGAGCCGTCATGCCATCTTCTTGGAAAATCAGTTTATCCTTGATAGAGGCAGTGGGAGGAAAATTGAGCTTGAAGAGAAAGTCTCTGAAAAGCAACGAGTCATGGATCCTATTGAACCCATTCATACAGAGCCAGTACACGATGTCCCTCGACCACCTCGTAGATCTAGTAGGGTCTCCCATCCTCCCGATAGATACTTAGGTATACTAGAAGAGGATACCGAGGAAATGTTCCTAGTGGGAGATAGGGATCACATACAGGATCCCAAAACCTACAACGAGGCGATATCTGATATCGATTCCGAGAAATGGCTGGAAGCTATGAAGTCAGAGTTAGACTCCATGCATTCCAACCAAGTCTGGACCTTAGTAGATCCACCAGAAGGTATTGTACCTATTGGATGCAAATGGATCTACAAAAGGAAGATAGGTTCGGATGGAGAGGTAGAGACCTATAAGGCAAGGCTTGTGGCGAAAGGGTATAGTCAACACGAAGGCATTGACTATCAGGAGACCTTTTCACCTGTAGCCATGCTAAAATCCATCCGAACATTGCTTGCCATTGCAGCATTTCATGATTATGAAATCTGGCAGATGGATGTGAAAACTGCTTTCCTGAATGGATATCTTGATGAAGATATCTATATGGAACAGCCTTTGGGTTTCACTTCCAGTGATGGAGATCACAAGGTCTGCAAGCTGCAAAAGTCCATCTATGGACTAAAGCAAGCATCTCGGAGTTGGAACACTCGTTTCGATGATGCAATCAAAACGTTTGATTTCATCAAAAACGAAGAGGAACCGTGTGTTTACAAAAAGGTTAGTGGGAGTGCTGTCGTTTTTCTCGTACTGTACGTAGATGACATTCTCCTAATAGGGAATGATATTCCCATGCTAACCTCGGTTAAGGTCTGGTTGTCAAAAGAATTCTCCATGAAAGACCTTGGGGAAGCATCCTATATTTTGGGAATAAAGGTCTATAGAGATAGATCTAAAAGGATGCTTGGCCTTTCACAGAAAATGTACATAGAGGAGGTGCTGAAGAGGTTCAGCATGGAAAACTCCAAGAGGGGTCTCTTACCCCTAAGACATGGAATTCATCTCTCCAAGAAGATGTGCCCCAACACATCTGAAGAGATTCAACGCATGAGCAAGATCCCCTATGCATCAGCAATAGGGAGCCTCATGTATGCCATGCTATGTACACGACCTGATATAGCCCTTGCTGTGAGTGTCACAAGCAGATATCAGTCGAATCCAGGTGAAGAACACTGGACAGCTGTGAAGAATATTCTTAAGTACTTGAGAAGAACTAAAGATTTATTCTTGGTCTTCGGAGAAGATCAGAGTTGAAGGTAGAAGGATGCACACATATTGATGATAGAAAGTCTACATCAGAATATGTGCAATTGTGGTTCAGTAAATTGGAAGAGTTCCAAACAACTGATCATTATAGATCTACCTTAGAAGCTGAATGTTAAGCCGTATCTAAGGGTGCAGTGGAAACCTTTTGATTAAAAGTTAATTGCAGAGTTAGGTGTAATGTCATTAGATGCCATAACACTTTACTGCGATAACATTGGCACCATAGCACTAGCTATGGAGCCATGGTCTCATCAGAAGTCTAAGCATATAGAGCGGCGCTTTCACCTCATACGCGACTATGTGGAGAAGAAATATGTAGAGGTGCAGAGAGTAGACTCCGCGGATAACGTGGCAGACCCGTTCACTAAGCAGCTGAGTCAGCAAAAGACTGAAGCCCACCTTGAGAAGATGGGCCTAAGATATATGACCAATTGGCTTTAGTGCAAGTGGGAGATTGTTAGATGTATGCCCTAGAAGCCAATTTGGCTGACACATTGTTGATTCTAGGGACATAATTTTGTACTTGACTATTTATTATTGAATAAATAAAAGGCATCTTTTCATTCATATTGTTTATGTGTCTATGAATCGTCCAAGAAATTAATAAGATGATGATACATATTCTCAAGAGTTGAGAATTTGAGCCATGTATCATTGGTGATTAATTTCTAAATGCTCCTGATCAATGGATCATCACGAGGACGGTGATCGATCCGATCAGTGCACAGATCACTTTTCTTCTGGATGGACGAGACTTGAGTCCACAGTGTAGGGACACTGAAGTGATAGTGCATGTGCTTGTTAGAGAACAAGGGTACTGAGCGTGACCAAGACAAGAAGTCACTTGGATGTCTATCCACTCGTCAGTGACTTGCTTGATGTTGCAGTAGTGTGACTGGTCCTTTGACCTGCGGTACTTCGGCTACTCACAGTGAGGTTATTGTAGTTTGACTGCACACATACATGGTCTCTAGCCATATGGGTCCATGCAGTGTAGATTGGCTGCAGTAGGTTCACTGTAGGAGTAGGGTATGCACCTATAAGGAATCTATCGACCTTGATAGAAGAGGAGTGATCCTATGTGATTTATTAGACTGAGTTCTAAGACCTTGGCCAGGGCAGTAATATAAAGTGGAAAAAGAGTTTTTCACTATCGAACTCAAGTCGAATAAATCTTGACATATGACAGACGATGGGGTTTGACGAGTTGTCCATGACCTCCGTCCTGTAGGAATCCACGATAGTAGGACTGTATCGCACGTTAACTGCACCTAGAGGTTCATCATTCCATTCTGCTGGGTAGCCACTACATGCTGCTAGGTGTCACTGGTGGATGGTGGGACTCATAGGGATTATCTTGATGATCGATAAACCCTAATGAGTTGAGTTGGAATCGTTCCAACCCATTGAAAGGAGTTTTCAATGATATTGAGATAGAGATCACAATATATCTCACTACCAGTCAGAATAGAACCTATGGGATCACACACACTAGAAGTATTGACCGATCCGATGGTTGAAATCATGATTAGGAATCACAAGAAATCAATTTGATTGATAAGAAGTTGAAGAAAGGAACAAAGGAAATTAATTAATTGGACTTGAAACAAGAGTCCTACTTCGGGTAGGATTCCTAGAGTCCTAATTGGATTAGGACTAGGAATCCTAGTTGGAGTAGGACTGGGATTCCTATTTGGAATAGGATTCCTACAATCCTAATGAGATTAGGAATTTTGAATTGGATTCCTACTTGGAGTAGGATTCCTAGAAATCCTAATTAGATTAGGACTTCGGATTCAAATGGAGTCCTAATTGGATTAGGACTAAAATTAAACAAATTCTAATTGGATTAGGATTCCTTAAGTCTAAATTAATTAATAATCTAATGAATCAACATGACTCCTAATTGGATTAGGATTGAAGAGTTCAATTGAGTCATGATTCATCCAAGTCCTAATTGGATTAGGACTAGCATAGTTGAACCCAAAATTGGCTAATTCTAATTAGATTAGGATGAAACCATGAGAGAGGCACCTAATCCTCTTTGGAAGAGGATTAGGTTAACCAACTAAGAGGGGCATCAGCCCCTCTCCAATTGCTTAGGGCGACAAGAAGAGAGAAGGTGGCCGGTGCTCCAAAGAAGGAAGGCTGTCAAGGGCTCCTAACTTGTAGGAGCCCTTGATGCTTATAAAAAGGGACCTAGGGCCGGCGCCCTAGGGGTGAGCTCTCTTCCTCCTCTTGCTGCCGCCACCAGCCCCTCTCCTCTCTTGGTTCAGCCGCAAGCAAAGGGAGAGCAAAGTCCAAGCGTTGGCGTCATCCTCTTCCTCCAAACCTTCTTCCAACGCAAGGAAAAGAAAGAAGGCTGCAGAAGCTGTGTTCTTCTTCCTTGAGTTCCTTCTTCCTCTTCCTCCTCTCAAGCACAATCAAGGGTTGATTGAAAGAGAGGAGATCAGCCATCAAAAGCTATCTCTGCAAGGGAGCTAGCACCCCGGTGAGATAGAGAGCTTGGATCGGATCCTGCTTCGTGTGGATACCCGTAGAGGCCGGACGTTTGAACGGCTTCAAGCGAACCCTCTTCCAAAACCACGAATTCAGATTTGCGGTGATCATCTACCCGCGCAAGGTGAAGATTTGATCTTCCTAATAGTTTTAAAAGTTTTAATTCTTATCTAATTACGAAAGGTCTCGAAACAACGTTCATGCGATGAACGTCGAACCCGTGCATGCCGATTCCGCTGCCATCTGAAAATTTTTGAAATATCAGCGGCATGGGCGGGAACCCAACAGTGGTATCAGAGCCTAGGTTCGTAGATTAAGGTAAGAATTAAATATCTAAAGGCTTATTAGATCTGAAAATTGATTGATCATGCATGCTGAAAAATTCTGCATGCAGATTTTTCAGGGGTGCTGATTTTTTACATGCTGATTTTTATGTGATAAAAAGATGATTCTAATTGCATTGTTAATGGGATTACAAAGTTTAGAATCATGATTAGCATGATCAGCGACCTATGTCATGATATAATCAGTTAGTTTTCAGATCTGAAAATTATAATTGTTGCATACGGTGATGATCATAGGATTCAACCCCTTTTGGTATCAAATGTAATGACCTGCGATGTGATCTGCGATGTCATGTAATTTTTTAGATGCTTGCATGCATCTTATTTGATGTTTTGAGAGGCCTGCGTGCCTCCTAAAAGGAGATGTAATTTATTTTTATTTTTATTTTACATCTGGTTGTATTTCTGTGATGTGATGTACATCAACGATCAAGCTGAAGCAAAAGCATGAGATGAAAGGTGATCCAAGCGGTTGATGGCGATGGGATCAAGAGTTGATCAAGGATCGAATCAAGGAGGCTTGGAACCAATTCAAGAGTTGAAGACCACTTGATCGATTGATGTGCATGTGCTTGTAATACGACCTAATTAGAATCCATGATCATCACCTAGTTAAAGTTTAGCTTTAATTTGATGCTGCGATTATAACTGCCTGTGATGTGCCGTTTGCATGTGATGTAAATGCGAGTCGGGTAGATAGGTTTACATGTGATGTAGCAAACCCAATTGAGACCTAAATCAAAACCTCCTCAATCAAGTCGAGAGTGAACCGACATGAGCAAGTCATATTAGATTAATTGATCTAATTGGTGTCTAGGAAAGCATGAAAGGTGGTTACTTAATTAGGACCTTACTCTCTGAGTAAGGGGAGCCTCCCACCTGCTTACCTGGCCAATTGTTCGATTACCTCTTATGAAGGGCTCAAGTTGCAAACACTAAGACCTGATTAACCAATATTAAGTCAATAGGTCTTCCACTGTAGTAGAGCTGCTAAGGCCTTTCTGATGTTGATTTGTCTCGGCTGGACACAGTGGTCAAGTTGCATCGGGGGGCTGGACCTCTCTATAGACATGAGATGTTGTAGGGTAAAGGTGGGGTTGGGCACCAATAACTGTTAGGTGAGGACCCAATGACGACTTTATTCCTACGGTTATACGGTGGGTCTGACTTAACTAAGAAATGGGACCAATAACTGTTAGGTGAGGTCTTCATGGCTTAGAGACCAAGTTGCACTGCAACATGCTTGAGAAGCATTGTACAAGAGTTGTACACTCATCCATCTATGTGTCACCAATAACTGTTAGGTGAGGTGGCATGTAAATCGGTGGGATCGCAGTACCCACTAGAAACCCTAGTCGTGTGGGATTTCCGTTTCCCTACCAGGGGAGTGTGAGGGATTCGAGAAAATAGTGGGAGTTACATTTGTTCTAAAAGACCTTAGAACAGATTAAGATCAAGTACAAAAGTCTAACTAGAATCTTTACTCTCTGCAGATACAATGTCAGCTTCAAACCCTTTGACCCGTATTCTTGAGACCAACCGACTGACCGGAACCAATTACAAAGACTGGCTTAGAAATCTCAAAATAGTTTTGGACTGTGAGAAGATAGGCTACATACTCGATTCAGATATCCCCACACTACCAGCACGTCCTACTGATGTTCAGCGTGAGTTGCATAAAAAGTGGTTGGATGATGACATTAGAGTAAAATGCTATATGATGGCATCCATGTCTAATGAACTCCAATGCCAGCATGAAAGTATGAAGACTGCTAGGGACATACTGGCACACCTGCAAGAGTTGTATGGTGAGCAGAGTCGCACAGCTCATTTTGAAGTGTCCAAGAGTGTTGCCCAAGGTGACAATCCAAGAGGGGGGGGGGTGAATTGGTTTCTTCTAAATTTTAGTGCTTTTAAAAACTTTCGTAATTAAGTGCGGTGGATGCTTTCTTAGGTTATTTGAGTGAGTTAAGCTAATACAAGAATAGAAGATAAAGCAAGGGAAAATGAAAGCACAAACACAATGCAAACACACCAATATATAGTGGTTCGGTGCTCTCCTTAGCACCTACGTCCACTCCCCAAGCGTACCCTTGGGAATTCACTATAATCTCACGGATTACAGTTGGATTGTTTTCCGGGCTCACAATCCAAAAACCTTGTTGGTTTTACGGGCTCACCAACGAACCTATACAACTTTGGTTTTCCGGATTCACCAAAAACCTTGTTGGTTTTGCGGGCTCACCAACGAACCTATACAACTTTGGTTTTCCGGATTTACCAAAAACCTTTGTTGGTTTTGCGGGCTTACCAACGAACCTTTACAAAGTATTTAAAGCAGATGAAAAGAAAGGATTTAAACTCCTAAATGAGCATATAAAGCAATATGAACTACAAAGAAGAGTTAGAAAGAAATTATCGCTTTGAAGTCGCTTTGCTCTTCTTTGTCAAGGAAGCTTCACTCTTCAAGGGGGGAAGGAGCTCTTGATGCCTCTTTGAATGTGCTCAATCCCTTCTTCCTCCTTCGTTTGGGATTCGACGCAAGGGAAAGCAAAGGCTGCATCTAGCCTTCTTGTTCTTCTTCAAGATCCCTTCTTCTTCCTCCTCCACTCAAGCACAATCAAGGGTTGATTGAAAGAGAGGAGATCAGCCATCAAAAGCTATCTCTGCAAGGGAGCTAGCACCCCGGTGAGATAGAGAGCTTGGATCGGATCCTGCTTCGTGTGGATACCCGTAGAGGCCGGACGTTTGAACGGCTTCAAGCGAACCCTCTTCCAAAACCACGAATTCAGATTTGCGGTGATCATCTACCCGCGCAAGGTGAAGATTTGATCTTCCTAATAGTTTTAAAAGTTTTAATTCTTACCTAATTACGAAAGGTCTCGAAACAACGTTCATGCGATGAACGTCGAACCCGTGCATGCCGATTCCGCTGCCATCTGAAAATTTTTGAAATATCAGCGGCATGGGCGGGAACCCAACACCTCGGATTACAGCCGGTTGTTTTACAAGCTCACAACCAAACTTGTTGTTTTACGAGCTCACAACGAACTCGGTCGGTTTTTCCTGGCTCACTGACTAGAACCACCCCGATTGTTTTCCCGGGATCAGAATCGAACCCTTACACGTTGGTTTTACACTCGGCTCACCAACCAACCTCTACACCCTTGATTCAATCCCCCGATTGAACCAAGCAAAGACAATATGGAAACAAACAGAAAAACTGAGCTTCTTAAAAAGCAGATTTGCTACAATATAAACTAGAGAGAAGTTAAAAGGAAGTTTGAGTCTCCTCTGAAATGTCTGGTCGACTTGAATGCAGGAGGAGGCTTCTTTAAAATGCTGGGAAGAGGAAGTTGGATGGAGTTAATGGCGCTCTTCCTTCTTTTCGTTGAAGACAAGTATGCAGAGAATGAATGCTTGATTTCTCTGAATGGAATGGTGCTTCTCTGCCTTGCTACAGTCCTCTGTGGCTATTTAAGCCATCCCCCATGGAAACTAGCCGTTAGACACCTTTTTCTGCCCGTTCTGCACACTCTGCACAATCTGACAATATGTCCGTTGGGGGTCGGAGTCGACTCGCGCGATCAGGAGTCGACTCGGCTATAGCGGGAGTCGACTCATGCTTTTCTGGAGTCGACTCGGCAACTGTTCTGGATTTGAATTAAAGTGGCCTCTTCGACTGGGAGTCGACTCGACTTGACCCGGAGTCGACTCGCCAACTTCTGGAGCTGACTTGGCATTTTTGGAGTCGGCTCATCCCATGAAGTCCACGGAGCCAATTTTCAACCTGGCCCACTCGAGTCGACTCGACAATCCTGGGAGTCGACTCGGCGCTCAGAGCCCGAATTCCCGATCTTCTGTCTTTTGGCTCGTCCAGTCTTGGAGTCGACTCGGACTGTTCTGGAGTCGACTCGGCTCTCAATTTCCGAAACATGGCCTTCTGCCTTTTTGGTGTAGCGCTGCCTTGGGGTCGACTCGAGCTGTCTGGGAGTCGACTCGGCTCTCAGAGACAATAATTCGGTCTTCTGTCTTTTTGGGGTCGCGCTGTCTCGGAGTCGACTCGCGCATTGCGGGAGTCGACTCGAATCTCAGAGTCCGAAAACTGCTCTCTGACTTTTGCCTTGTGAACCACTGAGAGTCGACTCTCGCTTTCTTTAGAGTCGACCTACCAACCATCGGAGTCGACTCGCGTTCCACAGGAGTCGACTCGAATCTCAGGGTCGAAATTTGCTCTCTGACTTTTCTGTCTGTAACTCCTTGGAGTCGACTCATACTACTCCGGAGTCGACTCGGTAAACATCGGAGTCGACTCGCGCACTTCAGGAGTCGACTCGCTGACAGGTTTTGAGTTGATGCTTTCTGCTTGTCTGTCTGTTCTCAGTCGGAGTCGACTCGTAATGATCCGGAGTCGACTCGAGCCCGTGCCAGTGATTCTGATACGCTTGGAGTCGACTCGTAATACTCCGGAGTCGACTCGAGTCTCAGACTTTGGTTCAAACTGACTTCTTAACTTATCCAAAATATTATGAACCAAGTCTAGAAACACTTTAGACAAGATTTTCACTGAAACACTCAATTGAATTCATTAGTAAACAAGAGATATACTCAGATGCTTTGAGCTCATCAAAATCAAATAGGGTTATGATCAATCACTCCACAATCTCCCCCTTTTTGATGATGACAAAATATTGAGTATATGTAAAGTGAATTGCTCAATAAACAAGAAAATAAAATCCATAAATGAATTCAAGTGTCTGGTTATTTAATTTATCCAAGCTTGAAAGGTGTGAAACAATAAATTTTGGAATTAAAGCTCCCCCTTTCATTTGGAATTATATAAGCCTTCATATCATGCAATCAATTGTTTGGCTTATGTATATTTAAAGATTTAGCTTTCTTAAAAATTCAGATTCTCTCCCTCAACATATGCATTCAACTTTGTTTTGATTCCCTGAATTTCCTTTTAATGCATTGCAGTTTTTGAACTGAAATTTTTGGTTTTTAGAGGGAAAATCTGTCAATTTGTTCTTGAGTAGGATTCAGCTAATCTTCGAATATCCCTTGAATAGATTCTGGAGATTACTCCATTAGGAGCCCCAACAGAGAGATAATGAGCCTCGAGGTACCAAATCCACTAAGAACAAATTATGTTTTAATTTTTGATTCTCATTTTGAGTTCTTTTATGTTGATTCCATTTACATATCTACTAAATATTTCTCTCCCTTTTTGTCATCATATCAAAAAGGAGGTAAGCAGAACAAACAATCACTTAGAGATCAAATTGCACACAATTGAAGAGAATATGTCTACTCATTGTATTGATGTGTATGTAAATACATTTTAGAATACAATAAGTAAAGCAAAAAAGTACATGTCAAAATAACACAAAATGATCTAAGGCTTCCTCGAGGAGGATGCGGGTCCCCGGGGCATGCGCTCTGCAAGTAGTGTGACTGCATTGGTGACGTGCTCGAGCTGTCGGATAATGGCCGAGGTGGCCCTGCTATGTGTCGTATCGAGCTCGGTCACTGACTTCTGAAGTGTGTCCAGCTTGTCGATGAGCACATTCGCCAAGCGCTCGGCCCCCTGGGTAGTGGTGCCCATATCCTGTCGGACGTTATCGCGCATCATCCGAGTGGTGCTCGAGACTTCACTCATGCTATGGAACTGGGCTTGGACCAGGAACCGTACATTGTCGATCTCTTCCCGCACATGGGCCGTCATCTCAGTCACGGCTGTCAAGGAAGGGACCAACGCTGAAGATGGTGCAGGAGAGGGAGCAAGCACTGAACCCCGGAGCTCCCGAAGTAGATCATCCCGCAGGTCTCTAACTATCTCCTGGCGCAACTCCCGGACTGCTCAGGAGCGATCCGGACCTCCATGGGCTGAGGAGCTGAGTAGGAGGGTCCGGCTGAGGTGGTAGGAGCAGAAGTGGAGGAAAAGTCAGGATAATCTGAGTCTGGCTCAGGACTAGGGGAATGTCTGGTGGTATGTGTGGAGGTGGAAGACTTCCTAACCCATGTCCCCTCTACCTTCCGAAACCCCATCCTGTGTAGGGTCCCCGGACTCATGCGATCTGTCCATCGCAATGCGCGAGAGGGTTCCCCCTCAGGAATAGGGATCTCGGCCTCCCTAAAGATAAGGGTGAACATCATGCCATAGGGGAGGGTGAGCCTAGGTCTATCTAGTGGCTCACATAGGTATCTATATATCATCTTGGAAAAGTTTATGGGGGTATCCTAAAGAATGTAGTACATGAGGGCTAGGTCCCTCTCAGACACAAAATCGAACCGTCCGGTCTTTGGGAACAAAGACCGAGAAATGATGCTCAAGAGGAGCCGCATCTCAACTGAAAGTGAGCTGGCGGACACCTCATCTAAAGGGGACTGGGGTGGATGCCCTAGAATGGCCGTAAGGGCCTCAGTCCTATCTTCGGGGTGTGTGGGAGCCACCCCTAACTGTGGAAGGTGGAAGATTTGGGCTATGAAATCCTCGGAAATAAATAATGGGACACCGGCTACGGTTCCCTCTATTCCCCCATTCCCCCTATGGACAGTACCATAGAACTCTCTAATTAGGCCAGGGTATGTGGGGAGGTCTAGGGAACAAAAGTACTCTAAACCCTGGGCCCTAAGTCTATCTCCTATAGTGAAGCCCTCCCGGGAGAGATAGTCGAAATCGACGTATCTCCCGGTGGAGACCACCTTCCCGGCACACGGCCTCGAGGGAACGGCCCTCGGCGGGGAACGAGCCGGAGGTTGTGGCCTCACGGGGTCGTTCCGAGCCTTGGAACGCCGCTCGGCACCGGTCGCGGACTGGGGCCTCTTCCGGCTTGGGACAGTGGCTTTGCGAGGCATGGTTGACCTAGAATGGTATGAAATCCTAATGGACGATGAAGGATCAACGGGAAAAGGACCTAGGGGCGGCCGGAGACGTTCTAGGAGTCGGCTCTAGGGTTTTGAACAGTGGCGGCGGTGAAAATAAGTGTTTTCTAAACGATGGAGTTAGGGTTAAAAAGTCGGATCCCGACTGCGAGTCGACTCCACTGAGTCGCGAGTCGACTCGACCTCGAGTCGACTCCAAAATATGCGCGAGTCGACTCTCCTTAGGCGCCTGTTGACCTCGAGTCGACTCCTTACTGTATGCGAGTCGACTCCCCCTTACGAGCCGACTCTGAAACTTACTCGAGTCGTCTCGAACTCTGGCACGCACCTAAGAATCATGCTATGTTCGTGCCGAATGAGGAAAAATCACTAAGTTATGATCTGATTTGATGATCATTGTAAAGAGACTCTAAATTAACCACGATCTAATCATCAAAATCAATGAACTAGTGGAAAACACCACTAGCATGGATCAATCACTCCTAATCCCCTCCTAAGCACACTAAATCTCTCTTCACTTAGGGGTTTTGTAAAAATGTCAGCTAATTGATCATCAGTACAAACAAAATGTAGTGTCACATCACCATTCAGTACATGATCTCTTATGAAGTGATGTCTTATCTCAATATGTTTAGTTCTTGAATGCTGAATTGGATTCTTAGTTAGATTAATGGCACTTGTATTATCACAATTAATGGGTATTTTATCTTGTTTAATGCCATAATCTTCTAATTGTTGTTTGATCCATAAGATTTGAGCACAACAACTCCCGGCTGCAATATATTCAGCTTCAGCAGTAGATAATGCAACCGAGTTTTGTTTCTTGCTAAACCATGAGATTAAGTTTTCTCCTAGAAATTGACAAGACCCACTGGTACTTTTTCTATCAAGTTTACATCCAGCAAAGTCTGAATCTGTGTATCCTATTAATTTTAGGCTACATTCTTTAGAATACCATAAACCTATATTCTTAGTTCCTATTAGGTATTTAAAGATTATCTTAACTGCAATTAGATGTGATTCCTTAGGATTAGACTGATATCTAGCACACATGCAAACACTAAACATGATATCAGGTCTACTTGCAGTAAGATATAATAAAGATCCTATCATACCTCTATATAGTTTCTGATCTACAGATTTACCTGATTCATCTTGGTCTAATTTGCATGATGAGCTCATGGGGGTGCTGATTGACTTGTTCCCCTCCATATCAAACTTTTTAAGCATCTCCTTGATATATTTGGCTTGATTGATGAAGATGCCTCCTTCAGACTGTTTGATTTGAAGCCCGAAGAAGTAGTTCAGCTCTCCCATCATGCTCATCTCAAATTCACTCTGCATCAAATCAGCAAATTCTTCGCAGAGGCGATTGTTAGTAGCACCGAAAATAATATCATCAACGTAAATCTGCACTAATAACATATCTTTGTTTTGCTTTTTCAGAAATAGTGTTGTATCTACATTACCCCTAGAGAACTCATGTTCTAATAAGAATTTGCTAAGCCTCTCATACCATGCTCTAGGTGCTTGTTTCAAACCATAAAGTGCTTTGTTCAATTTATATACATGATTAGGGTATTGATGATTTTCAAAACCAGGAGGTTGTTCTACATATACCTCCTCATTAATATACCCATTTAAAAATGCACTTTTTTACATCCATTTGAAATAGTTTGAAGTCCTTAGAGCATGCATATGCTAATAATAATCTAATAGCCTCAAGTCTAGCTACAGGAGCAAAGGTTTCATCAAAATCTATACCTTCTTCTTGATTATAGCCCTTTGCTACTAGTCTAGCCTTATTCCTTATGACAATTCCATTTTCATCAAGTTTATTTTTATAAATCCATTTGGTACCTATAATTGGATATTCAGAAGGTCTTTCAACTAGATTCCATACTTTGTTTCTAGTAAATTGGTTTAATTCTTCTTGCATTGCATTTATCCAATTTACATCTTTTTCAGCTTCTTCTATGCGTTTAGGCTCAAAATGTGAAACGAAAGCTAGATGATTGTTTAAGTTCCTAAGGGATGCTCTAGTCCTGATAGGTTGAGATGGATCATTTAGAATTAATTCCTTAGGATGCCCGTGAGCATACCTCCAAGCTTTAGTTAGCCCATGATCTACTATAGTCTCTTGGCTTGATGATGCATCTTCAATTAATTTTTGACTGTTATCTTGTAATGTCATCTCGTCAATCTTTTCTTCAAGAATTTCCGTATCATCATCAAAATTAACTCTCTTACTAGAAGAGATATCACTAGAATCATCGAAGACAATATGTATGGATTCTTCTATAACTAGGGTTCTTTTATTAAAGACTTTATATGCTTTACTAGTTGTAGAGTACCCTAAGAATATGCCCTCATCAGATTTAGAATCAAATTTTCCTAGATTATCTTTTCCATTATTATGAACAAAACACCTACATCCAAAGATATGAAAATAGTTTACCTTTGGTTTTCTGTTTTTCCAAAGTTCATAAGGTATTTTCTTTATAATAGGTTTCAATAAAACTCTATTTAATATATGACAAGAAGTATTAATGGCTTCTCCCCAAAAGTACTTAGGGAGGTTACTTTCACATAACATAGTTCTAGCCATTTCCTCTAGAGTTCTATTTTTTCTCTCCACAACTCCATTTTGTTGTGGTGTCCTAGGTGCAGAAAAATTATGTGTTATCCCCTTTTTACTACAAAACTCATCAAATAAATGATTTTTGAATTCGGTACCATGGTCACTTCTAATAGCTATTACTGAAGTATCTCTAGCATTGGTTACTTCTTTATGAAATTTCTTAAAAACTGAAAAAGCTTGATCCTTATGAGCTAAGAACATGACCCAAGTGTATCTAGAATAATCATCTACAATAACTAGACCATATTTATTTCCACCTAGGCTTGTGGTTCTAGTTGGTCCGAATAGGTCCATGTGTAGTAGTTCTAGAGGTCTAGAGGTTGAGACACAATTTATAGATTTAAAGAAGTTCTTTGATTGTTTGCCAAATTGACATGCTTCACATATGTTATCTTTTCAAACTTTAATTTTGGCAAACCTATCACCGAATCTCTTTTAACTAGTTTAGATATTGTGTCCATGCTTGCATGACCTAACTTACGATGCCATAACCAACTAGCATCATTGTCCTTAGTTTCATTAACAACTAAGCATGGGTTGTGTTTGGCAAGATCCTCAAGGTCTACAACATACACATTTCCACGTCTTATTCCTTTAAAAACTAAACTATTGTCATTTGGGTTTGTTACGATGCATAGTGATGGTTTAAACATAATATCATAACCTTTATCACATAATTGACTAATGCTTAATAAATTATGCTTAAGACCGTCAACATATCTAACATTATCAATAAAAGTAGAAGGGGTAATTTGTACTTTACCTATACCAATGATGTGACCTTGGTTGTTGTCTCCAAAAGTCACAGCACCTCCCTTCTTAGCTTCAAGGATGAAGAATTGATCCTTGTCACCCGTCATGTGTCTTGAACAGCCACTATCCAAGTACCAGCAATTTTTGTTGACCTTGGCTGCAAGACACTCCTACACAAGCAGATCATATAATTTTAGGTACCCAAGTTTTCTTGGGTCCTTCATGGTTAGTCATGTTGGTTCCTTTTGGAACCCATACCCTTTTGATTTTTCTTTTAGTTTTCCCTTTCCTATAGTCACATACGTTTGCTTTATGTCCTACAGTTCCACAACAAAAACAGGTTATTTTCTTAATTTTACTTTCTCCTGCTTTAACAAAGAAGTTACCAAGAAGTTTTTGCTTGTTTTTAGGTTTGTATCCTAAACCTGTTCTATTGAATACAGCTCGTTGACTATTAAGTATCATATTTAATTTTTCAGAACTATATGTAAATTTTTCAACCAAGGGTTTGTATTTCTCAAGTTCTTTAGTTAGTGTCTGTTTTTCTGCTTTTAGATCATTTAGTTCTTTTGTGATACTCTCATTTATATGTTTATAGTTTTTGGGTTCTAATGTTTCTTTGTTCAGCCTTTCATTTTCTTTAGTTAAGGTATTATTCTTTTGTATCAATATTTGGTTGCTTGTTTTAAGTTCTGCATTTTCTTTGGTGATACAATCCTTATCCTTAACTAACTTATCGTATTTATGTAGGTAAGATTGATTAGCTATTTTTAGTTCTTTATTCTTAAGATTTATGGCCTTATATTCAATCATTAATTCATTAAATGCATCATACAATTCATCAAAGGTAAAATCGAGATGCGTGTTGGATGTTACCTCATTTTCATTGGCCATAAAACAGAAATTGGCCTTTTCTTCTTGTTCCTCATCCGATGATGAAGATGATGCGTCGGAGTCCGATAAGGTGGTGACAAGGGCTTTCTTCTTCTTGTACTTGCTGCCCTTCTTTAGTAAGGGACACTCAGCTCTGATGTGCCCCGGCTTCTTGCACTCATAACACCCAATCCCCTCATTTTCTTTTTCCTTACCTTTATCCTTGCGATAGGAATTTGAGGGGCCTCTCCTTTGATGATAGGACTTCTTGTGGTTGATGAATTTTCTGAACTTGCGCACAAGAAGAGCCTCATCATCATCTCCCTCATGATCTTCTTCTTCACTGCTGCTACTGCAAGACAAATCTTTGTTAGATGATGTAGATTTGAGAGCTATTACCTTTTTCTTATGGGAGGACTCTTCTTCGCTGTGCTGCTTCATTATTAGCTCGTGAGTCATTAGGGATCCAAGGAGCTCTTCAAGTGGAAGCTTGTTCAAGTCCTTAGCTTCTTGGATTGCCGTCACCTTGGCTTCCCATGACCTTGGTAGACAGCGAAGAATTTTTCTGACAAGATCACTGTTAGTATAGTTTTTGCCAAGGCTTTTTAGGCCATTGACAATGTCAGTAAACCTAGTGAACATGCTAGTGATTGTCTCATTAGAATCCATCTTAAATAGTTCATACTTATAAACTAATATATTTATTTTGGATTCTTTGACTTGATTCGTGCCCTCATGGGTCACTTCAAGTCTGTTCCAAATCTCTTTTACAGAATTGCAAGTAGAGACTCTATTGAATTCATTCCTATCTAATGCACAGTAAAGCACATTCATTGCTTTAGAATTGAGTTGTGCCTTTCTCATGTCATGTTCATCCCAATCCTTTTCTAGTTTAGGTACAGTGACACCCTCTACATAGATGGATGGGATGTATGGTCCATTTACTACAATGGTCCACATCTCATAGTCTTGGGCTTGGATGAATATTCTCATCCTAGCCTTCCAATATGAGTAGTCGGATCCATTAAAGAATGGGGGTCTTTGGGTGGACTGACCCTCAATGTGGGAAGATCCAAATGGGGTTGTCATTTTGATCTTTTACTCTTAGGGTAGAAGAGTTTAGGCTCTGATACCACTTGTTGCCCAGATAGACAACCCAAGAGGGGGGGTAAATTGGGTTTTAAAATAATTTTGCAATTAAAACGTTGTGGATGACTAATTAATGCTTTACCAAGATGATTAATTAATTGCTATGTGCTGTGAATGAAATGAGAGTAAAAGAAAGAGACACACAATCACAAACACAAGGCTTTTATAGTGGTTCGGAGCTAACCCTTGCTCCTACGTCCACTCCCCAAGTCTCACTTGGAAATTCACTATAACCCCTCGGATTACAGCCGGTTGTTTTACAAGCTCACAACCAAACTTGTTGTTTTACGAGCTCACAACGAACTCGGTCGGTTTTCCCTGGCTCACCGACTAGAACCACCCCGATTGTTTTCCCGGGATCACAATCGAACCCTTACACGTTGGTTTTACACTTGGCTCACCAACCAATCTCTACACCCTTGATTCAATCCCCCGATTGAACCAAGCAAAGACAATATGGAAAGAATAAGAAACAAACAGAAAAACTGAGCTTCTTAAAAAGCAGATTTGCTACAATATAAACTAGAGAGAAGTTAAGAGCCCTCAAACACTTTTGAGTTGGAGTAGAGTAGGGCTTCTTGAACTTTGAGTCTCCTCTGGAATGTCTGGTCGACTTGAATGCAGGAGGAGGCTTCTTTAAAATGCTGGGAGAGGAAGTTGGATGGAGTTAATGGCGCTCTTCCTTCTTTTCGTTGAAGACAAGTATGCAGAGAATGAATGCTTGATTTCTCTGAATGGAATGGTGCTTCCCTGCCTTGCTACAGTCCTCTGTGGCTATTTAAGCCATCCCCCATGGAAACTAGCCGTTAGACACCTTTTTCTGTCCGTTCTGCACACTCTGCACAACCTGACAATATGTCCGTTGGGGGTCGGAGTCGACTCGCGCGATCAGGAGTCGACTCGGCTGTAGCGGGAGTCGACTCATGCTTTTCTGGAGTCGACTCGGCAACTGTTCCGGATTTGAATTAAAGTGGCCTCTTCGACTGGGAGTCGACTCGACTTGACCCGGAGTCGACTCGCCAACTTCTGGAGCTGACTTGGCATTTTTGGAGTCGGCTCATCCCATGAAGTCCACGGAGCCAATTTTCAACCTGGCCCACTCGAGTCGACTCGACAATCCTGGGAGTCGACTCGGCGCTCAGAGCCCGAACTCCCGATCTTCTGTCTTTTGGCTCGTCCAGTCTTGGAGTCGACTCGGACTGTTCTGGAGTCGACTCGGCTCTCAGTTTCCGAAACATGGCCTTCTGCCTTTTTGGTGTAGCGCTGCCTTGGGGTCGACTCGAGCTGTCTGGGAGTCGACTCGGCTCTCAGAGACAATAATTCGGTCTTCTGTCTTTTTGGGGTCGCGCTGTCTCGGAGTCGACTCGCGCATTGCGGGAGTCGACTCGAATCTCAGAGTCCGAAAACTGCTCTCTGACTTTTGCCTTGTGAACCACTGAGAGTCGACTCTCGCTTTCTTTGGAGTCGACCTACCAACCATCGGAGTCGACTCGCGTTCCACAGGAGTCGACTCGCGTTCCACAGGAGTCGACTCGAATCTCAGGGTCGAAATTCGCTCTCTGACTTTTCTGTCTGTAACTCCTTGGAGTCGACTCATACTACTCCGGAGTCGACTCGGTAAACATCGAAGTCGACTCGCGCACTTCAGGAGTCGACTCGCTGACAGGTTTTGAGTTGATGCTTTCTGCTTGTCTGTCTGTTCTCAGTCGGAATCGACTCGTAATGATCCGGAGTCGACTCGAGCCCGTGCCAGTGATTCTGATACGCTTGGAGTCGACTCGTAATACTCCGGAGTCGACTCGAGTCTCAGACTTTGGTTCAAACTGACTTCTTAACTTATCCAAAATATTATGAACCAAGTCTAGAAACACTTTAGACAAGATTTTCACTGAAACACTCAATTGAATTCATTAGTAAACAAGAGATATACTCAGATGCTTTGAGCTCATCAAAATCAAATAGGGTTATGATCAATCACTCCACACACATTTAAGTGCTGTTAAAAGAATCCTTAGATATTTAAGAGGAACTACGAACATAGGATTATGGTACTCAAGAGACTCCTGTCTAGATTTGTTTGCATACTCAGATGCTGATTTTGCTGGATGCAAATTAGATAGGAAGAGCACTAGTGGAACATGTCAATTCTTAGAAAACAACTTAGTATCATGGTTTAGCAAAAAGCAGAATTCAGTGGCACTGTCAACAGCTGAAGCTGAATATATAGCTACTGGCAGTTGTTGTGCTCAAGTACTATGGCTTAAGCAACAACTAGAGGACTATGGAGTTAAGCTAGATAACATTCCTATTAAGTGTGATAATACTAGTGCCATCAACCTCACTAAAAATCCGATTCAGCATTCTAAAGCCAAACACATAGAAATAAGATATCATTTTATTAGGGATCATGTGCAAAATGGAAACATATATATTGAGCATATATGCACTGAAAAATAATTAGCTGACATATTCACAAAATCCTTGAGTGAAGATAGATTCTACACGCTAAGGAGGGAATTAGGCATATGTGATCCTTTTTATTGAAGAGATATAAAAGGGAGCAAGCAGTCTCATGATACATTCCTCCCATTTCTAAAAACCCATGAAACATGAGTCAAACTTGTAATCTATAGATTCCTTACTCATGTATCATTGTCCCAGAAAGAATTTGTAAGGATTGGAAGCAAGGAAAATTTTTAGAAGCGAAAAGGAAGAGAAAGGAAAAATTTTCAGAACTTGGGTCGACCCAACCCAGAATAGGGTCGACCCAATGTTGAGTCGACCCAAGAAAATTCTTGAGTCGACCCAACGTCGGGACCCCACTGTTAAAAGAGGGACCCGTGAGCTATCTAGGGCACTGTTTACCCTTTGTCCTCTTCCGAAAACCCTATTCTCCACTCTCAAATCTTCTCCAATCATCTCCAAACAGTAGATTACTTCAAGATCTTGGAGAAATGGGACCCAAGAGAGCCGTAGCCAAGCGATCCGGGAGAGTCTCACGATCTTGTTTAGAGCCTAGGATAGGTATCTAGTTCTCATATGTATTTTGTGTTTATCATGTACTTTAAACTTGATTGAGGAACATTGTATTTGCTTTTGTTTTTGGTATTAATGTACTGAAATATTCCTATTTTGATCAATGAAGTTTGAATGTATGTTATTTATTTTTTCTATTCCCATGCACCTATTTGATGATAACAAAAAGGGGGAGAAGTAAAGAAAGAGAAATAACTTGTAAAACAAATTGAAAATTACAAAGGAAAGCATATACATTTAAGGGGGAGCAATTTGTAACAATGAAAACAATCAAATCTAAAATTTCTATTAAATTTCAGAATTTGGCACATAGAATTTCAGAATTTGGCACGCACCTTTCACACCTCGATACATAACCTGAAACTCATGCTTTATCTCGAATTTTTGGAGTTTCATCTTTAATGAAATATAAATGAAAGGGGGAGCAATTCAAAAAGTTAAATTGGAAACATTTGAATGATATAGGGGGAGACTTCACTCTCATATTTGAAAAGCTGAAATTCAACAACTTGAGCCCTGTTAAAACTAATCTTAAGACAAGTATCAATAGGCTCATACTCTATATTTTGTAATCATCAAAAAGGGGGAGATTGAGGATGATAGTGTTATTTTGATGATTAACAAGCAATAATCGAGAGTATGTTATAAGTTAATTCGATACTTCATTTATAAGTATATTACTCTCAGTATATTTGTATAACAAGTTAAAGATGCATTTCATTGTTTACTTGGATGAATCTAACCTTGAGTTGCAGCAAAGTGTGGATTGAGTCGACCCCAAGGTTGATTGGGTCGACCCCGGCACATCAAGAAAGCATTTGGCACACTTCTGCAAAAATGGCACAGATAAACAGTAAGTTGGGTCGACCCAAGGAAAGCATGAGTCGACCCAAACTTCAAGCTTCTCAACAACTCAGAAAATGGTTCTCTGAAAATACTGAGAGGGTCGACCCAAGATGAAGTTGAGTCGACCCAAGCTTGAGTCGACCCAAACCCTGAGAGGGTCGACCTAAAGGCAAGACAGAACAGATGACAGAAAAGGTTCTCTGGAAACCCTGAGAGGGTCGACCCAAGAAAAAGTTGAGTCGACCCAACTGAACCTTGAGTCGACCCAAAGAAATGTTGGGTCGACCCAAGGGAAGGAAGGCTGAATTGCAAGTTTCTGTAGTTCTGAGAGGGTCGACCCAAGGAAAGGTTGAGTCGACCCAAGTGAAAGTTGGGTCGACCCAAGGACAGGTTGAGCCGACCCAAACACGGGCAGAAGCATAACGGCTAGTTCTGCAGAAGTACTTTTTGTCCTTCCAACAGTGAGTAACGGCTAGTTTTTGAATTCTAACCATTGGGGCTTGTCCAATGAATGAAGAAAACTATTTAAAGTGGTACTATTCATAAGAGAGAACATCCTTTCCAAAGAATATCAAAGTGTACACAAGAAAGAGAAAGTGCCCTAATCTTCTTCATCCAAGTGCTTCATTCAAGAGTCAAAAGAAAGTGGTTGAGCAGATTCAAAGAGTCATCAAGAGCTCCATCCACCCTTGAAGAGTGAAGCATCCTTGACTAAGAAGAGAGAAGTCACATCAAGCGATAAATATTCTCTAAACTCTTCTTTGTAGATTATATTGTTATATTTGCTCATCTAGGAGTTTAAATCTTCTTCCTTTGTTTATTAAACTACTTGTAAAGGTTGGTTGGTTAGCCCGCAAAACCAACGGAATAGGTTGATTGGTGAACCCGAAAAACCAATTGTAAAGGTTCATTGGTGAGCCCGTAAAACCAACATAGGTTCGTTGGTGAGCCCGTAAAACCAACATAGGTTTTTTGGTGAACCCGGAAAACCAAAGTGTAAAGATTTTTGGATTGTGAGCCCGAAAAACAATCCAACTGTAATCCGCGGGATTATAGTGAATTCCCAAGAGGTCGCTTGGAGAGTGGACGTAGGTGCTTAGGAGAGCACCGAACCACTATACTTCTTGTTGTTTGTATTGTGATTAGTTTTAATTCCACTAACTCATCAATTAACATAAGTAAGATAGTTAAAATCGAGAGAAACCAATTCACCCCCCCCCCCCCTCTTGGCTTGTCACCTTGGGCAACAGTAGGAATCCTATTCCAAGTAGGAATTCCAGTCCTACTCCAACTAGGATTCCCAGTCCTAATCCAATTAGGACTCTAGGAATCCTACTCGAAGTAGGATTTATGTTTAAGTCCAATTAATTAATTTTCTTTGTTCCTTCTTCAACTAAATATCAATCGAATTGATTACTTGTGATTTCTAATCACGATTCAACCATCGGATCGGTCAATACTTCTAGTGTATGTGAACCCATAGGTTCTACTCTGACTGGTAGTGAGATATATTATGATCTCTATCACAATATCATTGAAAACTCCTTTCAATGGATTGGAACGATTCCAACTCTACTCATTAGGGTTTATCGATCATCGAGATAATCCCTATGAGTCCCACCATCCACCAGTGACACCTAGCAGCATGTAGTGGCTACACAGTAGAATAGAATGATGAACCTCTAGGTGCAGTTATCGTGTGATACAGTCTTACTATCGTGGATCCCTACAGGACGGAGGTCATGGATAACTCGTCAAACCCCTTTGTCTGTCATATGTCAAGATTTATTCGACTCGAGATCGTTAGTGGAAAACTCTTTCTCCACTTTATATTAGTGCCCTGGCCAAGGTCTTAGAACTCAGTCTAACAAATCACATAGGATCACTCCTCTTCTATCAAGGTCGATAGATTCCATGTAAGTGCATACCCTACTCCTACAGTGAACTTACTGCAGCCAATCTACACTATAAGGACCCATATGACTAGAGACCATGTATAAGTGTAGTCAAACTACAATAACCTCACTGTGAGTAGCTGAAGCACCGCAGGTCAAAGGACCAGTCATACTACTGCAACATCAAGCAAGTCACTAACGAGTGGATAGACATCCAAGTGACTTCTTGTCTTGGTCACGCTCAGTACCCTTGTTCTCTAACAAGTACCTGCACTATCACTTCAGTGTCCCTACACTATGGACTCAAGTCTCGTCCATCCAGAAGGAAAGTGATCTGTGCACTGATCGGATCGATCACCGTCCTCGTGATGATCCATTGATCAGGAGCATTTAGAAATTAATCACCAATGATACATGGCTCAAATTCTCAACTCTTGAGAATATGCATCATCATCTTATTAATTTCTTGGACGATTCATAGACACATAAATAGTATGAATGAAAAGATGCCTTCTAATATTTATTCATTAATAAATAGTCAAGTACAAAATTATGTCCCTAGAATTAACAATGTGTCAGCCAGATTGGCTTCTAGGGCATACATCTAACACTCTCCTCTTGATTGGTGCGGCATGAAGAGAGGGGGCCGGCGCCTCCTCTTGGAAATAAGTCAAGGGCTCCTAACTTGTAGGAGCCCTTCATGTCTTTAAAAAGGGGAGGTGGGCGGCAGCTAGGGCATGCAATAGAAGCCTTCTCCCCTCCAAGCCGTGGCCTCCCTCTCCTCTCCCTTGGTTCAGCCGCCAGCAAGGAGAAGAAAAGAAGAAGGCCTTGGCAGCCTCCTCCTCCTCCTCCTTTCCTCCTTCCAATGCAGGAAAAAGAAAGTGGGCTGCAGGGGCTTTGATCCTTCTCTGATCTTCATCCTTCTTCTTCCTCCTCCCAAGCACAATCAAGAGTTGATTGAAAGGGAGGACATCAGCCATCAAAGTTATCTCTGCAAGGGAGCTAGCACCCCGGGGAGATAGAAAGCTTGGATCGGTTCCTGCTTCGTGTGGATACCCGTAGAGGCCGGGCATTTGAACGGCTTCAAGCGAACCTTCATCCAAAAACCACGATCATCAGTTTGCAGTGATCATCTACCCGTACAAGGTGAAGATCTGATCTTCTAATGTTTTTAAAAATATTTAATCCTTACCCATCTACGAATGGTTCATGAAACAACGTTCATGACATGAACGTCGATCCCGCTTATGTCGAATTCCGCTGCCATCTGAATTTTTTTTTTTTGAATTTTCTGCGGCATGGGCGGGTTCCCAACAGCCTCCCCTCTTCTCACTGGTGCCTTGGATACAACTGAAATCACCCACCACCCCTATCGGAATGCCCAAGGACACAAGGTTGGTGATCTCATTCAAGAGGACTCTCTTTGCCCTATAATTAGTGCTCGCATACACACCGCATAAGCCCACGAGGCTTTATTAGGTTCTGAAAAATCATTAAAACCTGCTGTGAGCAGTTGCGGAAGACATCCACAGTGGCTGTCCCTCGCTTCCACAACACCAAAATACCCCAGACAGTCCCTGGGACTCCACTGCAAAGGACTCCCAATCAGTTGCCAAGCGCCATTGCACTCGACGTAGCCCATCTCCAGACAAACGTGTCTTCATAGGAAGCTGATCTCCAGATCATTAACTTGAACCAATCTCCTGAAAGATATCATGAAGCCTTGGCCGCTCTCCTGCAGTTCCATGTTAGAATCTTCATGGTGTTGTTCCCTGATGAGCAGCCCTTGATGCTACCCCCTAGAGCCTCGGGGTCCACCTCTTCATCATGGGCCGGCCCGGCCCAGCCCGGCCCGCTGGTCGCCATCCTCGCTCATGCCCGAAACCACCCGCATCACCACTACCTTGACCCGTTGCACAACAGTAGGGTGATCCACGGCCGCTGCCGCCCTGCCAGCGGCCTCCATGCCTGCAATCCAGTCGCAGTCATCGTCGTCGTCGTAGTCACCGCCACTGCCTCCTTGCGTCGCCAATCCCCGGGGCACTCGAGCTAGCTGAGTTGTTGTCGCACCATCACCTAGTGCCGCTGGCTCTCCCGTGCCCAATCCCTCCTCCAAATAGCTCACGGACGCATCTCGATGAGGATCGAGGTGGCCAATCATCGTTGGGCTCGGCATCGCTGTGGCCGTAGATGGTGGCCTCGCCACTGTGCCCAACTTAGACCCGACCGTGCCTAGCAGGGGTAGCACGCCCGTCTCAGCCCAAGTCGGCCCGCTACGGGGCCCCTAGCGGACCCGCCTTGGGCAATTAGGCTGCCCGCATCAGGCACATGGGGCGTGCCTAGACCCTCCTCTGGCGAGGCCTAGGCCACAATGCCAACTCACCCATCTGCATCCCAGAGTTTAGCACTGGGCTCCTGGGTCGTTTATTAGATTGGCCCAGGCCTGCATCAGCCATTCGGACCTTTCAGCCGACCTAGCTGCCCCCTACCCCTCCGCCGAGTCGACCAGGCCTACGAGCAAGTCAAAGGACGAGCCAACTCGGCTTCTTCCTCGCAGTGACTCGGATCTAGACTCGGAGTCGCCGCCCTCCCCAGCCGAGGACTCCTTCGGGGGTGACCATTGGCGAGCCACCTTCGTCGACTTCTACCAGCCATCTGAGTCCAGTGGGGACTCGGGCGAGGTCGATTTAGCCAACGATGAAAGCAGCGTAGACGAAGACGACTCGAGCGTGGACTTGGTCGTCTTCCTAAGCCGCGGTGGCCCCTTTGCAGTTCGTGGCAGCCGGATCCGCATTGCCGCCAGCCAGAGGCCGAAGATTAGCCTGCAAGCCTTCTCCCCGAAGCTTGACTTTGGCTTGCCAAGATCATTCCCTGTCTCCACCACCATGGGCCTCTGCCAAGCTCTTCCCTCCTCTGCCTGCGTCGGAGCTGAAAATTGGCACATTGCCTCCGGGTGCCTGATCCTCCCACATCCGAAGCAGAACTCCGGCACGTTTTCACAGACGAAGGGCTGCCACGACAACATCGTCTTCCATTAGATTTGAACACTGGGGAGAAGTGGCTTAGTGGCATCAATTGCCACCTTCACCCGACCGAAACCCATCACCCGTTGCTGCTCTATCAGGCCATCAATCGCGATCGGCCGCCCCACCAGCGCCACAATCCGGAGGATAGTCGTGGTAGTCTAGTACTCCACCGGCAGCCGGAGGAGCCGGATCCACACCATTACCATCTTCATGGTGTCCAACCCCGGCACAAATCAGGCGTCCCTGGCTCTATGGTGAGGAGCTGGCCCGCCACCACCCACGATCCTTCGATGAGTGCCTGATCCCGATCCGCCGTCGTCCTAAACCACAAGGTGAGGTGATCATTGGCGAGGGGCACCATCACCACCTCCCCTTCCATCTTTCTACGGGCAGCCACATCCTTAGCCACCCAGTCCGCCGGCACCCGAAGGCTGAGGCTGTGGATCACCACCGCCAAGCCATCCTACTCCCTATGCGAGGCCTCTATTGGCTCCTCCGGTAACTCAAAACGGTCGAGAACAACTTGCGAAGTTGCTCCACTTCCGCGTCCAAGGCTTGATGGGTCACCGAGGTCTCTGACATCGCCCGAAGCCCTGATCCCTCACCTCGCACCGGTTGTGCCCGGTCCTCGCCCCTGACTGCCTCCGCAGCCGCATTCCTGGAGCTTGCCTTCCCATCCGAACTTGTTTTCCTCTCCATATCTGCCATGCACGAACTTTGGCACAATCACCTCTCAGAGCGAACTAGCCGTTGGCAGTTCATGGAACGCAAGCCCCCTGTTCAACCGGTTCTTTGGGCATAGAATGAGAGCGGTACAAGGAAGTGAATTAATTGCTAGGTTTCTCAACCAGTGTCATATTCAAACTCTTCATCATCATGATACAGCTGTAATCTAGCTAGCAACGTGGCTCGTTGTGACTTGTCTGTGGGACTACACGCTACACGGTGCAAGGAGCGAAAGGGCAGCACGGATTGTAGTTACCGCTACTACTGGGATAGAAGAAACTGAGGCGCTTTGGGCACAGAGCAGTCAAAGAGAGAAGACCAGATCCGAGGCCTTTGGCCCGCGCCAAAGATACGAAAGGGACGGAGAATCACCAGAAAATGATGGAAGAGGAACAATGCTGACATAGCGCGTTAATGGAGACCACATGCTCGCACTTAATATCAAGAAGGCCGATGTGTCGCTCCGGTTAACCAAACACATCCACCGGATGGTGGGCTCGGGCAGCATGATATCCACACTGTACTGAGTAAAGCGGAGCAGGTGAATTCCAGATAAATGGGTCACTTGGCTTTGGAAAAAGGACAGAGATACGAGCACGACAAAAGGTTGGAGGGTAGAAATTGAATCGAAGAGAGTGAAAAGCATCCCCATCGGTGTCCCAAAGAAGTGGTTCTTTTCCACGATTGAATGGGTAGAAATTCCAAAAATGGGAAAGCGACCTGATCACATGGAGAGAGCCGCGACGTTCGGTGTGGTCCAGTTCTGGAGGTCATTTTCTGAAGCAGCTGCCGAAGCTGACACCATTCAATTTTGAGTAGAAAGGGTTACTTCTCTCTAGAATCTAATTCTGACACCTTATGGTACAGCATTTCGTTACAATTAAATTGAAGTAAAAGAGTGTCATTGGTACCAAAAAAAGAGGAAAGTGTCACTAAGATTCTGGAGTTCAAGAATTCAGAGGCCTGTTGGCAATATCCTGTAGCAGGACTAGTTAGTAAAATAGCCTATACTCACAGAATCAATACTCAAATAATAAGTGCTCTGCATGTATAGGAAGGTTCTGAGTCGATATCATATGATACAGTTATTAGACATACACAGCTCACTTAGTCAGTGCTCCGGTCTAGCTTCTAAAGCGAGCTAGTGCAGCAAAATACAAGGAGCTGGCATAAACTGAAAGCCTAGCAGACTTCTTCAATAATCCAAAGACCCCACAGATGTGATACCAGCGCTCAGATTTCTCGAGTCCTGCCGGCTTCCATAGCCATCACAACTGTTGCTGGGGAGTCTTTTGATGGGTGCCGAGTTCAGAAGATCAACACCTTGTTTGCCCATCTGCTGCACTTCTTGGGGCGCGAGTATCTTTATGCAGTATACAGTGTTCACAAATTCCCTGTGAGCACAACCCAAAGAAATGTGAGAAGCATATAAAATGTCAGCAAAAAAAAAATGATCCTGAAGTACAATTCATTCTATGCTTCCTGACTATGAAAACTAATGTTATCTAAATAATAAAGACAATTACAAAAATCTAGTTCAAGATCTGAGAAACAAGATTTTCACTTTAATAAAATCAAATAACTATAATTATAAAGCCTTGTCCATATAGAGCTCCTGAAGAAATCGTGAGCAATAGAGAAGGTAAAAGCAGAAAGATACATACTGCCAAGGATCATCGCCAACAAGAAGAGCATCATTCTCCCGGTCAACGAATACAAGCTGCCAGCCTGATCTCACAGGGTCTTCTAACTGGCCTTCAAGGCCAAACAGACGCCCAAGCTCACTACGCAGCTCATGGTAGCTGCTAAACTTGGTGATATCCAGCAACCTCCCCAAGGACCCTGACTTGTAAACCTAAGATGCCAACCAACGATGATTAGTTTATAGCATACTTCACTGATTCACTCAAGATGCACAAATCAATCGTGTAAAATGGTCTAATTAGAGAACTCATACAACCCAAAATCAGCATCTTCTATTCTAAATGTTTATATATTTTTCTGGTAAGGTAATACATATACATGCTAGCAGTTGTAATATACTGTCTACTAAGTTAGCATGCTATATGTTATATCAGCTTTCTCGAGAGGAAAGGGCAGAACATATCGGCATTGTTTACCCAAAAATTACCATCTCCGTCATATGTAGTATCTACGTCATTGCAAGATCGAGTCATATGCTAAGCCTTTAACTTGAAAAACGAAATAATTATAAAAAAGCATTAGGTATTTGTTTTAGTAAAAGCAAATCTAACTTTCCACATCTGAAATGCCCTGGAGGAAACAAAAGTCCAAATAAGAGAATGTGGTAAAGTCACCTATTATCCATTTAAAAGGAAAATCACTCACCTTCACAAAGGTCCCGCTCCGAGAGTTCACGTGATCCATATTCTCAGGGGAATAATGCAAAAAACCAGATTTGTCCAAACAACTGGAACTAGTCAGGGCTTGATTCAATGGGAAGTCAGTTCCTGAGGGACTCAAAAAATTGCAAGCAGCATATGGCATGGCTGCTGAATCAGATTCACTGACAACAGTTCTGAGGCTCGGCATGCCATTTTGCACCAGAAGCGACGAGGAATCTATGTTAACCCCAAACAACAAATTGTTTTGGGGATCCATGTTACCATGATCCACCGAACATTCCCTTCCTGGAAAAGGTGCCAATGTTACAGAATGTGGAGAGGTGTTAGGCTGTGTGGCACCTAACTGTTCCACACGGGGAACAACACACTGAGCACCTGATGGGAGAATCGACTCAACTGCAACTCGTTTAGATGGCCATGGACTGGAAGCGATTAGAGGGGTAGTTCTTGGCAAACTGAGTGGCGTGTCTTCTGGAGAAAATGGTCGCAAAATATTATGCAGGGGGAAGGCACTAGAAGTTGAAACAGAGTTACCATTAGAATCTGGAAGGTTCTGTCGTTGGGAAAATGAGGAATTCTTTTGCAGTGGAGACTGGGAATGAGAAGCAGAGGAAAACTGAGACAAGGCAGACACTACGTTAGGAATTTGTTGATGATCAGACAAGTGCTTCTGTTGTTGCATTTGTTGACGCTGTTGTTGCTGTTGTATTTGCAGATGCTGCTGCTGCTGTGGTATTTGGTGCTGCTGAATTTGTTGGTGCTGCTTCTGCTCACCAAATGAGTTGCAATGCTGCAACTGATGCTGAAGGAATTGGGACTGAGTCTGGCTTGGAACCTGGTTATCTTGAATGGTATGATGGAAGTTTTGCTGTGATTGAGGTTGTGCTTGCTGCAGAATCTGGCTCGGTAACAGATGGCTGGATCTGCTTGTTACTTGAGGTTGCTGGAATGGCAGAATAGTTGGTGATACCTGTTTTGTAGGATCCACAGTCCTTATTTCCTGAAGTGCAGCTGCAGCCATTGACTGGTACATGTCAGGTTGCAGGCCAAGTACTGAAGCATCAAGCCTTGGCTGCAACCAAGGTGTAACACCAATTCCCTGGAAATTCAGAGATTGGACCCCTGGGTTTCCACCATCTCGAAGCCACCTCAGTGGAGAACTCAGATCGAGATCATCATCTTTTCCACCTACATAAATTATGATGAGGGTAAGATGGGGAGAAGTACAGCCAAAAAACAACCGAGACTTTTTTTTTTGTTTTGCTAAAATAACCATCTCAAGCATTTGGAATAAGGCATCCTCGTAATGGTCTTGGCAACCCATACAAAATGCAATCAGAAGGGATACCATGCAATGAGGGCAATCCTGTAGGCCATGGACGCTTAAGCCTGAGAGGAAAAGGAGTTGGATACATTGGGAATGTTGTTAGAGGCTCGATCTCCCATAAGGACACCCTCGGCTGCCTCTCTCCAGCAGTTGATTCATCCCAGCCAACCTGAATCAGTAAACCCCAAGCTTATAACCATATTTCTGAAGATGGCACATGTGCAACCTATTCCAAGCAGTCACCTTTGCACAAGTGGCCAGACAACAAGCTTACAGTAAATATTATAACTGCATTGTGAGAACAGAGTAGTCTATATTGAAAATCAAATATAACAGCTGTTTGAGAATATTTACCTTCACAGAACGCCAATGCGAGTTTGGCCAACGGACAGGGTCCAGATCACTTATCCCAGTAATTGTGCCCATGTATCTGGAAATAAACAAGGCAAAGCATTACACGAGTTGAAACCATAAAAATGTGGAAAACCTGTTCTAAGTGATGCTTGACAGTACATAAATCATAACTAAATGCAGGTTAGAAATATTAAAGTGCTCAATCAGTACACGACAGTGCACATTTAAGAACATGCTCAAAAATTTAAACAAATGATAAAACTTATAATACAAACCCACCGGCGAACACTCGACTCTTCTGTCTCAAAAAGCATTCGGAAACGCATGCCCACAGAAACACGTGTGTGATAGACTGCTTTAACATACTGAGCTAGCGGTATAACAAATTCAGAAGGGCTTGCCCTGAAATCAAATAATATAAGATATCATCAATTGGCAAAAGCACGAACATATAGGCACTGCAAAATGCACCACTGTACCTAGGGTTATAAAATATGGTAAAACGGCTATTTGTCGCAGCAGCATGAGCAGCTGCAGCAAGAAGGCCTATGTGCATGCTATCACTTGATAAAACTGATGAAGGCATAACTGTTTGTGGTCGATTAGCACGCCGAATGCCCAGAAGTAACTGATTGTTTTCATTCCTAACAAGTCAATATACTTGTGTTAGCAACATAAATTTATGTAGGTGCCAGAAGCTTTGCAACGGAAACAAGGCTATATAACAATACCAGATAAAAAGGACCGAATCCCCCGCAATAAGTCTCTTGGCACTTACAAAAACACTCCATCCTGTTGTAAGAAGATGTCTCTTTGGCTGACCTGCATCAAGAATGTGTTCTTGTGACAAAATAGCAAACATGTCAAGCATTATATGTGTATATGTATATGTTTATGTGTGTGCATATGTATATGTATATGTGTGTGTAAGTATATGTATATGTATATGTATATGTATATAAACCACATGTATCAGCTAGCACTTTCCAGCATTTTCAACAATATCACATGAGAACAAGACTAGGTAGAAAATACAAGAACACAGGTCTTCAAACATGTAATCCAAGAGGATTAATTACAAAGACACTATCCTCAACATTCTGCAGAATTATATAATATGAAAGATCAAATTGAAAACATAATACGTCATTCCAGATTAAACTCTATAACACTGGTGTTATGCCTAAATCAACTTACGTCAACAACACAATTTATATTAAATAAATTTCAATGACTTCCTTAACTTGATATTTCAACCCGAAACCACACCCAACAGACATGAACAGTTCATTTTTCATATCATGTTGAAAAGAAGCCAACATGATGTTTGCAACCAGTTCATGATCAAATGCTGCAAATCAAGTCTATCATGCAAGGTTGAACACCCCATTCTTCATCTCAGTCCTGAGAAAGACCTAATCTTGGCCATAATGGCAGACCAATGCGGAATGCACAACTTATTTGCATGTCCCTTGCCTTCTCTTTGGTGTCTGCCAGCAAGCAAGTAGCATATCAAGCTTGCTATAGCACAAATGCTCCTACACCTTGTGGCAGAATAAGTGCATCAAGGACACACAATATAAATGAAACAATCGAAATTAAATGTACACACACACACACACACACACACACATATATATATTCAATCAAAAAAATATGCAAATGTAAATTACATGTTCATGCATCAGTTGAACAGCCACATTTCATGATGCTTATTAGGATAAGTAACCAGAATTATATTTGATGTTACATTACATGTTATATCATACATTCCACATTGCATGACTAAATTATCATTTCTAAAGCTGCTAGGCTATATTTTAGATCGCTATAACACAAGAACAATGTGACTCTTTAACATGATAACACAATGCCCTTAAAGTAGAGCACCTACATCCAAACAAGCATATCAGTAATGTTAGAGAAAGTATCATCAGCATCGAGATCTAAGTTTCTCAATGATCATAGTAGAGCATGAAATCATCAAAAACAATAAATTTATGAGAAACTGCTGAATTTTAAATATGTAGCTAAGGAAACAAAGTTATAGTGGACACTTGAAAATCATTAATACCTACAGTACTAAAAGCAAGCAGTATTCCACTTATGTTTGTTAAAAATAAATTACAGATATAAATTACCAAACTAAATTTTAGAATAGAGAAAGGGGTGAATGGTTAACTAAAAAAACACTGTTGTTTGCTATTTTACAATGATGGAATGCGCAGGAGATGGTTATCAATGATGTTTACACAGAAAATAAGATGGTATAACCAAAAGTAAATCAGAAAACTTGTGCACTTATTGCATGACCTCATAATTGTTCATTAGTCAACAAAATATCAATAGATGCACAAGCAAGCTGACTCATAATTCCTGATGCAAGAAAGAAAATAAGGCAATGCATATCCCTAGTGATGTCTAAGTAATCACCCTGGGGATGAAAATAAAACAGCTTTGATGAGGAAGAGGATGCAAATCCTCAAATCCTTGACAAGGTTATCAGGGGAGAGGCCCTAGCCACGAAGGCAGTAAAGGTGGTCTGGCCCATATATAACAACTTACATCCACATGATTGCACAACTAATTCTTATATCATTTTTTGCTACTATCCAGAGACTATTCACAATAGGACACCATGTTTAAAGTCCAATTTTCCCCAAATGTAAAGTTGACAGATGTGATATACATAAAATCTTTTCATTCATCCTCAAACCACATATCCACTTTGAACAACAGCAACATGTCACCTCATAAATCAATAAAGATTATGATAAGCAGAACCATACCTACTCCTGTATAACCAAAATTACCTGTTACACTCCTAGTTGGCCATTCACTCTTCTCTATGATCACATCCTAGGATGTTGTAGGCCTTCAACTTTCTGAGAGCTTACCACATTTATTCATGCTTCTAAACTTCAATTGCACAACTTTTTTAACTAGTGTCTTCCTCTCATTGTCATGCTCTCTTCATGTTTATCACTCATTTACCTTATTAAATGCATCCAGGCACAAACTTATCTTGGTATAAGCACATTAAAGCATAATATACACAAGCATTCTTTTAATTTCCATTTTTTCTGTTTCTGAACTTCTCGATAAAACATATTCTTACAATCCTTATGTCAGTAATCTCTAAGATTGACCTGGCATAAGGAAATCTCCTATATATCCTATATATAATCAATAAGAAGTAAGCCATAATTTTATCATATTTCATGCTGAAAGATAAGATAGTTAAAATAACCTGCTTAAATCTTATTTGAGATATTAATACCATGCATCATCATACACAAACAGAAAAAAGAGGGAAAAGACATATATGAACAAGATAAAATTGCCTTGCATGTAATTTGATTACTGTAATAATTATAAAGGATGTGAAAATGCAGAGGACTGTCTTAACTTTCACCACTTAATTGGGGATGATTTTATGGATCAAAGTCTTATCCGTTGTTAACCAAGCTTTGAAAACTTTATACAACCAGCCTGGAATCCGATATCACTCCCTGGGAGTTTGTGCTGAGTTCTTAGTCAACATTATACAAGAGAAAGCCTGCCATAATACGTGCAATACTAGTGGGCAAAAAGGTACACCTACCTTACTAGTTAAGCAATTTAGTTCACAAACTAGGAGCAAAGCCTCCATATCTCCTGGGGTTGGAGAATGAGTAAGACAAAGAATAGAAGAAGCCAAGGTTTTCTTAGAGCTCAATAAATTGTACCACATTTTCTTAAATATCGTAAGGGTACTAAGTGAATATCTTTTCAAACAAGTGATTTCCAATAATTAATCATAACGAGTAACATGGTTAGTAAAAACATACTGATGACTTAACAAAGGTACATTTAGAGTAACATATAATGCCGATACTAGTTGAAACTTCTTGCATACCACGGAAGATGTGACGGAATTTCCACTCATTTCCATGAAGGTCCCTTGCAATCAACTCTTGTGCAGGAGGCTGCTGCGAAAAATCCTTGAAAAGCAACGTAGATATAGAAGAATAAGAAGACAAGTAGTTTGTAATGCATACTTTCCAGAAAAACAGCCACTTAGCCTGTTTAAGTTCACAAGACAAAACAGACTCACCAATGGAGGAAAAACCTTTTCAGCTGCTCGACGGGGAACAGAGAAACCACCATGTGTACTGGTGTCACTTGCAGTCAGTGTCTTACAGAAATAATTGGTTGGCTGTTTGCTGGGAGTACCCAGTTCAGTAGGGTGATAGGGTTCTTTTTGCTCTTGCTGTAGATAAGATAATGCCAAACTTTATACAAAGCAGTGAAGCACACATAGTGTAATCGCATATAGATACTGTTGATTACCAGGCTCAAAGGTTGCAATGTCATTTGGGCATAAACTTCATCTGTCTCTGCATCTGCCTGAAGTGTTCACAACATACATTCATGCATCAGGAAGCTGGACATGAAACCATACATGCCCAAAAATGAATATCTAACTTACATGCATCGTAACATCATGCAGCTGACAGATCAGCTGCGGCTGCAAGCTAGGGTAGTTGGGAATATGGGAATCAATTTCCTTGTTTGTTGATGCAGCCACCTGCATGGGTGCAGAGAAGTATTATACTTCACAAAAATCATAAGGAACCCAAGACAGAAGGCCTGATCTTTATCACGAAAGTTTGCCTACAGTGAAGCTGAATTAGAGAACCTTTTACAGAATCTAAAACAAAAAAATACAAGGTTTATAGATACTAAAACAAAAAAATAAATAACTGAAAAATACATGATGTGCAAATTTATGAAACATGCAAGACATAAGAAAGTAGAAATCACACATCACAATTAGCAAGCCAGCGAAAATGTATGAAAAATTGTTCCATGCAAGGCGAACTCAAAAGTACCTGCCCTACACTCCAGTCATAAACATATCATCACTTTATAATAGTGCATGCCTTTGTAATCCATGAGTGAAACAACCTGATTTATAATTTGAGTGCAAAACTGACCTGCTCACTATGGCCCTGTGGGAAATATATCACACGACTTCCAACAACAGGTAAAGATACAAGAGGTCCAGCACATGCATGCCATAACTCTGAATTCAGACATCTTTGTTCTTCTGCAAATGATGGAATATATATGGCACTCATTAGAAGCAAACTTCAAAAAGATCCAGCAAGGTGAAAATGATCATGACTTGGAATTGATCAGCAAAGTATTTTAATTATAGCTAAAGATGCATACAATTGTTTCCCTATATAGGATGGTTTTGAAACCTTAGCTAAATAGATAGAAAGATGTATAAACAAAACCATTAAATATTGCAAGCTGTTTCAAAATTTAAATTTAAACCTAAAAAATACTCCTATCATTATCTGATAATTGACCATACAATGCAAAACTACAAGTACAACTAGAAAGGTAAGTCTATGTCTGCAGAGGATGTTGCTTTCTTCCATCGCGGATTGAAATCCAGTCCTATTACATTAAGGAATGTTATAGATCTATGATTTGTATCTCCTGAACATGGCTCTTTTAGTACCACAGCTCCTCAGAGAAAGACTGGTATCTCTCTGTCTGCGACACAAGGGCTGTCACAAGTAGGTAAGCCCTGCAAGTATATCACAGTTTGAATCCACTGTCTGAGTAAGGTTGACTAACTTTCCAACCATGCAAGACTGGGATGCACGACAGATTTTCAATCCTCTACAATCGCAGGCATAGGACACACATACATTTTGGATATGTGGCAAATGCAAACTGGATAGTTCTTTTGTGCAACTACTGGCCTGTTAACCAATACAGGCAGATGCTGGTAATTTAGAAGAAGGAGAAACTTGACATACTGAAACTGTAGAAAATTCCAAGATTTGGGTTGCAGAAGATACAGAGCTTGTACATTGTACACCATTAAACCCAAAGAAGATCAAATTGAAAACTAAATGCAAAACATACCAATATCTTCAGAAGAAGGAAAAACCCAAAAGATAGGCACCTGGAGCCAATAAACAAAAATCTCAAATTTCGAACTTCAAACGAGAAATTCCAATCAGGAAACCCTTATCCAGCCACTGATCATACACCTTAACCTCAGCCTGCTTGGATTTTATTGCATCTATATGGGTCTGTCTTTATGGATACAGGACATATCAAGGCTTGACAACTGTCTAGGAATGGGCATCAGGGTGACATTGACCTTCTAAATAATGCTAATTTACAGGCCAACACAACATTGGGGCCTGCCATAAAGCCTAGAGACTAGTTCATTGGAGCAGAAAATCTATATATTGCTTACGTAGTTCATGCTCATGCAACCAACTAGCAACCAGCTAAAATTCTCAATGACTTCCGAGTTTCAACAGGGAAGTCAAATTCCGAAAGAGCACAGTGCATTCATCCATGATGCATGGATTATAGAGAAAAAAGCAAAACTGACGAAGAACCCAAAACCAGTAGAATGATACCTTCTACCATGCATTCTATAAAAATAAAAATCACAATAATGAGTTAAAATATAAAAATATGAATCTACAGCAGCTACATAGAATGCATGGTACTAACACTGTAGTTCCATTAACACAAAGTTTTTAGACAATTAAGAGATTAAGCTGCTTAGAAGCTCACCTTCCTGAGGCTGATTTGCAAGACCTGATGATGAGGGCCTCATCTCTTGCAGATGTCGAAGGGTTTAATGCGAAAGGAACCAAAAAAGCTGAAGACAAAAGCTCTTCTTTTTCTTCAACACACCGGTCAATTCTCTGAATGGAGGCACCTCGTCAACAAAACTATCACTTTTATCTTCCCTGCTTGAAAATGCTATAAAGAACCCACTGCTTCAGTTCATCCAACAGCTACACCTTGAAGAAGAGGACCAACACAAAATTGGCCTGAAATACACCACTTAGTGAAAGAAAGCCAGAAGCTATATGCTCACACCCTTCACCCGAAGTCAGTTTCACTGCAGGAAATTCTCGTGTCCAGTCTCATCAGTTCCTGACATTAGCCATGCAAGCCTTAAGAGTTACATATTTTAATCTGAAACATGAAAAGATTATTTCCACCTTCTGACAAAGAAATTCCAGATGAAACCAAAATCGAGATCCCAGATTTCACAAGTTTCCGTTTCCTCAGGCCTGGTACAGCCTGGGCTTCCAAACGTCAGAAGCAATTCTAACCAAAACTCCTGCTTTAGCAATCTCCACCCCAGGTTTCGAACAAGAGCAGAAAGGCTAGTAACTAGCCTCAAGAAATAAGAAAAAAAACCAAGCTAAAGTACACCAGCTAACTCAACTGAAGCAACCGAGCAAAACCCTACAAAACAAGAAAACTTTCAATCAATAACCCCATAAAATCTCAAACTTCCGCAGAGAAAAAGCTCTCCAAGCCTCAAGGGAGCAGTTCGAACCACCACAACTCGCCGAAAAGCCCACACATTTAAGAAGAAACCCTAGTGTAAACTGGAAAACCCCCCAGATCTCACCTCAGAAGCTCTCCCAGCACTTCAAGCCAGCAACAAAAGCTCCCGAAGCACCAGAACAAGCTTGCCTCCTCAACCACGCCTCGATCTCAAACCATATCCCCACAGTTATCCGGAAGAAGCTCTTTGAACCAGGAAAACCAGCTCGTTACCCGAGAAGCCGGAGAAGGAAGTGGGGAAACCCTAAGCCGAGCTTTGCGAGCGCATGTGATTCCTGTTAAATCCTAGGAAGCCCAGATCTCCACCGCCCGCGCAGCGAACGAGCTCGGGGTTTCCGGGGTTCCAGGCCGCGGCGATGGAGCATTTCAGGGAGGAGATTAGCATCACAAAAGGATTTCCCCGTGGGTTTGGATCGGAGCCCGGAGACAGCTCGCTCGCTCGAAGACTCCAAGAGCGAGAGAGGGGGGAGAGGAGCTTGGTTGCTCGCTTAAAAACCGAAGCTCAAGCCACGAGCAGAGGTATATTTATCACTACCGAGGGAGCGATCAATCAGCAGAAACCGCCATTATGGCTATATTTTTTTCTCTTTCTTGGTCTTTTTTATCCTTTAGGCCTTACATACTACTTTACCTTATTTAGTTCTAGGGGGACAGAGTTTGAGCTGCATTTACTGATGCACCATCGGGGTTTGACATTTTTACATGAAATCACTTTAGTGGCAAACTTTACTCAAATAGATATATTTTTAGTATAATAAAACTTGCCTGCACGTGATGTACACGTTATTAGTTTTTTTTTTTTTTTGCTAAACCTACACGTTATTAGTTTGGATGATGGAGAATGTGACGTGGTTGGCCAAAATCTCCAACTCTGCGATTAAAAAGGGAAGAAGAGGGGAAACTGCTATTTTATCATTAAAACGGGACCATCTAGCGTCCATAAAATTCTACAGCATTAGACATTGACGAAAGGATAGTTTGTGTTGTCGCATTTTTTACATTCATCTAGATAAGTTTTATAAGACAGCAACAAAATGTAACTGAAAAAAAATATATATATGTACAAAATATTCACTATAGAGGCGACAATAAAATTGAATTCATGAAGTAGGACTATCTATAATTGCAGATTCTATATTTATGGCCACAAGTAATTTTTTTTGTTTTGGTACTTTTTCTCTCTTCTATCCTTAGCCTCTTCAACTTTCATCCTCTCCTCTAAACCCGAAACCCTTTCTATCTTTTCTCTCCATCTCGTTTCTCTCTTCTTTTTTTTTTTTTTTTTTGTTTTTTGCTACCAAACTTTTGGAACTATATGAGGAGAAATGTTATGGAATATAGATTTGTTTTAGATTTTATACTTGATGGTAAGTAGTTTTATCCCCACTTATCCCCTCTACCAATTACAGCCTTAGAATCGCGGGCCGCAGGAAATGCCAAGCCATGGACTCCCTTTTATTTTCCTTCTTTTATTTTAATAACTAGTAGAAATGAACTTTTGGGGATTAAATCAGGTGCTTTGCCCCCCTCAACTAGTTGTTCTAGTTGAGTTATTGTATGCTGGCCTTTATAATAATTGTCAACATCCGCTTTATCGTATCACCATTTGGTTTTGTCGCCATTTGCTTGCGGCACAATAGAGGCATTTTTCAAAGCAAATATCTTATCACGGTCATCGAGGAAGCTATGGCATTGCTTAGCCAACAATAGAAATCTTTATTTCACAGCAGCAAGTATCGCATTATTAAAGCTCTATTGTCCTCATATTGAGATGGACTAAGAAAAGCATCTCCCTATAATCACAAAAATTCCACTTCGTTTTTATAGAAATTATTCTTCAAATTATAACCATTACAATAATTTAGGCACATGCATGTATGTGTACATGTATACACGCATGCATATATAGTTGAAAATATTGGGGAGAAAAATGGACCACCCCACAAATACAATTAAAGCACCCAAATCCGACAGCAAGCCTGATCTCATGCAGGCCGAGCTCAGAAGACCGAGCTCATGCAGGCCGAGTATAGAAGGCTGTCGAGCTCAAAAGGCCGAGCACAGAAGGCTGCCGAGCTAAAAGGCTGAGACCAGGAGGCCAACCTCAGAAGGCCGATCTCGTCGTCCATATGCTGCGGCCATGCCCTGCAGCAGCCTCATCGCACCATGCTTTGCTTGCCGGCCACGCCACGACATATCATCTAGGGACCATACCCTGCTACGACTGTCAACAATTAAATGCGCACGATCTCCACGGACCTCCAGCTTACTCAAAATTTCAGGCCATCCACGGTAACTAGTTGACTCACTCAACTCTATCCAGTCACCCACGGCAACTCATTAATTCACACGATCACGCCCAATCATGACGGTAACTTATTACTTTGTCCGGTCACGTCACAGGTAACACTGGCACCCCTCCTATAAAAGGGGAACTTCTTCCTCTGGGGGGATTCTGATTTCTGGCTGTGACTTTTACATACAAATTATCACATTTCTCCACAAAAGCCCCCCTCTGACTTAAACATCCGAGGGCCGGCGCCGAAAACCCCGGCCATCGACTTTTTGCAGGTCTTCCGGATGACGCAGCCCGCCGACGCACCACCCATGCCGGAGCTCCTCCTTCTCAGCCAGTGGTCACCCCCGGGTCCAATTTCCAGCAATAGTTGGCGCTAGAGGAAGGGACCAAGTCGTGGCCATGAAGCTAAGGAGCAAAGGAGCCTTTAACGCTTCCCGCCACCGCACACCAAGTTCTAGACGCTCAGTCCAGAACTTACCACCAAGAACTCCGGCAGATCAAGTTCCACAAATCTAACCCAAGCAGTTCGACGTGCTGTCCCAAGCGCTAGCCATTGCAGTCCAAAGTCTGCAACAAGTGGAGGCCCCTCCTGTGCCGCCTCCACAGGTTCACGTTAAGCAGAGGAAGAAACTTTCTCTTGAGCTATCTCGAATCAGGCACGGCTCCCGCTGCAACGACGTGGGACATGGGGGCAACCAGTGAGAAGTAGTAGCCCGAGTCTCACGTCAACGAGTTGGAGGGGAAGAGAAATAAAAGCTGAGGTCTGGAGGAGGAGAGTTATGGAGTTTTAGAATAGGACTGTAAGCCTATATGGCAAAAGGTACAATCCCATTATATCCCATTGCCCTTCAAACTCTTCTCTCTTGTTCCGCAATCAGGACGAAGGCTACATGTCCCCACTTCCCTCGTTCGGATCATCAAGGCCTGCAGTAAATAAGAGACCAGTATGTACTCCCTCCTCATGGGTGTAAGTCCTCGGGACGGCGCTCGCGACGTTGCTCTCCTGCAGAGCGTCGCCATCACCGAAGCCCCCGCTGAGCTCAGAAGGCCGAGCTCATGCAAGCCAAACCGAGCTCATGCAGGTCGAGCCGAGCTTAGAAGACCGAGCTCCGAAGATCGAGTTCAGAAGACTGACCTCAGAAGGCCGAGCGCAGAATGCCTCCCCCAAGGTCGAGCTCCGAAGGCCGATACTGAGCCAAGTTCTAAGCGACCTTGAAGCTCGGGACCCATTAAAATGTTTCCGAAAGGTACGAAATGCCACTTTGGCTTTAAATAATCTCAATACTTTACCTATTTCTAGGTCGGAGAATGCAAAAGACGACCTACGGGTATCTCTATCTCCAACGTCGCCCCGCTCCGAGTGGAGGCGCACGATCACCAACGGACGAGGTCCATCTCCTGTATATACCTCCGACAAGACCTCGATCAAGCTCGGGATGCTCCGGCCAAGCTCGGGATGCCCCGCTGAGTCGACCGCAGGCCCAAACCCCCTCGACCTCGGGATGATCCTTCGACTAAGCTCGGGATGCCCCGCTGAGTCGACCGCGAGCCAAGTCTCCCTCGACTTCGAGATGCCCCGCTGAGTCGACCGTGGGCCCAAACCCCCTCGACCTCGGGATGATCCCCCGACTAAGGTCGGGATGCTCCGCTGAGTCCACCGCGAGCCAAGTCTCCCTCGACCTCAAGATGTACCGCTGAGTCAACCGCGGGCCCAAGCCCCCTCGACCTCGGGATAATCCCCTGACTAAGGTCGGGATGCCCTGCTGCGTTGACCGCAAGCCAAGTCTCCCTCAACCTCCGGATACCCCACTGAGTTGACCGCGGGCCCAAGCCCCCTCGACCTCGGGATGATCCCCCGACTAAGGTCGGAATGCCCCGCTGCGTCAACCACGAGCCAAATCTCCCTCGACCTCGGGAAGCATCGCAGAGTCGACCGCGAGCCCCGGCTCCCTCGACGTTGCACATGATCCCCCGGCTAAGTTCGGGATGCCCCGCTGCGTCGACCGCAAGCCAAGTCTTCCTCGACCTCGGGATGCCCCGCTGAGTCGACTGCGAGCCAAGTCTCCCTCGAGCTCGGGAAGCACTGCTAAGCGCTGTTGAGTCAACCTCGAGCTAAGGCTCCCTCGACCTCGGGAACCATTCGACGACATTCGATGCCACTTCGACGATATTCGACGACTTTCAACGCCATTCAACGCCTCCTATGACAACACGCCCCGATCTAAGTGGGGGCACCCTGCTAAGTCGACCACAAGCTAAAGAAGGCCGCTGAAGTCGACCTCGGAGCAGAGACATTTATCTCGGCTTGGACAGCTCGGCTTAAGGCCGTTAGCTCCGAATGTATGAGAAGTACACCCTACTTAGCACATACATCTCCATAGACATTTGGCTATATTACAGGACGATCGACGACTGGACTACTTCCTTTGCCCGAGCCAAAAAGCAACTCGAACTCGGAAGTCGGAGGTAGTGTTGGGGAGGAAAATGGACCATCCCACAAATACAATTAAAGCATCCAAATCGAACAGCAAGCCTGACCTGATGCAGGCCGAGCTCCGAAAACCGAGCTCATGCAGGCCGAGCTCCGAAGACCGAGCTCAAAAGACCAAGCTCAAAAGGCCGAGCTCCACCACTGAGAAAGAATATAGGTAGTGGTAAAGGCAGTATCTGAATGTTGATAAAAAACAAATGCAGCAGTGCTAATAGAAGGATCAGTGGCTGTGGTAGTTGCACTTGTATATAGTTTTAGTTTTATTAGTAGCAGAAGTGCTAGCACTAGCGCTAGAAAAGGTCATAATTGTTGCATGATGAACTTGAAAAATAAGTGATTCTTAATTGAAATGGGGTAGTTTTTGTGTAGAAAAAGGGTGGTTCTCAGCCATTGTAATTGAAACGGAATTAAAGGGAATCAACTTTATGTATCGCCTAGCCTTGCCATTCGATAGTCATTAGTGGATTGCATTCATGATACCTACTTTTCAAGATCGTGGGAAGAGCTTGTAATCTGTGACAAAATTGAATGTCAACAAAGTTGGCTTGACCCAGTTATGTCAAATGCGAATATTGCAGGTCACCTGAACAAAGGAAGTAAGAAAAAAAAAATAGTTCCAGATGCCAGGTGGATGCTATGTTGTTTCTTTTTTTTCGCGCTTAAAACGGGTGCTTCATACAGTGTGTGTAAGGATACACCAATAAAATCAAAATACAACAGCTCGTGGAGTGCCAGTGGCAACTCTCCCTCCTCGGACCAATGGGTGTACCCTGAGTGGTAGGCCGCGTAGGCAGCTACCCAATCGGCCGCCCCATTGGCTTCTCTGAATACATGCTTGGCCTGGAAGGCCCTCCCATCTCTCATCATCATCCCTACATCTCGGATCAAGGGATGGTCTGTGCTCTCACCCCTCGACCCCTCCGGAATCCATCCGATGACCGTGGCCGAGTCGCTCTCCAAAATGATTAAACTGGCCTGCAACACCACCTGCGCATGTCGAAGACCCGCCCAGGCAGCTCGCAACTCTACCCCTGAAACCGACTTGTCAAACAGCTGACAGCCACCTGCCGCCACCACCCTAGAGTGCGGGCCTCTTATAACAAAACCTGCAATGCCCCGCGTACCGCTATCCATCGTCGACCATCAAAGTTGACCCCTGGAAGCTCGGGGGTGGGGGTTCCCAGGTGAAAAACACCGTCTGAGGAGCTGCCGGAGCAGAGAGGGAACACCAGGTGTTCTGAGCCATTAAAGGTCTATATGAAGGGTGGGTGGCCCTGATCTCCATGGCTTGTGCCCGAGCAAACTCAGCAACAAACCTCGGTGACACCCTGTGCTCGCCAAAGATACGAGCATTCCTTGCCAGCCAGATCTGATGTGCCGTGCAAGTCGCTCTGATAGCCTCCTGACAAGTCTACGAACTGGCCAGCCACTATCTCATCACCTGTAGAAACTGTAGCCTCTCACTCTGAGCCTCCTGCGGGATCCCAGATCACTGCCATGTCGACCTCGCCCATGTACACTGGAAAAGTACATGATCCACCAACTCCTCAGCTCCACATGTCCCGCACTCTACGGGGATCCTTCAGCAATGCCTGTTCAACACTGCTCTCATTGGAAGGCGATCCTATATCACCTTCCATAAGAAGAGGGCTGTCTTTGTGTAACAACCCAGGACCTCACCCAAAATGGCTAGCCGGAAGTTATTGTTTGGGTTCCTTGATCTTGTATAAGTATTCAAGATCTACCTAGTGAATAACCGATGTGGGACTAAACACACGCCCGCACGGGTTCTCACATACTTCCCCCGTTCAAGTCCTGACGTCCTCGTCAGGCTAAGGGTTTATATCTATTCAAATCTAATCACAAACACCATGATTGGCCCGTGATCAGCCCCAATGGATCCGTGCTGCAGTGTCCCCTAGTCCACATAAGTTATGGGCCGGATCTGCTCTGATACCATTTGTAACAACTCAGGGCCTCACCCAAAGTGGCTAGCCGGAAGGTATTATTTGGGTTCCTTGATCCTGTATAAGTACCCAAGATCTACCCAGCGAATAACCGATGTGGGACTAAACACACGCCCGCACGGGTCCTCACATACTCCTCCCGTTCAAGCCCTGACGTCTTCGTCAAGCTAAGGGTTCATATCTATTCAAATCTAATCACAAACACCACGATTGGCCCGTAGTCAGCCCCAATGGATCCGTGCTGCAGTGTCCCCTAGTTCACATAGGTTATAGGCCGGATCCGCTCTGATACCATTTGTAACAACCCAGGATCTCACCCAAAATGGCTAACCGGAAGTTATTATTTGGGTTCCTTGATCCTGTATAAGTACCCAAGATCTACCCAGCGAATAACCGATGTGGGACTAAACACACGCCCGCACGGGTCCTCACATACTCCCCCCGTTCAAGCCTTGACGTCCTCGTCAGGCTAAGGGTTCATATCTATTCAAATCTAATCACAAATACCACGATTGGCATGTGGTCAGCCCCAATGGATCCGTGCTGTAGTGTCCCCTAGTCCACATAGGTTATGGGCCGGGTCCGCTCTGATACCATTTGTAACAACCCAAGACCTCACCCAAAATGGCTAGCCGGAAGTTATTGTTTGGGTTTCTTGATCCTGTATAAGTATCCAAGATCTACCCAGCGAATAACCGATGTGGGACTAAACACACGCCCGCATGGGTTCTCACACTTTGGATGGAGCTTGGACCTCCAGATCCAAGTACAATCCAGCCCCGGCTTATGCTCCAGCTGGATAACATGGGAGAGGTCTCTTAGTCTAATACTGGCTCGAGACGAGGTATCCCACACCCTGACATCTGGCCCCACACATCCTAGTACCAGAAGAGAACGGATCCTCTCAGCTAGGTGTGCCATGAACAGTTGTCGAAGTTTGGCCTCGTCCCATTCTGCTCCTCCTGGTGCTAGGAGGTCGCACACCCGCAGCCCCTCCGCTGCCTCTGTATCAACCATAGTCGGCCAGCACCTCAGAGGAAGGGCGTCCATCCACGGTTCGCTAGTCACATCAATACTCCGTTCATTGCCTATCAACCACCTGGTGTTTGCCGACGCAGTTGGCAGGTACCTCCTGATCTCGCGCCATATGAAAGAGACTCGACAACCCTTCCATGTCACCTCTGAACCCCCTCAACCATATCTAGTTACCATCACCTGACTCTAGAAGCCATGTGGCTCTAACATGAACCAAACCGCATGCCGAGCAATGAATGCCTCACGCCTCTCCAAGGGGGACTGCACCCCTAGACCATCCTCACTAGTGGAAAGGCAGACCTGCTCCCAGGCCACCAGATGCACCCCATGGCCTCCACTGTGTGACCCCCACAAGAAGCTCCGAAGAAGACGCTCGATCTTCAACAGAACCGTCTTTGGTACCATAGTGTTGGCCATGAGATACATCGGCATGGACCCCAACACCGATCTGACCAGTGTCAATTTTTCTATCATGGATAAGGAGGATGCCCTCCAACCTACTCTGGACCCGCTGCATCAGGCCCGAGCATTCTGCCACCTGTAGCCTCCGGCCAGTGATGGGGACTCCCAGATAGGTCAACGTCCTCTCCTGCTCCGGTATATGCAATATTCTCCGGATCTTCTGTCTAACTCTAGCCTCCGTGCTGGGGCTAAAAATATAGCTGACTTTAGAAAGTTCACTCTCTGGCCGGACGCCGCGAAGTAGCCCGCCAACACCCTGCAAATGACCCGTGCCTCAGAAATCTGCGTCCTAGTCAGGAGAAGACGATTATCAGCAAAGAGTAAGTGAAAAATAGGCCCAACCTTCGGTGCTGGAACATAGGCCTCTGGCTCCCGGCTGGCGCACATGATGCTGTGTTGTTTACATGCAGAAATTAGTGCAGTGGTTCACTTAAGATCTAGAACTTATTTGAGCTTTAGGCACTTGTTGATTAAATCTCTGTCCTCGATCGTTAACCATCCTCCGACGAAGCCAAATAAAGAAATAAAGGGAGCTAGCTTGAAAATGCAGGACTTTTGTATAGTTTTACCAGACAAGCTAGACCTGAGGTCAGTTTTTGCCAGACTTTATACAACTTAATTTGAGTCTGTTCGTTCTATCAGATTGGTTAAGCTTAACTAGTAGAGACTTGACTCACTGATATGATTGTGGACTAGTAATGGGTTGTTTCAACACTTATATATATCGGATGCTACCAGATCATGATTGCTTCTTTCGTTTTCCTTAAGCAAAACTCCATGGAACCAACATATATTAATCTTTCTTTGAAATGATAATCACTATAACTAAGAAGCCTTTTCTTTAGGCATTTATGAGTCTCCATTTCGTAACCTTCATCAGAGAATTACTTCACCTCAGTACCATTGGTCAGGAGTGTCATTGAGCTACTGCTAAACACTCTCATGGTTAGTACGTACCAGTGCAGCCTTTGTCAATCGACATTTCAAAAGTCATGAGATTGGAAAGCTTTCTCAAGTACATTCTCCGATTTGATCAAACAATGAAATTGGAAAACTTGTTTAAAGATGTGCTTTCTATTTTTAAGTCAGTGAACTTTTTCGAGAGCATGAAGATTTGCAATGCTAACCAAGCAGTGACTTGAGTGAAAACATCCCACCTAACCAAATGCATGAACACATCTTTCTAACGCTGGTCCCATCCTTGTCCTTTGCACAATCAAACTGGGTGGGTGAGCATGGGCATGCATGTGAAGGCAATGCATGAGATGACAATTTCTCATGAAAAGTTGAAGAAAAGGAGTTTTTGTCAGGAAAAGTCAAAAGGCACTCAACTGCCATGGAGCCCATTGATACGAAATTGCAATATAAATCCTTCATGGAGTACTGGAGTGGCAAGAACTTCTCTGAAGAACCAATATCTAGGCTTGCTTGTGGCAGGGAGAGAAGTTATTTGTGAAAGGGCGTACATGTAAAGTGGAATTTTAATTCCAGAATTTACCATTTTACAATTTATTGACGGTCAAACCATCGTGGCTTCCATTGAAGACTAGATATCTAGCTAATGAAATTTGATGTGCCATTTTCTTGACCCAAGGCCTTCACAAGATAACAATAACAGCGATGATGAGGACGATAATAACAAGGTGACAGTGATAGTAGCCTATAATCTTAGTGAAATAAATCAAACGATCTGCTTCTTGGTTCCTATTGGGATTATCCAAACTACTAATTTGTGAGAAAGGGCGGTCAGACTTTGCTTTTGAATTGAAGTATCCATGTTTGAGCTAATTGTTCTGGCGTTGATAGTGCCTAACTTTTTTGCAATTATCAAATAGTTTATAATCTTTTACTATATTTTGGAGTACAACTTTCCACTGTATGTCCAAAGTTCTCTTTTATTGGATCTTTAACCATCACTTCCAAAAGGACAAACACCCATTGTGGCTGCTATTTCTCTCCATTCTTCCTTCTTTCTTTGTGGGACAAGTAGACTGTCACAATAAAATGTGAGAGTAAATTTACAAAGATCTTGAGACCAAAATCATCAGCCATTTTTTCTTCTCGCATACAGTTCACATGCTCGAGGGTGATCTTGCAGGGCCTTTTGTTGAACAAATAGAGACCAGGGATTTCAATATATGCATTTCCAAACTAATTTGCTTTTAAATTAAATTGTCAATCTAAATTGTTGAATATAGACTCCATACGTACTGATCTTGGGACCCACTAAATCCAACTCCGAATCCAAATTTTGCTCCACCAACCATGCCAGGTTGCACAAGATGGGACTGAACTCACCCTGGATATGATTTAGTTTTTGACTCGATTAATTGGAGATGGCCCAGTGTACTGAGAAGAAAACAACAAAGGAAAAAAAAGGCCACACTAAACCTAACCTGATTAGAAAATATTATATAATTATAGGTAGCTAAGTTAGCTATTCTTACTTAAATGTGAGATAATATAACTATTCAAGTTAGAATGACAAGCGCATTCTGTTAATAGATAATGTTTAAGAATTAGTAGTGAGATCAGTCTAATCCAATGTGAACCACAACAGCTTGGCCTGATTAATTTAATGTAAAGTGGACAATTTGGAAACAGCTCAAGGTTGATGGAGACAACCTCCAATCACCTGCCCTAAGTGGACCCGTTTCTAGTGATAAACATTCCGGGCATATCATAATTAGTAGCTAAAGCGATGTCGAAAAGGACGGTGATAATGATGAGGAATAGATTAATGTCCCTCTTAGCCTTTTAATTATGGAAATCTCTTGCTATTAAAGCAAGCTCCTATGATGTTTGACTCATTGTCTCTTGAGAGGAGGGAACAAGCAATGCTTCCTTCTTGTCTTTCTTGATCTTCATATGAGGAGACAGAGAGTGTTACATTTTCCATAGACAAATGGTTAGCATGGGAGCAGACTCCTGTTCTCGTGTCTAATTATTAGCAATTCTCCCTCTTCATCATAATCTTCTTCCTTCTAATGGTAACTAGGAATGGTTCCAAATCAATAGACTGAAGCCGTGGCTGGAATTCTAATGATTGCTTCTAGGTGTTGATATAGAAGCAAAAGGATGAAACAATTTTTTTTAATATGCTAGAAAAATCTGAGTAGGAGATGCCTCATCAACCATCTTTGATTACCTTTTTTTTAACATGAGATGAGCAGTTGCTTTAAAGTCACATAATTGACCATCAATTGATTGTCACTTTAGTTTTCAAATACTTTCCTAGTAATTTTCACGCATCCTTAAAAAAAATCAAAATAAGTCCATTTCCCAAACATATCACTGTGAAATCACCTAATTGCGTGGAAGACATGTTGCTTAATGACACATAACTCTAGCTCGAGTATAGAAGAAGCAAACTCATGAATTGAGGTTATCCAAAATCATGCATACTTTGTAGTGACTTTTATTTATTAATTTTTCCTCTGAAAAACTTGAGATCTTCGGGGAGGTGATAGGCAGAAAGGGGCCCCTAGGTCAAGACCTCTACTTCCCCTGCCACCGCTTCCATGGCAAAGCCTAGCCGTTTTCTTCCCTTACTCATTATTTTAAGGATAGTAGATTTCTGCTTGCGTAACCAAATCCACCGAGGCCAGAGGGGGGCCCAAGGCAATAAGCCACCATGACATTATCAGTGCCTGGGGAAAAATTAGATATGGCTTTATAAGAGAAGAGGACTACAAGAAAGGTATCCATGAGTTAATTGGATCACAGTCCTCAACTCTCATAATAGTTTATTGTACTAGTGGCGGAAAGCAAGTTTGACTGCTTTATTGAAGGCCTGCCATAACCTAGGTCCAGCCCAAGTTTATTTTGGATCCAAGGTTGGGCTAAATTTTAGCCATTTACTTGATAGGTACATCTTAATCTGGATTTAGTGATTCCATTAGATCGTTCTTTGGTAGTTATTGGTCACAACTTTTAGTTTATGCCAAAGCTTGACAATTTATAGCTGGTATTTGTTACATCTAATTCATATTGGTTTGATTTATCTGGCTTGGACTTGTCCAAGTGGAGAGTAAGGTTTTGTTTAATATGTGAACGACCGTGATTGAAAAATTGAAGCTTTCCCGTGCAATCTGAGAAGAACACTCAAACACAATATGCATGAACATAACATGCATGAACATAATGACATAAATTGATTAAAAAAAAATCCCTTAAACACTCCTAACCATCGTGATAAAGATGAAAATAACTAAAAATTAAAGTTCAATAACTAAAAAATTTCTCCTATGTCTATTATAACGGCATGACAAAAAATGTTTCTGGCCCCTCCCATCTCCATTACTCTTTATTCCCCATTACACATAGGGTCAACGAACCAAATCTCCGGCGGTCGGCGAATCTGAAGGCTTGGCACCACTACCTGGAGCCACGAGTAGTTTGGTTCGGCAGGTCGGCAGCCAGTGTGCGCCGCTGATCATCGTAAACAGTGATTTGCTTGATCTCCAGCTTGATGGAAGCCCATGAACCACACAGCTTGCACCTCCGAAGGATCCGCCGGCCGATCGGTATCTCACCGTCATACGGAGTGCGGCACTTTCGGCACACCATGCCGGTTTGCGAACTCGGCGGCAAGGCACCACCAGTTTGATCGCTTTTGTTGGAGGAAGCACCATCCATGTTGATGGAAGAAGAAACGCAACATTGCTTGCAAGTGATGCGGCAGAGGCCGTCAATTACTGTGTAGCTATTCCGACTCGCGCAGAAGGGGCACAGCAGAAAGTTCGGTATGCTCGACTGCGATGAAGAGGGCTGAGTGAAAGAGGTGGCTTGTGCTGTGCCCGGCCGAGGAGGAAGAGAAGAACCGGTGAACTTGTTTTCCGGTGTAATCACGGCGCAACCGTGGCAGCTCTGGCACTTGCAAAGCACAGGACTCTCGACTGCAATGTTGCAGCCAAACTCTGCTTGGCAATGCGGACAGACCAATTTGCCATCAGAATTCCTGGTGGCTGGTTTCGGCTTGGCATCTTCAGACCGAGCGGGAGGCGGTGGTGGATATCGACGAGATGTTGTGATTTGGGGTTCCGGACTGGTGGTGGAAGAATTTATGCATCTCCAAGCTTGCTCGACAAGCTTGAAAGCACCTTCGGCAGCGGCATACTTGTTCTTGCCAGGGTGGGTGAGGTCGCAGAAGATCTTGTAATTCTTCTTGATCACCTCGGGGAGGGACGAGGGTCGGACGCAGAGGACAGAGTACCAGTCGGTCTTCCCGGACGGTAGCTTTTTTAACCTGGCATTGACATGGACGCGGTAGGCGACTAGCACGTTAGGGAGACCAGGGAGGGAGGGGAAGAGGCCTCCAGCCTTCTCTGCCCCCATCAGTGCTCCTTGTAGGTCGTTGGCTTTGAACAACTCTTCGGCTTGCTCCAAGGTCTTCACGGCTTCCTTCTTCTGGTGCTCCATAGGGTTGGCCTTCCTTTGTCGCCGATTCCCTGAACGATGACCATAGGACAGAGGAGGACGCGGATATAAAGGCACTTCGGTTTGAGTTGGTTTCGACGTCAATACCGGGCTCCTAATCGAATTAGGACTCGGTGGAGGGAGACGAGATAGAGTTCGAGTCGAATTATGACTCGGTGGACAGAGACGAGATGGAGTTACCATCCTCACTGGGGACGGAACCCGGGACGGTCTAAACACTAACCTAAAATAATTTGGGTTACGTGAAGGGAGAGTTCTGCTTGTTCTTTGTTCAGTCTCTATTCCTAAACTCATTTTATATAAGATCGCTCATGATGTTTCAAATGTTGCAGGCTAATAGTGATGAAGTTAAGATCAGTGAGATCTACCTGCATGCAGGATTAAAATTTTTGAAAGGTGCATACCTGCTAGAGTGCCTCACAATTCCAATAACGAGACCAAGGAATGCTCTAGTTGCATTTCGTAGCTACATTGATGCAGCAAATCTTTTCAAGTAAGTTATACAAACACTTCTTTGAAGTATAATATGCTAATTGGTAGTTTACCAAACATATTTTGTATAATGCTTGGCTTAGTATTGTTATGACATTTATGCTGCCGAAAAGCTTATTTCTAACCTGGAGAACTGGATAAACGGTGTTTGTTGGACAATTGCAGTGTTAAAGTGACGTACATAAGGATTCTAAACCGCTTGCCGTTACGGCCCTTGTTGATGTATTGGAAGATCTTGTCTTTGCGAATCAATAAGCAATTAAAGGACCTTGATATTTTTCTTAAAGAATATAGTAAATGTATGGAAAAGGCAAACAATTTTACTCTGCATTATATCTTTGTTGCTTAATGTACATCAATAACACACTAACTTATGTTTTCTTTACATGTGGTGCTGATCTTTTCTGTTTATGGTTTTGGAAGTTCTGGCCAAAATTAGCCCATTAACTATCCTATTTAGAACGTTCCACCATATTATTTTTCCATGTTTTGAAGACTTGCATTCTCACAATCTTAAAGATTTTTTACCAACATCGATCTATTATCTTGAATCACGCTTTAAATGCAGGTACTGTGCGGGAACTAATGAGAAGAATGGAAAAACTGAAGTTACTGCTCTTGCATACAAGTGCATGGAGGTGGCATACTTAAGAGTTGCCTTTGCACTGCAGCATGTTTGTTCAAGTAGCCAAAGTAATCACTTTACCAAAATTAGTTTATGATTTTTTTTTGTTTTTCTTATTAGCACCTAATTAATGCATTATTACGGTAAGATATCTTCTGTTGGACTAATACTTTGATTCTCACTCCAATCCAGGTACCTTATATAAGGGAGATACCGGGATGTCATGGAATTTCGAACCAAAGAATAATAATGCATCTCATCTAAAGCAGCTCCTCATGATTGTAAGCAATATTATCTTCTTCTAATTGTTGCTAGATCTTTTGGAAAGGAAGCAGCAACTGTTTGTTCCACTAGATGTATGGTTGATTTTTTTTTTTTTATTGTGGGAGTGAAGGTAGGTAAGAGCTTCCTGTTAACTAATATAGATATTCAGATCACATAAAACAGGGGAAGCTAAATACCTAGAAGACAGGTTGGAACCAAACACCCTGGTCTCTAGATATAAACCATGCAAAACAATTAAAATCCAAATCTGAAAGATGATAAAAAGTTCCATGAAAAACCCTGTCGGCATTGATCTGCAAACAGAATTTGCATGCACACCCGCTATGGGCATGCATGTGTTTTGTGAGCCAGTGCAAAAGGATAAACAAAAGGGAAGTGCGTGTGGTCAAATTGAAGAGCTCATTGTTATCCATCCATTCACTTAAACTCATTCCTGATTTTAAATCTAAGAGCATAATGTAATTGAGTATACTGGTGCAATTTCAAAGCATGATTCATCTCAGAAATGAATTCAAATCACAAACATTTCTTCCAGGATAAGTTATATTTGCATGTGCCTTCCGCTGATTCCAAAATCACTAATTGAAGTCTCTACCTATTGTGTTACAGTTGGTGCATGTTACTGCTGCAATGGATACATCCATGAGATCTCATCGTGCTCTGGAACATGCTATCAAACACCACTCTTGCACTGACGGACATGAAATCGGGAGCTTGTCATCAGTGAAGAAGGCTCTTGATTTCAGTTTTTATGATGTGGAAGAGTTCGTTCACCTAATCACATTCTCACCGAAGAATGTAGGGATGTAGCTAGAGCACCAATTTAAGATCTGAAATATTAAAAAGAAAGTGTATGGTGTTCATTTTTGTATTCATTTTATTTTTTCCCCTATTTTTGTATTCATTTATTCTTTCATTTGAAGTTCAACATAAAGTTATCCTTTTATCTGAAACTGGAATTTATGGAATCTTTTCCTTCCTGCATAAAGGTGTATTTAATATCTTTTCTTTTTTTTTCTATTTTTTGGGTGAGAAAAATGGTGAGTTTGCAATCATCTTGGAACAGACTTGGAACCTTACGCCATGGATAAGAGTGCTAATGAGCTAACTTAACTCTGCTTGCTGATACATTCAATATATTTATGCTGAAACTGCATACCAATCTGGGTATCCGTAGCCAATATAATGTTTGTTCTTGAAGAAGCAATATGGTGATCCTGCCAACTTAATCATACTGAAAGAAAAGGCTAGTAAATACATTGATTGACTCATTTTAGATCATCAGGATCATTTTAGAAAAGTATAAAAAATGATCTTACAAAAGGGTGGAATGAGATAAGAAGACCCTATGAATTGCATAATAAAATCATTTCCACAGTACGGTAACATCTAATATAAATCTGGCTATAACAAAGCAACCCTACTCATTTAAAATAAAGATTCATATGAAATGCAATACATGCATAGTAATTCCTTCCCCTAAAAAGCGAAAACTCTCGAGTCTTGAAGATTCATTAGTTGAGGCAACATCCGTAAAGCATGGCAAGTTGATATAACAACTTCGTATGATGCAATTGCCCCTGCTAATGCATCAACTCTGATGCCCTCCTAGCTAAACAAAAACCACTTGGTAATACTATGTTTGTGATAGTTCTCGGCACCGTTTTGTGGCTGCATCAATAGCATTCATCAGGGTGCCACGAAATGCACCTCTCTCTAATTCCTGAATCCCAGTTATAGTCGTCCCTGTAGGAGATGTAACTGCATCCTTCTGCTGACCAGCATGTTTTTCAGTAAGGTTAATCGTTGCTGCAGCCCCTCAAACCTACACTACATGTTATGGCATGTTACCATCCATGTTCAGATCCCCCCCTCCCCTCCCAAAACACCCACAAAAAAAAAAAAAAAAAAAAAAAAAAAAAATCTCTGCTCATACAATGATATGATCAAAATTCACTTGCAACTGTGATTTTATAAATGCCACAAACTACATATATCCCCACCAAAAAAAACTGAAAACATATACATGTGTTTGTGCTTCTGCAAGAAAATGAAAATGATTAAGGACTTTGCTTCAATGTGCAATCTGTAATAAGCCTACTGGTCATTTTTCACAAGTGCATGAATTTGCAGCACCTGAGCATGACCATATAAATGAGAGTTTGGACCCTGGTTTTAGCTGTTTGTCCATGGCCGGCCCGTGGCACTCTAGGTAGAGGGTAAGTACTTACTATTTCAGAAAGGCTACCAAATGAGGCGCATAAAGCTTGTTGGTTTGGAAATAAAGGGAAAATGGTCCAAATTTTACTTTAATTTGGGGGAGATAAATTTATGTTAGAAATGTACATCCATGTGCTCTGCTTACACATGCATTTGCTTGTTTGTTGTTTTGACTACAGTCACACATATCTTCTATATTTCTATCAAAACTTATTTGTTTCATAGACCAATGCACAATATTTAGGACTATAAATCTACACTAGATTCTGAAAAAATGGATACTGTGAAAACTTAATATCTCTGAATTTATTTTCATCAAAAATGCTCAATCAATATAGAAAATTGAAAACCTAAGAAGCAAAAGCCATAGACAGCATTCTCTTGCAAGTTGGTTTACATGTGCTAAGAGAAAATTCATGATACTTGTCCTTTTTACTGTATGAAGATCAGAGGCAGAACAGAACAAATATAATAGCTATATTTGTGGCTAGTGCAGTGCATGTTGGTGAGTATAAGAAAGGTTTTAATAAAATTTGATTTAAGAAGATTATTATACTTGCCATCTGAGAAGCAGGACCAAGAGCAAGATCTCGAGGAAGACTAGCAGCCACCCCACCAACAGCCAAGGCCTCTATTGCTAGATAAATGTGAGCAGGGTTGCTACCACTGGAATTTGCAGTCATATAACCTTATATAAGACATTATTCTTGGAGAAGATAATGTTCAAGGGATTTATCCATTACCTAAGTATATTAAAATGATAAAACGAGCATGCAAGCTAGTATAACACATCACATATGCATCTTCTAAGTTGGAAATTTTTGAGAAATAAGTACAACATACCTCAAGCCAGTTACAGCATCAAAATATGTTTCATCGGATGTCCATACCTTTCCAATTCCACCAAACAAACTGGTTACACGTTCTTCATCTTTCTTAGTTGCCATCTCACCCACACACGTGACTACATAAACACAGGCATATCAGGAGTTGCAGCATGCAAGTTTATACAAAACGTTTACGTGAGGTAATAGAAGTTCTGGTTTCACCTGTTTCAGTTTGAAGTTTCTTATACATTAACAAACACGTGCTATCATAATGCCAATTTTTGTCACATAACTATGATGCAAATATTCTACTACTCGAATTTCCCAGCCAGTACCCATTATATCTATAATGACTTGCTAGAGTTGCACCTACAAGGTACAAAATGGCTTTATATTGATCATTATACAAACCATTAAGTGAATTTTGCACATGAAAAATAAGAGGGAGCCTAGCTTAATTTTGTTTGATTAACAACATACATGAATTAAAAGAAAGACTATAAGGTTGGTGTCCCTGCAAGCTATAAGTTTGTTCAACTACCAAGCTAGTAAGTTATGGATAAACGCACAAATGAATCTCTGTTTTGTTTTGCACCTTTTGTTAGTTTTAGATAGAACCTGTCAACTAACATCAAACATACTTGAGTTAAAGTTGATTAGGACAACATCATTTTCTGATTTTGTAATTAAAAGAAATATGTGGCTGCCGATCAAATGTTATATATTGATTCTGTAAGTTAAATTAATGAAATGGTTATTGTTGCTGGAAATTGGACCCGGGGGCAATCTTCGGTCGAGGAGAGGGAGCGGCGAGTTCTTCACGGCGGGGCGGCGGTCCGTCGGCGAGCGGCGTCCTCTGTCTGGTGTGATCGGGGAGAAGGAGCAGCTGGTCCTCGTGGCGAGGCGGCGATCCGTCAGCTGGCGGCGTCCTCCGTCTGGGTGCCTGCACACGAACCGGTGGCCGGGTTTTCCGGCGCCGGCCCTCCGACGCTCAAGTCAGGGAGGGGGCGAATAGTGTAAAAAGGGAGATAAATAGTGTCTGTAGAGTGCATCAATCTTCCAATCCCCTCCTGAGAGGCCAAGGCTCCCTTTTATAGGCGGGGGTCGGTTTACCTGCGATGTAACAGGGCGAGGCCGTAGTACGGCTCGGCATGTTGTTTAGGTCGGCGCACGGTCAGGCGAATCATTGCACCGATGTCGGCGGTGAGGGCGTCGTACAACCCGAGTTAGCACGCTACCAGGCGAATTATTGCATTGGTATCGGAGGTATGGCCGAGATCAGAGACTTATCATAGTCGACTAGACTCTGCTGGGCTAATTTGCCGTGGAGAGCTGAGAGTCCGTAGGTGACAGGAGCCATGCGCATTAATTGTGGAGTAAGCCGGAGATCCGCATTTATTGTGGAGTAAGCCGGAGATCCGCATTTATTGTAGAGTAAGCCGGAGATCCGCATTAATTGTGGAGTAAGCCGGAGATCCGCATTAATTGTTGAGTGAGCCGGAGATCCGCATTAATTGTTGAGTGAGCCGGAGGGTTACAGCGACCATGCGCAATAAATGCCAGAGGGGCGTCAGGGTATGGTCTTCGGCCGGACCTCAGAGGTGCACGGCCGTAGTAGGTGGCTGACAAGAGTAGACCTCGAACATCGGGGCTTTTCTCAAATCGGAGGTCTCGAGGTCGGTCGTCTTGAGGTCGGGTGTCCCGAGGTCGGACGCCGACTTCGGCCGTCCAGGGTCGGAGGTCGTGCGGCTCCTTAGGGACATTTGCGTCATTTGGGGAAAAATCTTGTTCCCCCCAACACTACCCCCTGATTTCTGAGTTCGAGCGGCTTGTGGGCTCGGACGTGGGAAGTAAAGTCTATCATTAAAGTTGGGGGGGGCGAATCTCGTCTGCATCCTTACGCTTCTCGGAGTTTTCATGGTGAAACCTGCGCCCTTTGGCGTCCCGAGGCTGCTTTATTCAGCGAGCTTATGATGAAGCTCGTATCATTACGCTTCTTGAAGCGGGGGTGGCGTCTCTTGAATTGCCGAGGTTGCCTTGCGGCGGATTAAGGATGGGGGTCCTCGAACTCGTCGAGGCGGTGTCTCGATCCCGTAATCGAGACCCCTTACTCATCAATGAGTGTGCCGTTGCGGGGTCTAAAGCGGACACGCGGCATGACCTAAGGTCGGACGCTTCCGCTTTCGTGTTACTGGATCATAATTCCGGGGAGGTGGAGGCCACATCGGGGCTCCACGTGTCCCAGATCTTATTAAATGAGGGGAGCGGGGGCGGCGTCCGCTCGTTCCTCAAGACGATTTGATTTTGCGGACCCATGATGAGGCCCCGAGATCCGATGGGACAACGCTTCGATTTCGTACCCGATTTATTAATCCGGAGTGAATACGGTGCCTCGGCTTCCGAGGTCGACACGTGGCGCAACCCGATCGGGGGATGGGAACCGACCCCGTTGATCTGGGCCGTCAGGGGGGTCTATATAAACCCCTCGAGGTTGCCCTAAAGGTCTTGTTTGGCTGCTTCTTATTTTCGTTGTCTTTCTCCCTTGTTTCCTCCCTCAACCGAACCTTACCGTTGGTGCCCGGAGCGATTTCCGGCGATGTCCAGTAGGTTCCTACCCCGTGATTGCTAGAGTTCCTCTTTTCTTCTCCTCCCCAGCTTCCATTCGCTGTTTTTAATTTTTATTTCGTTCTTCTGTGGGAATGGGTTTGGGTCCTGAGGAAGTGGGGTCGAGCCTGTCGGGGGAGGAGTTGGAGCTGATCCGCTCCCGGTTCTTCTTCCAGCCCGGGTTTCGTCTTGAAACTGCGGGGCCGGGGGACAGGGTGATGCAGCCGCCCCCAGGTCGGATCGCGGTCTACCGCGAGACACTTTGGGCTGGCCTGCGTTTTTCCGCCCACGAGTTCGTGAGCAACCTGCTGGCCGAGTACCAGCTTGTCCCGGCGCAGTTGGCTCCGAACTCGTGGAGGACCATAATCGGGTTCTTGTCCCTGTGCCTCGGGCACGGGGTCCCGATCTCGGTAGGCCTCTTCCGCCGGTGTTTTCTGTTAAAGAAGAACCCGGCGGACGCAGGGTGGCTATACTTCGCCTTTCGGGGCGGTATGTCACTCTTCCAGGGTGCCCCTTCCTCGATTCATGAGTGGAAGGGGAAATTTTTCTTCCAGGCGTCCGAGGCGCCTTGGGGGTTCGACCCGAGGTGGGGGAACCCTCGGTTGAAGGCCCTCAATAAGCTCTCTGAGCCCTCGAGGAGGGAGCTGAGGACCCTGGACTCTCTGCGAGCCCTCGGGAGGGGCAACGACCTGACCGAGCTCCTGCGGGAGGACGCCCTGGCGAGCGTGGGTCTGAGCTCGGCGCGCCCCGAGGGTAAGGGTGGTTACGTTACTTTCTTTTCTCGTTCTTTGGTTTTACTGCCACTGGTCTAACACTTAACGAAATTTTTTGATTTCAGATATTCCCCATATGCCGACCAGCAATACATCACTTTTTTCCCGCCTGAGAAGGCGAGAGGCCGAGGCCGGGGGAGCCATACCCCAGCCTCGGAAGAGGGCGAGGACGGACGGCGCTTCTACGTCGGCCGGGACGAGTGGCCCCGAGGCGGGGGTCTCCACAGCTGACCCGAGGCGGGCGCGGGTCGCCATTGAGGCGGGTGCATCGGCCCCTCCTTGCCCTGCCCCCCTTGCCCAGCGGGGGGAGTCATCCATGGCCCGGCCGCGGCGGCCAGAACCCGGGCTTACTCGAGGCCCTAAAGCGAGCGGCTCCGGGACCTCGGGCTCGATCGTGCCGAGCTCTTCCCGGGCTTTCCGAGAAGATTCAGTCGAGCCGGACTCCTCTATTCCCGAGGGGAGTTCGGCCTTTCATGATGCCGAGGTCGCACGTTCCGTGTTGCGGCGTGCGATGCTTCCAGCGGACCGGGCTGAGTTTCGGAACATTCCGCTGGAGGAGGTCGCCAACGGTGCTTACTGCAACACCGCCCGGGTAAGCTTCCTTCTTAATTTCCTTAAGCTACTAGCGAACTTGTGTGTTTTTCAACTCATGATATCTTCGTTTCTTTCTTTTCAGCATGTCCACGAGCTCGACGCCTTGGTGTTTATCGCCCAAGGCTGTCAAGAGGAGGCCTGGCGGCTCGGCCGACAATTGGAGCCGGCCAAGAAGAGAGTCGCCGAGCTGGAGGCGGCGTTGGCCGAGGCCAAAGCTCGGAGGGCGGCCACCGAGGCCGAGCGCCTTGCTATGGCGGGGGCGCTTGAAGAGGAAAGGGCTGCTCACGCCCTGACCAGGTCGGCCATGCGCGGTACGGAGGCGCGCTTGGGGGAGGTCCAGGCCGAGGTCGCGGCCCTCAAGTATGAGGACGGGGTTTTCCGCCTCCGAATCGAGCAACTCGAGGCCCGAGAGCGGAGGGCACTTGAGCGGGCTGATCACGCCGTGGAACTCTTCAAGGAGTCGCAAGAGTTCCGCGACATATTGGAGGAGGAGACGGTGGACGGGTTCCTCCAGGGCTTCGAGAACTTCCGGCTGCAGATGCGCCGGTACTACCCTCAGTATGACCTCTCGACAGTCCGTCCGAGGGAGGACCTGGGCTGGGGGTCCGACGCGGAAGGCCTCCCCCCATTTTGACATCCGAGGCGGGAATATACGAACAAGACCCCGCCGAGCCTTCGACGGGGGTGGCCGAGGCGGTCGGCACCATGGAGGCGGCTCCGGCGGCCGAGACGAACGCCGTCCCGGAGGCGGTACCTGAGGCCCCTGCCCCCGACCCCGAGCCTGTGCCGGCTGAAGACCCCGAGATCATCAATGTGCCGGACGACCCCCCGGATATTGCTCCCGCCGCTTAGGACTTAGCGTATATTTTTTCTTTCTCTTTTTTCATTGTATCCGAGGTCGGCCCTTGAGTGGCCGACTTTCAATTTTGTAATTGGCCCTCCGGCCCTTTGTCAATGAAAAAATATTTTTGTCATTCTGTGTTCATCTTTCCCTCTGTTGTCGTGGATGAAGCTAGAGCCTTAGCTAGCCGCCTTGACGACCTCTAACTTTGTATTTTAATTTTCGGGCTGCTTAACGAAGTTGCCCCTTTTCCCGGGCTACGTCTTAGCCTTCTCGGATTCCAGTCATTCCGACCAAAGGGAGCTCCGAGTCTTAGGTTTTTTAGAAAATTTCTCTAAGTCCTATAACTCGGATCTGAGAGTCGTTGAAGTCATCATGTTTAGCCTTTAGAAAAATCCCAAGGCATCGAGGTCGGGCCTTAGCCCTTCAAGTAAGACCGGACTAGGTCTGTGCGTGCTGCTATTCGGAGAGTTTAGTCGGGTTTCCGAACTCAACTCCGAACCCCTCGTAGGGAGCGCGGGCTAATAAACAAGTTATTGCCGAGGGTTTTCGTAGTTATCGTTCACGGATTCTGCCGAGATTTCGGTGAGCAAGGCTGGGATTTCCAAAGATTGCCTTGGTACCCGTGTTTGGCTGGTACACTCGTGGCCGGGACCACTTTCTCAGCCGGACGTCGGAGTTTACGTAGAAGAGCCGAGTTGGGCCCTAATTTATGAAGCCTTTGTACAAATTGCGGAGACTTGACGAACGGAGCATGCATAATGTAGTTAGGGGGTCGGTCTTAAGCCGACCTATTGGAGAAGCCCGGCTTCGGGGCGAGATAAGACTCCAACGTTGGATGAGATTCCGCTCAGCAGTATGTAGATAAAATTTGACAAGGAGGGCGTCTAGTTAGATGTACCTCTTGCATTCTTAGAGTTATGCTTTGCATGGTGGAGTAGGTTGCCTCCCTTCCTCGTCGACCTCCGGAGTCATTCTTGACTTAAAGGGGGCTCGAGCTTCTCACGGACCCAACGACGCCCGCCGAGGTTGAGAGGATTTGGGGAGGCTTTATTGATTTGTAGCTCTTTGCGAGGTCAAGGGAGCTTGAGACCCTATGGTCAGACCTCGGGGCGCCCCAACCTTGGTCAAGGGATCTTGTGTCAGGTCGGCGAGTCCGTGGACGCTTTGCACACCTGTGGTGCCTCCCAAGGTCGAGGGAGTCTGGTTCTCTACAGTTGACCCTCGGGGCATCCCGACCTTAGTCGAGGGATCTTTCGTCAGGTCGGCAGGTCAGGGTACGCTCTACCGACCTGCGACGCTTTCCGAGGTCGAGGGAGTCTGGTTCTCTACGGTCGACCCTCGGGGCATCCCGACCTTAGTCGGGGGAAAGCTCGCTTCGGGGATCGGGGATCGTCGACCGCTCCCGGGGGTCCACTTTGTGGCGCCCCGGGTGGAGCCACCCTTTCCACCCCTCGCGGCTTCTTTCCGAGGTCGAGGGAGTCTGGTTCTCTACGGTCGACCCTCGGGGCATCCCGACCTTAGTCGGGGGATAGCTCGCTTCGAGGATCGGGGATCGTCGACCGCTCCCGGAGGTCCACTTTGTGGCGCCCCGGGTGGAGCCACCCTTTCCACCCCTCGCGGCTTCTTCCCGAGGTCGAGGGAGTCTGGTTCTCTACGGTCGACCCTCGGGGCATCTCGACCTTAGTCGGGGGATCTTTCGTCAGGTCGGCGGGTCTGGGTATGCTCTACCGACCTGCGGCGCTTCCCGAGGTCGAGGGAGTCTGATTCTCTACGGTCGACCCTCGGGGCATCCCGACCTTAGTCGGGGGAAAGCTCGCTTCGGGGATCGGGGATCGTCGACCGCTCCCGGGGGTCCACTTTGTGGCGCCCCGGGTGGAGCCACCCTTTCCACCCCTCGCGGCTTCTTCCCGAGGTCGAGGGAGTCTGGTTCTCTACGGTCGACCCTCGGGGCATCCCAACCTTAGTCGGGGGATCTTTCGTCAGGTCGGTGGGTCTGGGTATGCTCTACCAACCTGCGACGCTTTCCGAGGTCGAGGGAGTCTGGTTCTCTACGGTCGACCCTCGGGGCATCCCGACCTTAGTCGGGGGAAAGCTCGCTTCGGGGATCGGGGATCGTCGACCGCTCCCGGGGGTCCACTTTGTGGCGCCCCGGGTGGAGCCACCCTTTCCACCCCTTACGGCTTCTTCCCGAGGTCGAGGGAGTCTGGTTCTCTACGGTCGACCCTCGGGGCATCCCGACCTTAGTCGGGGGATCTTTCATCAGGTCGGCGGGTCTGGGTACGCTCTACCGACCTGCGGCGCTTCCCGAGGTCGAGGGAGTCTGATTCTCTACGGTCGACCCTCAGGGCATCCCGACCTTAGTCGGGGAAAAGCTCGCTTCGGGGATCGGGGATCGTCGACCGCTCCCGGGGGTCCACTTTGTGGCGCCCCGGGTGGAGCCACCCTTTCCACCCCTTACGGCTTCTTTCCGAGGTCGAGGGAGTCTGGTTCTCTACGGTCGACCCTCGGGGCATCCCGACCTTAGTCGAGGGATTCTTGCGCCAAGCCGATGTTTCATCGTCCTGCGATACTTCTCGAGGTCGAGGGAGTTTGGGACTCTACGGTCGAGCCTCGAGGCGTCCCGATTTTGGCCGGGGAATCTGAGGATCACAGACGACCCAACGTTAGAAGAGAGTTACAGCCATCAAGATGGGAGAATTATTTGCAAAAAGGAAGCTGAGTCCATTGTCCTGATTGTCATGAACCCCTAGGGGTTTTACTGGTAATACATTCGTAGATTCTCGGAGTCCAGCTTCGCGGGATCAGGGTCCCCTCTAGGGACTTTAATTTATAGGCCCCTGGTCGTTGCACCCGGGCGATCTGATACGGCCCTTCCCAATTTGGGGCGAGCTTCCCTTGCTCGGTCGGTTGAGAAGCCTCGACTCTCCTGAGGACGAGGTCCCCCACTTTGAAGAGCTTGGGCTTGACTCTGGCGTTGTAGTATTGGGCCGTTCGCTGTTGGTATCTCGCCATGCGGACCCGGGCGACCTCTCTTGTCTCTTCGACAAGATCCAAGTTGCTCCTAAGCTGGGAGAAATTGGTGTCGGGGTTGTAATGCTCCACTCTTGGAGAAGGCAGGCCGATCTCCAACGGGATGACGGCCTCAGTGCCGTATGCCAGGTTGAAGGGGGTCTCTCCCGTGGGCAGTCGGAACGTGGTCCGGTACGCCCAAAGGACATTGTACAAGTTCTCGACCCACTGTCCTTTAGACCGATCAAGCCTAGCCTTGAGCCCCTGCAAAATAGTGCGGTTAGTTACCTCAGTTTCTCCGTTTGTCTGGGGGTGAGCGACTGAGGTGAAACGGTGATCAATGCCGAGCTCAGAGCAAAATTTCCTGAAATGAATATTGTCAAATTGTCGGCCATTGTCGGATATAAGGATACGGGGTAGTCCGAATCTGCAGATTATGGACTTCCACACGAAGTCCCGCATCTTTTGCTCGGTGATCCGGCGACGGGTTCGGCCTCGACCCATTTGGTGAAGTAGTCGATGGAGACGACCAGGAACTTTCTCTGTCCGGTGGCCAGGGGAAAGGGTCCCAGGATGTCGATCCCCCATTGGGCAAACGGCCAGGGGGCGATGATGGAAGTCAGCAAAGCTGAAGGTCGGCGCTGGACATTGGCGTTTCGTTGGCACCGATCACACTTCCGGACGAAATCCGTTGCATCCTTCTGGAGTGTGGGCCAATAATATCCTTGTCGCAGGACCTTATGGGCTAATGCCCGACCCCCCAGGTGATTTCCGCAGATCCCTTCATGGACCTCTCGGAGGGCATAGTCCGCCTCGGAGGGGCGGAGGCATCTGAGAAGGGGAGAAGTAAATGATCGCCGATAAAGTCTATTCTCGTACAAGACATACCGGGGGGCCTGGCGCTTGATTCGGCGAGCCTCCGTCTCGTCGTGAGGTAGGGTTCCGTCCTGAAGGTAGCAGACGAGCCCATCGATCCAGCTTGGCTCGGAGTCGATGCACATGGTGGGCTCGGGTTCCTCCGTGCTGGAAATCTGGAGGTGAGCGTTGTTCCCTTGGAAAGCTCGCTCATGCGGGAAGTTGCCAATTTGGATAGTTGGTCTGCCCTGAGGTTTTCCGCTCTGGGAATGTACTGAATATTGAAAGAATTCAGGGCAGACGTGAGTTCCCGCACCTTTTGGAGATACTTTTGCATGGATGGCTCTTTAGCTTCGAAGTCTCCTCGGATTTGGTTCACCACCAGCTGGGAGTCGCTGAAGGCCGTCAGGTCTCCCACTTTTAGTTCTTTCGCCCGCTTGAGCCCGGCGATGAGAGCCTCATACTCGGCCTCATTGTTCGAGGCCGGGAATTCGAGGCGCAAAGCTTGCTCGGCCACCACTCCGTCTGGACTGGTGAGGATAAGTCCGGCCCCGCTGCCCCCCGAGGTCGAAGACCCGTCCGAGTGCAGGACCCATGGCTGCCTCGGGGCCTCCTCCACGGATTCGGGTGGCCGCTCGGGGTCGTCCGGAAGGGTGCACTCCGCGATGAAGTCGGCGAGTATCTGAGCTTTGATAGCCGGCCTGGGCCGATATTCGAGGTCGAATTCCCCGAGCTCGACCGCCCATTTGGCGATCCTCCCCGCACGATCCGACCTCTGCAATATTTGCTTCATAGGCTGGTCGGTCAATATAGCTATCGTGTGGGCTTGGAAGTAAGGCCTGAGTTTCCGAGCCGAGATGATGAGAGCGAAGATGGTCTTCTCAAGTTTAGAATATCGGGTCTCAGCATCCCTGAGAACCCGGCTGGTGTAATAGACCGGCTTTTGGAGCTTGTCCTCTTCCCGGACGAGGACTGAGCTCACTGCAGCTGAGGAGACGGCTAGATATAAGTAAAGGATCTCGCCTTTCTGGGGCTTGGTGAGCAGCGGGGGAGAGGCCAGAAGGCTCCGAAGCTCTTCAAAGGCCTGCTGGCATTCTTCTGTCCACCGAAAGTCTTTCGGCCGTTTGAGGCTCTTGAAGAAGGGGAGGCAGCGCTCGGCTGACCGAGAGACAAACCTTCCCAGGGCGGCAACCCGCCCCGCGAGCCGTTGCACCTCCTTAACTGTCTTTGGAGGTGACATCTCTTGCAGTGCCCGAATTTTCTCCGGGTTGGCTTCAATTCCGCGCTGGGTCACTATGAAACCCAGGAACTTGCCCGAGGTGACCCCGAACGCGCACTTCGCCGGGTTAAGCTTCATTTGATATCTCCTGAGCTTGGCGAATGTCTCGTTGAGATCGGCTATGTGGTGTTCCGCCGCTCGGCTCTTCACCAGCATGTCGTCCACATAGACTTCCATGTTCCGGCCGATCTGGTCTTTAAAAATTTGGCTGACCAGTCTCTGATAGGTGGCCCCAGCGTTTTTCAGGCCAAAGGGCATCACCTTGTAGCAGTAGGTGCCCTTGTCGGTGATGAAGGCCGTCTTTTCCTCGTCTTCTGGCGCCATTCGAATTTGATTGTACCCTGAAAAGGCGTCCATAAAAGTTAGCAGCTGGTGTCCTGAAGTGGAGTCGACGAGCTGGTCGATGCTCGGGAGGGGGAAGCTGTCTTTTGGGCAGGCCTTGTTTAGGTCGGTGTAGTCCACGCACATACGCCACTTCCCGTTAGCCTTCTTTACGAGGACTACGTTGGCGAGCCAATCCGGGTAGGAGACCTCCTGGATGAAGCTGGCCCCGAGGAGTTTGTCCACCTCCTCAGCCGCAGCTTGTTGTCGTTCCGGGGCGGAGCCTCTTTTCTTCTGCTTTATAGGCCTGCTGGTTGGCCTCACCTGGAGTCGGTGGACCATGACCTCAGGGTCAATTCCTGGCACGTCCGCGGGCGACCAGGCGAAGACGTCAGCGTTGTCCCGTAGGAAGCTGACGAGGCGATCCCTCTCGTGGGCACCGAGGCCGGAGCCGACCTGCACGGTTAGCTCGGAAAAATTTTCTTGTAGTGGAATTTGAATAAGGAGCTCACCGGGCTCTACTTGCCTCTTCCAGAGGGTGTCCCTCGCATCGAGGGTTTCTATGGGCAGCGAGGGGCCAGTAGGCTGAATCGTCGCCTCGGCTGGTTGCTTTGCTCCGTGGGCCGCCATGTAGCATTGTTTGGCGACCAGCTGGTCTCCGCGGACCTCGCCTACTCCTTGGCCGGTGGGGAACCGCACGAGCAAATGGCGAGTTGAAACCACGGCTCGAAGGGCGTTTAGCCCAGGGCGCCCAAGGATGGCGTTGTAGACCGAGGGCAGACGGACCACCAGGAAGTCCATCCTCACGGTGCTCTCCCGGGGGGCGAGGCCGACTGTGACAAGGAAGCTAGCCTCACCTTCAACCGGGACCGCATCTCCGGTAAACCCAACCAACGGGGCATTGACTCTCCGGAGATACCCTTCTGTCACTCCCATTTTTTGGTAGGCATGATAATACAAAATGTTGGCTGAGCTTCCATTGTCAACTAGGACACGCTTTACATCAAACCTGTTTACAATCATAGAGATGACCACAGCGTCATCACGGGGGGTTTCGACCCCTTCTAAGTCCTCGTCCGAGAACGAGATGACTTCATCAGTACGTGGGCGCTTCGGGGGTGCTCCCTGGGCGGCTGTTCCTGCCGAGGCCCGCCCAATCATGTTGATGGTACCGGCGATGGGCCTGTTGTCGCCCGGATTTTCGGTTGATGCGACATTCTCCGCCGGCCTCCTTTCCTCGTGTCGGTTCCTCACGAACCGGTTGAGTACTCCCCGCCGGACGAGCGCTTCTATCTCGTCCCGGAGTTGGAAGCAGTCCTCCGTGTCGTGCCCGCGATCTCGGTGGAAGCGGCAATACTTCCTGGGATTTCGGGGGAATCCCGTGTCTCGCATAGGAGGCGGGGGTCGGAAGAAGTCCCGACCCTCGATTTCCATCAGGATTTCGGCCCGGGGAGCGTTGACGGGTGTATAGCTCTTGTACTTCCCCGGGTACGTCCGAGGCCGTGGTGGGGACCTCGGTAGAGGAGGGGTCCTCTGCCGAGGTCGCCTCTGCTGTCGGGGCGGACTTCTCAGTCTGGGGAGACTCTTCTCTCGGCGGGGAGACCGGCTCCTTTGCCGGCCGCGCTCCTCGCGGCGCTTCTTCTGCTTCTTCGAGGCGGGCTCGATTGCTCCCCGCCTGGAGGCGACTGCCTCCTCGGCCTTGGCATACTTCCGGGCTCGGGCCAACATTTCGGTGAAGTCGGCCGGGAAGCTCTTCTCGATGGAGAAGAGGAATCGGTAGGAGCGAACCCCAGTCTTCAGAGCCGACATGGCTATCGACTGGTCTAGCTCGCGAACCTCCCATGTAGCGGCGGTGAAGCGATCCAGGTACTCCTTGAGGGACTCCCCCTCTTTCTGTTTGATGTCGAGGAGGGAGTCTGACGTCCGTCGCTGGCGCCGGCTAGCAGCGAAGTTGGTAGCGAACTGCCTGCCGAGTTGCTCAAAAGAGGACACCGTATTCGGCTTCAGTCCCGAAAACCAAAGCCGAGCGATCCCTCGGAGGGTTGCCGGGAAGGCCTTGCAGAGTATGGCCTCCGAGGACCCTTGTAGGGCCATGAGGGCCCGATAGCTCTCCAGGTGGTCGAGAGGGTCAGTCGTCCCGCTGTAGGGTTCCACTTGAGGCATTTTGAACCTCGCGGGAACCGGCTCATCCTCGATCTGGCGGGAAAAGGGGGACTTGGTAGTGAACTCAAAGTCTCCCTCTTGTCTTGCCTTCTTGCTGTGGAGCGCCGCAATCTGGCGCTCCAGATACTCAACTTTCCGGTCGAGCTCCCCCATCCGTGGGATTGTCGCTGTGGTTTGCGCCGGCTCACGGTGGTCTGGGGCTGACTCTGCCTCAGAAAGTTGAGGTCTCCGGTCGAAACCTTCTCCCGGTAACTCCCTCCATGGAGAAGCTCGTTCTCCGTTGTTGGCTCTGGAGGAGCCATGCAAGTTTTGGCTTGGAAAAATCGGGCCGTTGGGGAGACACTCCGGCGGGGCCTGGGCCCGTGGGGGGAGCGTAGGTAAGGCTTCCTCGCGCCGCAGACCCTGAACGGCGGCGGCCAGGGCCTGGACTTGCTGTACCAGGGCGTCGAACTGTTCCGGCTGGACCTGAGGAGCTGGGTCAGCCGGAGTTGGAGAATTCCCGACGGAGTGTCCGGGACTTTGCGGGGGACGCCGGGAGATGTTAGAGGCTCCCTTACTTCTCAACTTCATGACTGCTACTCGGGCCCTTCCTCTAGCGCCAACTGTTGCTGGAAATTGGACCCGGGGGCAATCTTCGGTCGAGGAGAGGGAGCGGCGAGTTCTTCACGGCGGGGCGGCGGTCCGTCGGCGAGCGGCGTCCTCTGTCTGGTGTGATCGGGGAGAAGGAGCAGCTGGTCCTCGTGGCGAGGCGGCGATCCGTCAGCTGGCGGCGTCCTCCGTCTGGGTGCCTGCACACAAACCGGTGGCCGGGTTTTCCGGCGCCGGCCCTCCGACGCTCAAGTCAGGGAGGGGGCGAATAGTGTAAAAAGGGAGATAAATAGTGTCTGTAGAGTGCATCAATCTTTCAATCCCCTCCTGAGAGGCCAAGGCTCCCTTTTATAGGCGGGGGTCGGTTTACCTGCGATGTAACAGGGCGAGGCCGTAGTACGGCTCGGCATGTTGTTCAGGTCGGCGCACGGTCAGGCGAATCATTGCACCGATGTCGGCGGTGAGGGCGTCGTACAACCCGAGTTAGCACGCTACCAGGCGAATTATTGCATTGGTATCGGAGGTATGGCCGAGATCAGAGACTTATCATAGTCGACTAGACTCTGCTGGGCTAATTTGCCGTGGAGAGCTGAGAGTCCGTAGGTGACAGGAGCCATGCGCATTAATTGTGGAGTAAGCCGGAGATCCGCATTTATTGTGGAGTAAGCCGGAGATCCGCATTTATTGTGGAGTAAGCCGGAGATCCGCATTTATTGGGGAGTAAGCCGGAGATCCGCATTAAGTGTGGAGTAAGCCGGAGATCCGCATTAATTGTTGAGTGAGCCGGAGATCCGCATTAATTGTTGAGTGAGCCGGAGGGTTACAGCGACCATGCGCAATAAATGCCAGAGGGGCGTCAGGGTATGGTCTTCGGCCGGACCTCAGAGGTGCACGGCCGTAGTAGGTGGCTGACAAGAGTAGACCTCGAACATCGGGGCTTTTCTCAAATCGCAGGTCTCGAGGTCGGTCGTCTTGAGGTCGGGCGTCCCGAGGTCGGACGCCGACTTCGGCCGTCCAGGGTCGGAGGTCGTGCGGCTCCTTAGGGACATTTGCGTCATTTGGGGAAAAATCTTGTTCCCCCCAACAGTTATAATGCTTCTCGAGCCCTTAAAGTAGATAAATAGATTCTGCGCACCTGTCAGGACCACACCGCATGATACGCCCTTTTGAGGCAAATCTAGATTCTTGGTTTTGTCTATTAAGACGGACATGTTAGAATACAAATGTCATCATAAATAATATTATAATGTCACCAATAAAAGAAAAATGAAAAGCATGAAGTAGTCAAATATTAGATGATGCTGCCTGACCAACAGCAGCAGGAGTATTTGGCATCACCCTTATTATCAGATGCTGAGTAGACCGCTCCTGTAAAATGTTTTTAACCAGACATAGCACTTCAGTTATTATAAGACATAATGTGGATACCATATTATGGAAGGGATAATAATGAGAATGGATTGCATGCATAAATATTGTAAACATTGAGAAATGTGTGAAGGAGAAAGAAGCAGCTGGGCAGAGCAGTTTCCTAGTTTTTTTTTAAATATTAGTAAAGAATACTGAAAATATGGAAGATCGCCTAAAATGTGTATAAAAAAATTCTAAAACTCGTGTTATAGGTACTGTTGCTGGAAATTGGACCCGGGAGCGATCGTCCGTCGAGGAGGGGGAGCTGTCGGCGAACACGAGGGAGTGGTGGTCCGTCGGCGGGCGGCGTCCTCCGTCTGGGTGCCTGCAGAAAAGCCGGAGGCCGGGTCTTCCGGCGCCGGCCCTCCGATGCTTAAGTCAGAGGGGGCAAAATAGTGTTCAAAGAAAATGGGAGCAGTAGTGTTTTTTCTCTCTCTCTGTTCCCCCCCCCCCCCGCCCTTGAGAAGCATGGTTCCCTTTTATAGGGGGGGTTTACCTGCGATGTGACCGGGCAAGGCCGTCGTACAGCTCGGCACGTTGCTTGATCTGGTGCACGGACAAGTAAATAATTACACTGATGTCGGAGGTAAGGCCGTCGTACGACCTGAGCCGTCACGCGATCGGGTGAATCATTGCATTGATGTCGGCGGTGAGGCTGGGGTCAGACTTATCATGGCTGACAGGACTCTGCCGAGCTGATTTGCCATGGAGAACTGAGGATCCGTAGATGAAAGGAGCCACGCGCATTAATTGTTGCGTAGGCCGGAGATTCACATTAATTGTTGCGTAGGCCGGAGATTCACATTAATTGTTGCGTGAACTGGGAATTTGCCGGGATCATGTGTAATAAATGCTGGGGCAGTGGCAGGATATGGCCCTTGGCCGGACCTCGGAGAGGTACGGCCGCGGCAGGTGGTCGACAAAGACAAGCCTTTGAGGTCGGAAGTCCTCTAGGTCGGATGATCCGGGATCGGACGTTCTGGGGTCGGGCGCCGACCTCAGTCGTCCGGGGTCGTCGACTGCGTAGTCTTCCGGTGGCAGGGTTATTGTATTACTGGGGGAAAACCGTATTCTCCCAACACTACCCCCCGACTTCCGAGTTCGAGCTGCAGGCTCGGACGTGGGAAGTAGAAGTTGTTATCGTGGTTATCGAGGCCGAAGGGGATCACGCCCGCACCTCTAAAGCTTCTGTAACGAAGTCCGCGCCTTTTGAACCTTCGAGGTCGCTTCATGTGGTGGATTTATGATGAGGTCCGCGCCCTTAGGCATTTCGAGGTAGTTATGGCGTGGGCTGCGCCCTTTGGCCCGTCGAGATCGCTTTATACATCGGATTTATGACGGGGTCTGCACCCTTACGTATCTCGAAGCAGCCATGATGATGATTACGCCCTTTAGATCTCCGAGATCGCTTTGTACGGCGAGCTCATAACGAGGCTCCCTGGGTCCGATGAGGTGGCGCCTCGACCTTATAATCGAAGCCGCCTCCTTAAATAGGCACGCCGTTTCGCGCTTCGAAATGAGCACGTGGCATGATCTGAGGTCGGACGTTTCCGATTTCGTATTGGCAGAATAACGATCTGGGAGGCTGGGGTTATCTCGGTGCTCCACGTGTCCCTGAGGCTTATTAAATGAAGGGAGCGGAGGTGATATCCGCTCGTCTTTTAAGGTGATCCAGTTTAGTGGGCCTATGATGAGGCCGTGAGATCCGATGGGACGGCGCCTCGGTTGCGTACCCGAGATATTGATCCGGAGTGAATGCGGTGCTTCGGGTTCCGAGGTCGACACCTGGCGCAATCGGATGGGGGATGGAAACTAAGCCCACCAATCCGGGCCGTCAGGGGGGTCTATATAAACCCCTCGAGTCTGCCCTAATAGTCCTATTTGGTCGCCCTTTGCTTTTGCCGTCCCTACCTCCATTCTCTCTCCCAACGATACTTTGCCGACGGTCCCCGGAGCGATTTCCGGCGACTCTTTCCGTAGGTTCTTGCCCCGTGTTATTTAGGGTTTCCCTTCTTCTCCTACCTACTCCTCTCATCTTTTAGTTTACTTCAATTTTCTGAAAAAATGGGTCTTGGTCCGGAGGAGGTAGGGTCAAGCTTATCGAGGGAGGAGCTGGAGTTAATCCGCTCTCGGTTCTTCTTCCAGCCCGGGTTTCGTCTCAAAACTGCAGGGTCGGAAGACAGGGTGACGCGGACGCCCCCAGGTCGGATCGCGATCTACCGCGAGACGCTCTGGGCCGGCCTGCGGTTCCCTGTCCATGAATTCGTGAACAACTTGCTGGTGGAGTATCAACTCGTCCCAGCACAGCTTGCTCCGAATTCGTGGAGAACCATCATCGGGTTCTTGTCTTTGTCTCTCGCGCACGGGATTCCGATCTCGGTGAGCATTTTCCGCCGGTGTTTTTTATTAAAGAAAAACCCGGCGGATGCAGAGTGGCTATACTTCGCCTTTCGGGGCGGTATGTCACTCTTTCAGGGCGCCCCTTCCTCTATTCATGAGTGGAAGGGGAAATTTTTCTTTCTTGCTTCCGAGGCGCCGTGGGGGTTCAACCCGAGGTGGGGGCACCCTCGGTTGAAGGCTCTCAACAGGCTCTCCGATCCCTCGGGGAGGGAGCTGAGGGTCCTGGACTCCCTACGGGCCCTCAGGAAGGGATTCGACCTAACCGAGCTCCTACGGGAGGGCGCTTTGGCGAGCGTGGGCTTGAGCTCGGCGCGCCTCGAGGGTAAGAATAGTTGCCTCGTCCCGTTTTTATCTATTTCTTCTTTTCGCTAACACTGGTCTGATACTTGAAAATTTTTTTGGTTTCAGATATTTCCCACATGCCGACCAGCAACACTTCCCTCTTCTCCCGAATAAAGAGGCGAGAGGCCGAGGCCGGGGGGGCTGTTCCCCAGCCTCGGAAGAAATCGAAGACGGCCGGTGCTTCTACATCGGCCGGGACGAGAGGCCCAGAGGCGGGGGCCCCTGCAGCCGACCAGGGGCGGAGGTCGGCCGTCGATGATGCGGGGTCGGCGCCCCCGCCTTGTCCTGCCCCCGTCTCCCAACGGGGGCCAGCTGTGACGCTGGCGCGGGGGTCGGGGTCCGAGCTGAGAAGAGGCCCCGAGGTCCCCAACTCGGGGGAGCCGAGCCCTTCGAGGGGGCCGAGGGAGGAATCGGGCGAGCCGGGGTCCCCGCTCCTTGAGGATAGCTCGGCTTTCCATGATGCCGACGTGGCACGCGCCATCTTTCGGCGCGTAATGCTTCCAGCAGACCGGGCCGAGTTCCGGAGGCAGTCGCTGGAAGAAATCGTCGACGGTACCTACCGTAATACCGCTCGGGTAAGCAGTTCTTCTAGTTTCCCTTAAGCTATTGGCGCATATGCTATGTTTTTCAACTCGTAATCGCTTTCTCTCTTGCAGCACATTCACGAGCTCGACACCCTGGTGTATATTGCCCAGGAGTGCCAAGAAGAAACTCGGCGATTCAGCCGGCAATTGGAGCCGGCCAAGAAGAGAATCGCCGAGCTGGAGGCGGCGCTGGCCGAGGCTGAGGCGCGAAGGGAAGCCACCGAGGCCGGGCGACTCGCCATGGTCGAGGTGCTCGAGGAGGAGAGGGCCGCCCATTCACTGGCGAAGTCGGCCCTGCGTGCCTCGGAGGCGCGCTTAGGAGAGGTCCAGTCCGAGGTCGCGGGTCTGAAGTACGAGGCCGGGGTCTTCCGCCTCAAGATCGAGCAGCTCGAGGCCTGGGAGAAGAGGGCGCTCGAGCGGGCTGAGAACGCCGTGGAACTCTTCAAGGGGTCAGAAGAGTTCCGCGATATGTTAGAGGAGGAGACTGTGGACGGGTTCCTCCGGGGCTTTGACAACTTCCGGAAGCAGATGGCCCGGATATGCCCTCAGTTCGACCTCTCGACGGTCCGTCCGAGGATGAGGTTCGGGTACGGCCCCGATGACGACGACGACGATATCCCCGCTGCCCTCGTGTCCGAGGAGGACCTTGCAGAGGTCGAAGCCGAGGCAGCTGAACCGGCGAGGGCGGAGGCCATACCTCGTGAAACCAGCGAGGTTGTTCCCGCGGCGCCAGCCGAGGCCCCCGCCGCAGACCCTGAGCCCGCGCCCGCTGCAGACCCTGAGCCCGCGCCTACTGAAGACCCGCAGGTCATTCCTGTAGACGACGAGGGTGATGCTAATGAAGCCGCCGCCTCTTAGGACTTCGGTTTTTTCTCTGTTCATTGTAAACGAGGTCGGCCTACAACTTTGTAAAAGGCCGGCCTCTAGTTTTGTACTTAGCCTTTTGGCGTTTCATCAATGAAAGCTTTTTCTTTCACTTCTACATTTATTCTTCTTCTCTGTCTTTTTCACTCGCAAACGAGGTCGGTACTTCTGCCGACTCTCGACTTCGTATCCGAGCCTTCGGATAATATTAATAAAGACATGCTCTTTGGCTATGTCTTACCTTTCTTCTGGTGTGTATAAGTGTCCGAACTCTGATTACGCTAGCTGGAGGGGCTCCGAGCTTAGACTTTAGGAAATTTCACCAAGTCTTGTAGCTCGGATTCGTAGGTGGCAGAGGTTGCCAAGTTTGGCTTTTAGGTTCTCATAGCACCGGGTTCGGGCTTCGGGCCCCCAAGTGGGGCCGCGCTAGACCTACATAGGTCGCCACCGAGGTGCTCGGCCAAGCTTTTGAGCCTGGCTCTTGGGGCGCAGGCCCGTAAGAAAGTTGTCCCCCAAAGGGGAGCTTAGGCCAATAGTCACATCGTCGCCAGGTTTTCCATAGTCATTGCCCTCGGACTCTGCCGAGATTCAGGCGAGCGGGGTTGGGGCCTGTAGGAACACCTCGGCCTTTGAGGTTATCTTCACAGGTTGACATCGGAGTCTGGGCATGGGGGCTGAATTTGGCCCTTGCCCATAAGGGTTTATATGAGTTGTGGTAGAGATCGTCGGTAGACGAAGCATGCACAAGGTCAACGGGAGATTAATCTTACACCGACTTGTAGAAGCAATCCGACCTTGGCCAGATTAAGGTCCCGATTTCAATCGGGGTTTCACTGTCAATACGTAGATAAATATAACAAGGCGAGCATCAAATAGGATGTACCTTTTGTGTCTCCAAAATTGCGCCCCTCGTATCAGAGTAGGTGGCCTTATCTCCTCGCCAACTTCCGGAGTCATTCTTTGACTTTTGAGGAGCTCGGGCTTCTCATGAGCCCTATGGCGCCCGCCGAGGTTGAGGGGGTTTGGGGATGCTCCATCAATCTGCGACTCTTACCGAGGTCGAGGGAGTTTGGGACTCTACGGTCGAACCTCGGGGCATCCGATCTTAGTCAGGAGGTCGTGCGCCAGGTCGATGGGTCTGGGAACGTGCTATCGACCTGCGACGCTTTCCGAGATCGAGGGAGTTTGGGACTCTACGGTCGACCCTCGGGGCATCTCGACCTTAGTCGAGGGATCGTGCGCCAGGTCGGTGGGTCTGGGAACGCGCTACCGACCTGCGACGCTTCCCGAGGTCGAGGGAGTTTGGGACTCTACGGTCGACCCTCGGGGCATCCCGACCTTAGTCGAGGGATCGTGCGCCAGGTCGGTGGGTCTGGGAACGCGCTACCGACCTGCGACGCTTCCCGAGGTCGAGGGAGTTTGGAACTCTACGGTCGACCCTCGGGGCATCCTGACCTTAGTCGAGGGATCGTGCGCCAGGTCGGTGGGTCTGGGAACGCGCTACCGACCTGCGACGCTTCCCGAGGTCGAGGGAGTTTGGGACTCTACGGTCGACCCTCGGGGCATCCCGACCTTAGTCGAGGGATCGTGCGCCAGGTCGGTGGGTCTGGGAACGCGCTACCGACCTGCGACGCTTCCCGAGGTCGAGGGAGTTTGGGACTCTACAGTCGACCCTCGGGGCATCCCGACCTTAGTCGAGGGATCGTGCGCCAGGTCGGTGGGTCTGGGAACGCGCTACCGACCTGCGACGCTTCCCGAGGTCGAGGGAGTTTGGGACTCTACGGTCGACCCTCGGGGCATCCCGACCTTAGTCGAGGGATCGTGCGCCAGGTCGGTGGGTCTGGGAACGCGCTACCGACCTGCGACGCTTTCCGAGGTCGAGGAAGTTTGGGACTCTACGGTCGACCCTCGGGGCATCCCGACCTTAGTCGAGGGATCGTGCGCCAGGTCGGTGGGTCTGGAAACGCGCTACCGACCTGCGACGCTTTCCGAGGTCGAGGGAGTTTGGGACTCTACGGTCGACCCTCGGGGCATCCCGACCTTAGTCGAGGGATCGTGCGCCAGGTCGATGCTCCGCTGTCCTGCAATACTTTCCGAGGTCAAGAAAGTTTGGAACTCTACGGTCGAGCCTCGAGGCATCCCGACCTTGGCCGAGGAATCTGAGGATCATAAACGACCCAAGGTTAGAAGAGATAACTGTAATTATTGGAATGGTCGGATCATATGTAAAAAGGAGACCGAATCCGTGTTTTTGATTGTCTTGAACCCCTAGGGGTCTCATTGGTAGTACATTCGTAGATTCTCGGAATTCCAGCTTCGCGGAATGGGGGTCCCTTCGAGGGATTTCGGCTTGTATGCTCCGGGTCGTTGTACTCGGGCGATTTGATACGGCCATTTCCAATTCGGGGCGAGCTTTCCCTGCTCAGTTGGCTGAGAGGCCTCGGCCCTCCTGAGGACGAGGTCCCCTACTTTGAAGAGCTTAGGCTTGACCCGAGAGTTGTAGTATTGAGCCGTTTTCTGTTGGTATCTTGCCATACGGACTCGGGCGACCTCTCGTGTCTCTTCGACGAGATCCAGGTTGTTTCTGAGCCAAGAAGAGTTGGAGTCAGGATCATAATGCTCCACTCTTGGGGAAGGGAGGCCGATTTCCAGTGGGATGACAGCCTCCGTGCCGTATGCCAGGTTGAAGGGGGTCTCGCCGGTGGGCAATCGGAACGTAGTCCGATAAGCCCAGAGGACGTTGTACAGGTCCTCAACCCATTGTCCTTTGGATCGGTCAAGCCTGGCCTTGAGTCCCTGCAAAATAGTACGATTTGTTACCTCAGTTTTTCCGTTTGTCTGGGGATGGACGACCGAGGTGAAGCGGTGGTCGATGCCGAGCTCAGAGCAAAATTCTCTGAAGTGGACGTTGTCGAACTGCCGGCCATTGTCGGATATAAGGATACGGGGGAGTCCGAATCTACAGATAATGGACTTCCACACGAAGTCCCGCATCTTATGCTCGGTGATCCGAGCCACAGGTTCAGCTTCGACCCACTTGGTGAAGTAGTCGATGGAGACGACCAGAAATTTTCTTTGTCCGGTTGCCAGAGGGAAGGGTCCCAGAATGTCGATTCCCCACTGGGCAAACGGCCAGGGGGCGGTGATTGAGGTCAGCAAGGCCGAAAGTCGGCGTTGGATGTTGGCGTTCCGCTGGCACCGGTCGCACCTCCGAATGAAGTCCGTCGCATCCTTCTGGAGGGTGGGCCAGTAATATCCTTGTCGCAGGATCTTATGGGCTAACGACCGACCTCCCAGGTGGTTTCCGCAAATTCCTTCATGGACCTCTCGGAGGGCATAGTCCGCCTCAGAGGGGCGGAGACATCTGAGGAGGGGAGAAGTGAATGATCGACGATAAAGCCTATTTTCGTATAGGACATACCGTGAAGCTTGACGCCTGATCCGGCGAGCCTCAATCTCATCTTGAGGGAGGGTTCCATCCCGGAGATAACGGACGAGCCCGTCGATCCAACTCGGCTCGAAGTCGATGCACATGGTGGGTTCGGGTTCCTCCGTGCTGGGTGTCCGAAGATATTCGAGCGTCGTCTCCTTAGAAGCTCGCTCATGCAGGAGGTCGCTAGCTTGGATAACAGGTCCGCCCTGAGATTCTCCGCTCTGGGAATGTGCTGGATGTTGAAAGAGCCTAGGGCGGACGTAAGTTCCCGCACTTTTTGAAGATACTTTTGCATTGATGGCTCTTTCGCTTCAAAGTTCCCCTGGACTTGGCTCACTATCAGCTGGGAATCGCTGAAGGCCTTCAAATCTTCCACTTTCAGTTTTTTCGCCAATTTAAGCCCAGCAATAAGCGCCTCGTACTTCGCCTCATTGTTTGAGGCCGGGAACTCGAGGCGGAAGGCTTGCTCGGCCACCACTCCGTCTGGGCTGGTGAGGATTAATCCAGCCCCGCTACCCCCCGAAGCTGAAGACCCGTCCGAATATAGAACCCACGGTTGCTTCGGGGTTCCATCCATAGGCGCAGATGGTGGCTCAGGGTCGTCCGGCAAGGTACATTCCATAAGGAAGTCGGCGAGAACTTGAGCTTTGATGGCCGGCCTGGGCCGATATTCGAGGTCGAATTCTCCGAGCTCTACCGCCCACTTGGCGATCCTCCCTGTACGATCCGACCTCTGCAATATTTGCTTCATAGGCTGGTCGGTCAGTATGACTATTGTATGTGCTTGAAAATAAGGGCGGAGTCTCCGAGCCGAGATGATAAGGGCAAAAATTGTCTTCTCAAGTTTAGAATATCAGGTCTCAGGATCCCTGAGGACCCGGCTGATGTAGTAGACTGGCTTTTGGAGCTTGTCCTCTTCCCGAACCAGGACTGAGTTTACTGCGGTCGGAGAAACGGCCAAGTATAAGTAGAGGACCTCGCCCCGCTGAGGCTTGGTGAGCAGCGGGGGAGAGGCCAGAAGGCGTCTGAGCTCTTCAAAGGCCCGCTGGCATTCTTTTGACCACAGAAAGTCCTTTGGCTGCTTAAGGATCTTGAAGAAGGGGAGACAGCGCTCGACCGATCGGGAGACGAACCTCCCCAAGGCGGCGACCCGTCCAGTGAGTCGCTGTACTTTTTTGACTGTCTTTGGGGGCGTCATCTCCTGCAGCGCCCGAATTTTCTCGGGGTTGGCTTCAACTCCACGCTGGGTCACTATGAAGCCCAGGAATTTGCCAGAGGTGACTCCGAAGGCGCATTTTGCTGGGTTGAGTTTCATTTGGTACCTCCTGAGCTTGGAGAATGTTTCGTTGAGATCGGCCACATGGTGCTCCGCCACTTGGCTTTTCACCAGCATGTCGTCCACGTAGACCTCCATATTTTGGCCGATCTGGTCCTCAAATATTTGGCTGACCAGCCTCTGATACGTGGCTCCAGCATTCTTCAAACCAAAAGGCATCACCTTGTAGCAATAGGTGCCCTTGTCGGTGATGAAGGCCGTCTTCTCCTCGTCTTCTGGCGCCATCCGGATCTGATTGTATCCGGAGAAGGCGTCCATGAATGTCAGCAGTTGATGTCCTGAGGTAGAATCCACGAGCTGGTCGATACTTGGGAGGGGGAAGCTATCCTTCGGGCAGGCCTTGTTCAGGTCAGTGTAGTCCACGCACATGCGCCATTTCCCATTGGCCTTCTTTATAAGGACTATGTTGGCGAGCCAATCTGGGTAGGAGACCTCCCGGATGAAGCCGGCTTTGAGGAGTTTGTCTACCTCCTCGGCTGCAGCCCGTTGTCGTTCCGGGGCGGAGCCCCTCTTTTTCTGCTTCACAGGTCGGCTGGTTGGCTTCACCTGGAGTCGATGGACTATGACCTCAGGGTCAATTCCTGGTACGTCAGCGGGCGACCAGGCGAAGACATCAGCATTGTCCCGTAGAAAGCTGATGAGGTGACCCCTCTCGCGGACGCCAAGGCCGGAGCCGACCTGCACAGTTAGCTCGGGAAAATTTTTTCGTAGGGGAACTTGAACAAGCAGCTCACCAGGCTCTACTTGCTTCTTCCAGGGATTATCCCTTGCGTCCAGAGTTTCTATGGGTAACGAGGGACCCGTTGCCTGAGCCGGAGAGTCCTGGACATTCCGTCCAAAATTCACCTACTCCGGCTGACCCGGTTCCTCAGGTCCAGCCGGAGCAATTCAATGCCCTGGTGCAGCAAGTCCAGGCCCTGGCGGCTGCCGTTCAAGGCCTGCGGCGTGAGGAGGCCTTACCAACGAAAAAATTTTCCCGAGCTAACTGTGCAGGTCGGCTCCGGCCTTGGCGTCCGCGAGAGGGGTCACCTCATCAGCTTCCTGCGGGACAATGCTGATGTCTTCGCCTGGTCGCCCGCTGACGTACCAGGAATTGACCCTGAGGTCATAGTCCATCGACTCCAGGTGAAGCCAACCAGCCGACCTGTGAAGCAGAAAAAGAGGGGCTCCGCCCCGGAACGACAACGGGCCGCAGCCGAGGAGGTAGACAAACTCCTCAAAGCCGGCTTCATCCGGGAGGTCTCCTACCCAGATTGGCTCGCCAACATAGTCCTTGTAAAGAAGGCCAATGGGAAATGGCGCATGTGCGTGGATTACACTGACCTGAACAAGGCCTGCCCGAAGGATAGCTTCCCCCTCCCAAGTATCGACCAGCTCGTGGATTCTACCTCAGGACATCAACTGCTGACATTCATGGACGCCTTCTCCGGATACAATTAGATCCAGATGGCGCCAGAAGACGAGGAGAAGACGGCCTTCATCACCGATAAGGGCACCTATTGCTACAAAGTGATGCCTTTTGGTTTGAAGAATGCTGGAGCCATGTATCAGAGGCTGGTCAGCCAAATATTTGAGGACCAGATCGGCCGAAATATGGAGGTCTACGTGGACTACATGCTGGTGAAAAGCCAAGTGGCGGAGCACCATGTGGCCGATCTCAACGAAACATTCTCCAAGCTCAAGAGGTACCAAATGAAACTCAACCCAGCAAAATGCGCCTTCGGAGTCACCTCTGGCAAATTCCTGGGCTTCATAGTGACCCAGCGTGGAGTTGAAGCCAACCCCGAGAAAATCCGGGCACTGCAGGAGATGACGCCCCCAAAGACAGTCAAAGAAGTGCAGCGACTCACTGGACGGGTCGCCGCCTTGGGGAGGTTCGTCTCCCGATCGGCCGAGCGCTGTCTCCCCTTCTTCAAGATCCTTAAGCGGCCAAAGGACTTTCTGTGGTCAGAAGAATGCCAACGGGTCTTTGAAGAGCTCAGACGCCTTCTGGCCTCTCCCCCGCTGCTCACCAAGCCTCAGCAGGGCGAGGTCCTCTACTTATACTTGGCCGTTTTCCCGACCGCAGTAAGCTCAGTCCTGGTCCGGGAAGAGGACAAGCTCCAAAAGCCAGTCTACTACATCAGCCGGGTCCTCAGGGATCCTGAGACCCGATATTCTAAACTTGAGAAGACAATTTTTGCCCTTATCATCTCGGCTCGGAGACTCCGCCCTTATTTTCAAGCACATACAATAGTCATACTGACCGACCAGCCTATGAAGCAAATATTGCAGAGGTCGGATCGTGCAGGGAGGATCGCCAAGTGGGCGGTAGAGCTCGGGGAATTCGACCTCGAATATCGGCCCAGGCCGGCCATCAAAGCTCAAGTTCTCGCCGACTTCCTTGTGGAATGTACCTTGCTGGACGACCCTGAGCCACCATCTGCGCCTATGGACGGAACCCCGAAGCAACCGTGGGTTCTATATTCGGACGGGTCTTCAGCTTCGGGGGGTAGCGGGGCTGGATTAATCCTCACCAGCCCAGACGGAGTGGTGGCCGAGCAAGCCTTCCGCCTCGAGTTCCTGGCCTCAAACAACGAGGCGGAGTACGAGGCGCTTATTGCTGGGCTTAAATTGGCGAAAGAACTGAAAGTGGAAGATTTGAAGGCCTTCAGCGATTCCCAGCTGATAGTGAGCCAAGTCCAGGGGGACTTTGAAGCGAAAGAGCCATCAATGCAAAAGTATCTTCAAAAAGTGCGGGAACTTACGTCCGCCCTAGGCTCTTTCAACATCCAGCACATTTCCAGAGCGGAGAATCTCAGGGCGGACCTGTTATCCAAGCTAGCGACCTCCCGCATGAGCGAGCTTTCTAAGGAGACGACGCTCGAATATCTTCGGACACCCAGCACGGAGGAACCCGAACCCACCATGTGCATCGACTTCGAGCCGAGCTGGATCGACGGGCTCGTCCGTTATCTCCGGGACGGAACCCTCCCTCAAGATGAGATTGAGGCTCGCCGGATCAGGCGTCAAGCTCCACGGTATGTCCTATACGAAAATAGGCTTTATCGTCGATCATTCACTTCTCCCCTCCTCAGATGTCTCCGCCCCTCTGAGGCGGACTATGCCCTCCGAGAGGTCCATGAAGGAATTTGCGGAAACCACCTGGGAGGTCGGTCGTTAGCCCATAAGATCCTGCGACAAGGATATTACTGGCCCACCCTCCAGAAGGATGCGACGGACTTCGTTCGGAGGTGCGACCGGTGCCAGCGGAACGCCAACATCCAACGCCGACCTTCGGCCCTGCTGACCTCAATCACCGCCCCCTGGCCGTTTGCCCAGTGGGAAATCGACATTCTGGGACCCTTCCCTCTGGCAACCGGACAAAGAAAATTTCTGGTCGTCTCCATCGACTACTTCACCAAGTGGGTCGAAGCTGAACCTGTGGCTCGGATCACCGAGCATAAGATGCGGGACTTCGTGTGGAAGTCCATTATCTGTAGATTCGGACTCCCCCGTATCCTTATATCCGACAATGGCCGGCAGCTCGACAACGTCCACTTCAGAGAATTTTGCCCTGAGCTCGGCATCGACCACCGCTTCACCTCGGTCGCCCATCCCCAGACAAACGGGGAAACTGAGGTAACAAATCGTACTATTTTGCAGGGACTCAAGGCCAGGCTTGACCGATCCAAAGGACAATGGGTTGAGGACCTGTACAACGTCCTCTGGGCTTATCGGACTACGTTCCGATTGCCCACCGGCGAGACCCCCTTCAACCTGGCATACGGCACGGAGGCTGTCATCCCACTGGAAATCGGCCTCCCTTCCCCAAGAGTGGAGCATTATGATCCTGACTCCAACTCTTCTCGGCTCAGAAACAACCTGGATCTCGTCGAAGAGACACGAGAGGTCGCCCGGGTCCGTATGGCAAGATACCAACAGAAAACGGCTCAATACGACAACTCTCGGGTCAAGCCCAAGCTCTTCAAAGTAGGGGACCTCGTCCTCAGGAGGGCCGAGGCCTCTCAGCCAACTGAGCAGGAAAAGCTCGCCCCGAATTGGGAAGGGCCGTATCAAATCGCCCGAGTACAACGACCCGGAGCATACAAGCCGAAATCCCTCGAAGGGACCCCCATTCCGCGAAGCTGGAATTCCGAGAATCTACGAATGTACTACCAATGAGACCCCTAGGGGTTCAACACTCAAAAACACGGATTCGGTCTCCTTTTTACATATGATCCGACCATTCCAATAATTACAGTTATCTCTTCTAACCTTGGGTCGTTTGTGATCCTCAGATTCCTCGGCCAAGGTCGGGATGCCTCGAGGCTCGACCATAGAGTTCCAAACTCCCTTGACCTCGGGAAGTATTGCAGGACAGCGGAGCATCGACCTGGCGCACGATCCCTCGACTAAGGTCGGGATGCCTCGAGGGTCGACCGTAGAGTCCCAAACTCCCTCGACCTCGGAAAGCGTCGCAGGTCGGTAGCGCGTTCCCAGACCCACTGACCTGGCGCACGATCCCTCGACTAAGGTCGGGATGCCCCGAGGGTCGACCGTAGAGTCCCAAACTCCCTCGACCTCGGGAAGCGTCGCAGGTCGGTAGCGCGTTCCCAGACCCACCGACCTGGCGCACGATCCCTCGACTAAGGTCGGGATGCCCTGAGGGTCGACCGTAGAGTCCCAAACTCCCTCGACCTCGGGAAGCGTCGCAGGTCGGTAGCGCGTTTCCAGACCCACCGACCTGGCGCACGATTCCTCGACTAAGGTCGGGATGCCCCGAGGGTCGACCGTAGAGTCCCAAACTCCCTCGACCTCGGGAAGCGTCGCAGGTTGGTAGCGCGTTCTCAGACCCACCGACCTGGCGCACGATCCCTCGACTAAGGTCGGAATGCCCCGAGGGTCGACCGTAGAGTCCCAAACTCCCTCGACCTCGGAAAGCGTCGCAGGTCGGTAGCGCGTTCCCAGACCCACCGACCTGGCGCACGATCCCTCGACTAAGGTCAGGATGCCCCGAGGGTCGACCGTAGAGTCCCAAACTCCCTCGACCTCGGGAAGCGTCGCAGGTCGGTAGCGCGTTCCCAGACCCACCGACCTGGCGCACGATCCTTCGACTAAGGTCGAGATGCCCCGAGGGTCGACCGTAGAGTCCCAAACTCCCTCGACCTCGGGAAGCGTCGCAGGTCGATAGCACGTTCCCAGACCCATCGACCTGGCGCACGACCTCCTGACTAAGATCGGATGCCCCGAGGTTCGACCGTAGAGTCCCAAACTTCCTCGACCTCGGGAAGAGTCGCAGATTGATGGAGCATCCCCAAACACCCTCAACCTCGGCGGGCGCCATAGGGCTCATGAGAAGCCCGAGCTCCTCAAAAGTCAAAGAATGACTCCGAAAGTTGGCGAGAAGATAAGGCCACCTACTCTGATACGAGGGCGCAATTTTGGAGACACAAAAGGTACATCCTATTTGATGCTCGCCTTGTTATATTTATCTACGTATTGACAGTGAAACCCCGATTGAAATCGGGACCTTAATCTGGCCAAGGTCGGATTGCTTCTACAAGTCGGTGTAAGATTAATCTCCCGTTGACCTTGTGCATGCTTCGTCTACCGACGATCTCCACCACAAGTCATATAAACCCTTATGGGCAAGGGCCAAATTCAGCCCCCATGCCCAGACTCCGATGTCAACCTGTGAAGATAACCTCAAAGGCCGAGGTGTTCCTTACAGGCCCCAACCCCGCTTGCCTGAATCTCGGCAGAGTCCGAGGGCAATGACTATGGAAAACCTGGCGACGATGTGACTATTGGCCTAAGCTCCCCTTTGGGGGACAACTTTCTTACGGGCCTGCGCCCCAAGAGCCTGTTGGGAACCCGCCCATGCCGCTGATATTTCAAAAATTAAATCAGGTGGCAGCGGAATCGGCATGCACGGGTTCGACGTTCATCGCATGAACGTTGTTTCGAGACCTTTCGTAATTAGGTAAGAATTAAAACTTTTAAAACTATTAGGAAGATCAAATCTTCACCTTGCGCGGGTAGATGATCACCGCAAATCTGAATTCGTGGTTTTTGGAAGAGGGTTCGCTTGAAGCCGTTCAAACGTCCGGCCTCTACGGGTATCCACACGAAGCAGGATCCGATCCAAGCTTTCTATCTCACCGGGGTGCTAGCTCCCTTGCAGAGATAACTTTTGATGGCTGATCTCCTCTCTTTCTTTCAACTCATGAATGTACTTGAGAGGAGGAAGAAGAAGGAAGAAGAAGAGGAAGAAGCAAGGCCCCTGCTGCCTACTTTCCTTTCCCTGCGTTGGAAGGAGGAAAGGAGGAAGAGGAGGGCGCCATGGCTTCTTTTTCCCTTCTTCTTGCTGGCGGCTGAACCAAGGGAGGGAGAGGGTGGCCACGTGATGGAGAGGAGGGGGATTCCTTTTTTCATTAGGTCAGCCCCCAAGAGTCCTCCTTTTATAACATCTAGGGCTCCTACAAGTTAGGAGCCCTTGATGTATTACCAAGAGGGGCGCCGGCCCCTCTTGTTGCCGCACCAAGAGATCCAAGGAGGAGGGGCGTGAGCCCCTCCCTCTCATGTTGCCCTAATCCTCATCTAATGAGGATTGGGTGGCCCTAATGTGGTTTAGCCTTAATCCAATTAGGCTTAGCCCAAGGGTGAACCAATTTGGATCCAATCTAGGCTAGTCCTAATCCAATTAGGACTTGAATGAACCATGACTCAATTGAACTCTTCAATCCTAATCCAATTAGGAGTCATGTTGATTCATTAGATTAATAATTAATTTAGACTTAAGGAATCCTAATCCAATTAGGATGTATTTAATTTTAGTCCTAATCCAATTAGGACTCTATTTGAATCCGAAGTCCTAATCCAATTAGGATTTCTAGGAATCCTACTCCAAGTAGGAATCCAATTTTAATTCAAAATTCCTAATCTCATTAGGATTGTAGGAATCCTATTCTAAGTAGGAATCCCAGTCCTACTCCAACTAGGATTTCCAGTCCTAATCCAATTAGGACTCTAGGAATCCTACTCGAAGTAGGATTTGTGTTTAAGTCCAATTAATTAATTCCCTTTGTTCCTTCTTCAACTTCTTATCAATCAATTTGATTACTTGTGATTCCTAATCACGATTTCAACCATCGGATCGGTCAATACTTCTAGTGTGTGTGACCCCATAGGTTCTATTCTGACTGGTAGTGAGATATATTGTGATCTCTATCTCAATATCATTGAAAACTCCTTTCAATGGGTTGGAACGATTCCAACTCAACTCATTAGGGTTTATCGATCATCAAGATAATCCCTATGAGTCCCACCATCCACCAGTGACACCTAGCAGCATGTAGTGGCTACCCAGCAGAATGGAATGATGAACCTCTAGGTGCAGTTAACATGTGATACAGTCCTACTATCGTGGATCCCTACAGGACGGAGGTCATGGACAACTCGTCAAACCCCATCGTCTGTCATATGTCAAGATTTATTTGACTTGAGTTCGATAGTGGAAAACTCTTTTTCCACTTTATATTACTGCCCTGGCCAAGGTCTTAGAACTCAGTCTAACAAATCACATAGGATCACTCCTCTTCTATCAAGGTCGATAGATTCCTTATAGGTGCATACCCTACTCCTACAGTGAACTTACTGCAGCCAATCTACACTGCATGGACTCATATGGCTAGAGACCATGTATGTGTGCAGTCAAACTACAATAACCTCACTGTGAGTAGCCGAAGCACCGCAGGTCAAAGGACCAGTCACACTACTGCAACATCAAGCAAGTCACTGACGAGTGGATAGACATCCAAGTGACTTCTTGTCTTGGTCACGCTCAGTACCCTTGTTCTCTAACAAGCACCTGCACTATCACTTCAGTGTCCCTACACTGTGGACTCAAGTCTCGTCCATCCAGAAGAAAAGTGATCTGTGCACTGATCGGATCGATCACCGTCCTCGTGATGATCCATTGATCAGGAGCATTTAGAAATTAATCACCAATGATACATGCCTTAAATTCTCAACTCTTGAGAATATGTATCATCATCTTATTAATTCCTTGGACGATTCATAGACACATAAATAATATGAATGAAAAGATGCCTTTTATTTATTCAATAATAAATAGTCAAGTACAAAATTATGTCCCTAGAATCAACAATGTGTCAGCCAAATTGGCTTCTAGGGCATACATCTAACAATCTCCCACTTGCACTAAAGCCAATTGGTCATATATCTTAGGCCCATCTTCTCAAGGTGGGCTTCAGTCTTTTGCTGACTCAGCTGCTTAGTGAACGGGTCTGCCACGTTATCCGCGGAGTCTACTCTCTGCACCTCTACATCATAGTCGCGTATGAAATGGAAGCGCCGCTCTATGTGCTTGGACTTCTGATGAGACCATGGCTCCATAGCTAGTGCTATGGTGCCAATGTTATCGCAGTAAAGTGTTATGGCATCTAATGACATTACACCTAACTCTGCAATTAACTTTTAATCAGAAGGTTTCCACTGCACCCTTAGATACGGCTTAACATTCAGCTTCTAAGGTAGAATCTATAATGATCGGTTGTTTGGAACTCTTCCAATTTACTGAACCACAATTGCACATATTCTGATGTAGACTTTCTATCATCAATATGTGTGCATCCTTCTACCTTCAACTCTGATCTTCTTCCAAAGACCAAGAACATGTCCTTAGTTCTTCTCAAGTACTTAAGACTGTTCTTCACAGCTATCCAGTGCTTCTTGCCTGGATCCGACTGATATCTGCTTGTGACACTCACAGTAAGAGCTATATCAGGTCGTGTACATAGCATGGCATACATGAGGCTTCCTATTGCCGATGCATAGGGAATCTTGCTCATGCGTTGAATCTCTTCAGATGTGTTGGGGCACATCTTCTTGGAGAGATGAATTCCTTGTCTTAGGGGTAAGAGACCCCTCTTGGAGTTTTCCATGCTGAACCTCTTCAGCACCTCCTCTATGTACATTTTCTGTGAAAGGCCAAGCATCCTTTTAGATCTATCTCTATAGACCTTTATTCCCAAAATATAGGATGCTTCCCCAAGGTCTTTCATGGAGAATTCTTTTGACAACCAGACCTTGACCGAGGTTAGCATGGGAATATCATTCCCAATCAGGAGAATGTCATCTACGTACAACACGAGAAAAACGACAGAACTCCCACTAACCTTTTTGTAAACACACGGTTCCTCTTCGTTTTCGATGAAATCAAACGTTTTGATTGCATCATCGAACCGAGTGTTCCAACTCCGAGATGCTTGTTTTAGTCCATAGATGGACCTTTGCAGCTTGCAGACCTTGTGATCTCCATCACTGGAAGTGAAACTCAAAGGCTGTTCCATATAGATATCTTCATCAAGATATCCATTCAGGAAAGCAGTTTTCACATCCATCTGCCAGATTTCATAATCATGAAATGCTGCAATGGCAAGCAATGTTCGGATGGATTTTAGCATGGCTATAGGTGAAAAGGTCTCCTGATAGTCAATGCCTTCGCGCTGACTATACCCTTTCGCCACAAGCCTTGCCTTATAGGTCTCTACCTCTCCATCCGAATCTATCTTCCTTTTGTAGATCCATTTGCATCCAATAGGTACAATACCTTCTGGTGGGTCTACTAAGGTCCAGACTTGGTTGGAATGCATGGAGTCTAACTCTGACTTCATAGCTTCCAGACTTTCTCGGAATCGATATCAGATATCGCCTCGTTGTAGGTTTTGGGATCCTGTATGTGATCCCTATCTCCCACTAGGAACATTTCCTCGGTATCCTCTTCTAGTATACCTAAGTATCTATCGGGAGGATGGGAGACCCTACTTGATCTGCGAGGTGGTTGAGGGACATCGTGTACTGGCTCTGTATTAATGGGTTCGATAGGATCCATGACTCGTTGCTTTTCAGAGACTTTCTCTTCAAGCTCAATTTTCCTCCCACTGCCTCTATCAAGGATAAACTGTTTTTCCAAGAAGATGGCATGACGGGTCACAAACACATTGTGATCCTCTGAGACGTAAAAATTGTATCCTAATGACTCTTTAGGATATCATATAAAACGAGCACTTATGATCCTAGCCTCTAGCTTGTCCGCCTGTAGTCTCTTGACGTGGGCCGGACATCCCCAAATCTTGAGATGACCCAGACTTGGTTTCTTACCATGCCATATCTCATACGGTGTGGTAGGAACGGATTTAGAGGGAACTCTATTCAATAAATAAATCGCTGAAAATAGGGCATCTATCTAAAGAGACAAGGGTAAATCAGTGAAGCTCATCATGGATCGGACCATATCCAATAGAGTCCGATTCCTCCTCTCCGACACTCTGTTGAACTGAGGTGTACCAGGAGGAGTCCATTATAAAACTATACCATTCTCCTTGAGATAATCACGGAACTCTCAACTAAGGTATTTACCTCTTCGATCTGATCGAAGAACCTTAGTGAGTTTTTCTATATGTTTTTCTACTTCATATTTAAACTCTTTGAACCTTTCAAAAGTTTCATATTTGTGTCTCATACACATATCCATACCGTGAATAATCATCAGTAAAATGAAGTAAAAAATTACAACCCCTAGCCTGCACATCGAATGGGCCACCACATCAGTGTGTACTAGGGTAAGTATTTCAGTGGACCTCCCTGTGTCCTACAAAGGATAATTTGGCCATCTTTCCTTGAAGGCAGAATTCACAAATCAAATATGACTCGAAAGTCAATGAGCCCAAAAGCTCATGTTTCTCCAATTTGTTTATTCTGTCTTCTCCTATATGGCCAAGCCTGAGGTGCCTTAAATACTTTAGATTTATCTCACTTTTGGATCTATTAGATCCTATGGTATTCACTGTTTGCTCAGATATATTCACAAATACATCCATATGTATGTGATAGAGACTGTCAATCTTAAAACCATGTTAAATCAATTTAATTTTTCAAATAAATAAAAATCTTTCTATGCTAAATAAAATACAGAAATCAAATTTCTGCTAGCAATAGGTCACAGTCCCTAAGTATCCTGAGCATATCTGAAAAACCTTCTGAAGGTCTGTCACCCTTCATGTACTTTATGCTTCCCATGTATGTAGGACAGTTCCTCTTCCAATGGCCGTCCATGATGCAATGGAAACACTTTTTCTTGCAATTGGCTTTTTTCTTGGAACTTCCTTACTTGGTGTTTTCTTAGTCTTCTGCTTCTTCGCAGGCTTCTTCTTCTTCCAAATAGACTCTCTCTTGAAAGTAGAAACCAACTTGACAGCGAAAACGATGCCCCTTGAACTTCTTCAAGGTTCCTAAGGTAGTTACCAATTTATTTAACAATTCTATTTTAGTGCATACAACCTTGTTCATATGGTAGTTTACTATAAACTATTCATATGAAGCTGGAAGGGATTGCGAGATCAAATCCGTTTGCAATTCCTTGTGCATGGTCATGCCAAGCTTCTCAAGCTTCTCTAAGTCCTTTATCATGGTCAAACCATGATCATGGACAGACTGCCCATCGTTCATCTTGGCTTTGAAGAGCCTCTTGGACACTTCAAACCGAGCTGCGTGACTCTAATCACCATACAACTTTTGCAGGTGATTTAATATGTCCCTGGCAATCTTTATGTTCTCATGCTGGCATTGTAATGCATTGGACATGGATGCCTTTGTGCAGCACCTAACTTTATTGTTATTGTTCGTCCACTTAACAAGCGTCTTACGCTGATCAGTGATCGGACGGATTGGTAACATGGGGATTCCATGGTCTAGCATATACCCAAATTTCTCACAATTCAAAACTATTTTTGAAATTTGCTGAGCCAATCTTTATAATTGGGTTTGGTCAAACGGTTGTTCTATAGGATATGAGTTAAGAGTCTAGAAGCTGACTTTATAATTCTCAGAGAGTAAAGATTCTAGTTAGACTTTTGTACTTGATCCTAATCTGTTCTAAGGTCTTTTAGAACAAATGTAACTCCCACTATTTTCTCGAATTCCTCACACTCCCCTGGTAGGGAAACGAAAATCCTACGCGACTAGGGTTTCTAGTAGGTACTGCGGTCTCACCAATCTACATGCCACCTCACCTAACAGTTATTGGTGACACATAGATGGATGAGTGTACAACTCTTGTACAATGCTTCTCAAGCATGTTGCAGTGCAACTTGGTCTCTAAGCCATGAAGACCTCACCTAACAGTTATTGGTCCCATTTCTTAGTTAAGTCAGACCCACTGTATAACCGTAGGAATAAAGTCGTCATTGGGTCCTCACCTAACAGTTATTGGTGCCCAACCCCACCTTTACCCTACAACATCTCATGTCTATAGAGAGGTCCAGCCCCCCGATGCAACTTGACCACTGTGTCCAGCCGAGACAAATCAACATCAGAAAGGCCTTAGCAGCTCTACTACAGTGGAAGACCTATTGACTTAATATTGGTTAATCAGGTCTTAGTGTTTGCAACTTGAGCCCTTCATAAGAGGTAATCGAATAATTGGCCAGGTAAGCAGGTGGGAGGCTCCCCTTACTCAGTGAGTAAGGTCCTAATTAAGTAACCACCTTTCATGCTTTCCTAGACACCAATTAGATCAATTAATCTAATATGACTTGCTCATGTCGGTTCACTCTCGACTTGATTGAGGAGGTTTTGATTTAGGTCTCAATTGGGTTTGCTACATCACATGTAAGCCTATCTACCCGACTCGCATTCACATCACATGCAAACGGTACATTACAGGCAGTTATAATCGCAGCATCAAATTAAAGCTAAACTTTAACTAGGTGATGATCATGGATTCTAATTAGGTCGTATTACAAGCACATGCACATCAATCGATCAAGTGGTCTTCAACTCTTGAATTGGTTCCAAGCCTCCTTGATTCGATCCTTGATCAACCCTTGATCCCATCGCCATCAACCGCTTGGATCACCTTTCATCTCATGCTTTTGCTTCAGCTTGATCGTTGATGTACATCACATCACAGAAATACAACCAGATGTAAAATAAAAATAAAAATAAATTACATCTCCTTTTAGGAGGCACGCAGGCCTCTCAAAACATCAAATAAGATGCATGCAAGCATCTGAAAAATTACATGACATCGCAGATCACATCGCAGGTCATTACATTTGATACCAAAAGGGGTTGAATCCTATGATCATCACCGTATGCAACAATTATAATTTTCAGATCTGAAAACTAACTGATTATATCATGACATAGGTCGCTGATCATGCTAATCATGATTCTAAACTTTGTAATCCCATTAACAATGCAATTAGAATCATCTTTTTATCACATAAAAATCAGCATGTAAAAAATCAGCACCCCTGAAAAATCTGCATGCAGAATTTTTCAGCATGCATGATCAATCAATTTTCAGATCTAATAACCCTTTAGATATTTAATTCTTACCTTAATCTACGAAGCCTAGGCTCTGATACCACTGTTGGAAACCCGCCCATGCCGCTGATATTTCAAAAATTTTTCAGATGGCAGCGGAATCGGCATGCACGGGTTCGACGTTCATCGCATGAACGTTGTTTCGAGACCTTTCGTAATTAGGTAAGAATTAAAACTTTTAAAACTAATAGGAAGATCAAATCTTCACCTTGCGCGGGTAGATGATCACCGCAAATCTGAATTCGTGGTTTTGAAAGAGGGTTCGCTTGAAGCCGTTCAAACGTCCGGCCTCTACGGGTATCCACACGAAGCAGGATCCGATCCAAGCTCTCTATCTCACCGGGGTGCTAGCTCCCTTGCAGAGATAGCTTTTGATGGCTGATCTCCTCTCTTTCAATCAACCCTTGATTGCACTTGAGAGGAGGAAGAAGAAGGATGAAGAAGAGGAAGAAGATCACAGCCCTTCGCAGCCTTCTTCTTTTCTTACGCGTTGAAGCCAAGAGGAAGGAGAAGGGATGCCGCCAAGCTTCAACTTGCTTGCACCTTGCTTGCGGCCTAACCAAGGGAGGAGAGGGGAGGGTGGCGGCAGCAAGAGGAGGATTCTTCAATGCCTTAGGGCGCCGGCCCCTAGTCCTCCTTTTATAAGGATTGGAGCTCCTATCAATTAGGAGTTCCATGATAACTTACCAAAGGAAGGGGGCGCCGGCCCTAGCTCTTCATGTCGCCCTAGCCAAGTGAAGAGGGGCTGATGTCCTTCTTACTTGGTTAACCTAATCCTCTTCCAAAGAGGATTAGGTGCCTCTCTTATGGTTTCATCCCAATCCAATTAGGATTAGCCAAATTGGGTTCAATCTATGCTAGTCCTAATCCAATTAGGACTTGAATGAACCATGACTCATTTGAACTCTTCAATCCTAATCCAATTAGGAGTCATGTTGATTCATTAGATTAATAATTAATTAGGACTTAAGGAATCCTAATCCAATTAGGATTTGTTTAATTCTAGTCCTAATCCAATTAGGACTCTAATTTGAATCCAAAGTCCTAATCCGATTAGGACTCTAGGAATCCTACTCCAAGTAGGAATCCAATTTTGATTCAAAACTCCTAATCTCATTAGGATTGAGGAATCCTATTCCAAGTAGGAATCCCAGTCCTACTCCAACTAGGATTTCCAGTCCTAATCCAATTAGAACTCTGGGTATCCTACCCGAAGTAGGATTTCTTGTTTCAAGTCCAATTAATTAATTCCCTTTCCTTCTTCAACTTCTTATCAATCAAATTGATTACTTGTGATTCATAATCACGATTTCAACCATCGGATCGGTCAATACTTCTAGTGTGTGTGACCCCATAGGTTCTATTCTGACTGGTAGTGAGATATATTGTGATCTCTATCTCAATATCATTGAAAACTCCTTTCAATGGGTTGGAACGATTCCAACTCAACTCATTAGGGTTTATCGATCATCAAGATAATCCCTATAAGTCCCACCATCCACCAGTGACACCTAGCAGCATGTAGTGGCTACCCAGCAGAATGGAATGATGAACCTCTAGGTGCAGTTAACATGTGATACAGTCCTACTATCGTGGATCCCTACAGGACGGAGGTCATGGACAACTCGTCAAACCCCATCGTCTGTCATATGTCAAGATTTATTCGACTTGAGTTCGATAGTGGAAAACTCTTTTTCCACTTTATATCACTGCCCTGGCCAAGGTCTTAGAACTCAGTCTAACAAATCACATAGGATCACTCCTCTCCTATCAAGGTCGATAGATTCCTTATAGGTGCATACCCTACTCCTACAGTGAACCTACTGCAGCCAATCTACACTGCATGGACCCATATGGCTAGAGACCATGTATGTGTGCAGTCAAACTACAATAACCTCACTGTGAGTAGCCGAAGCACCGCAGGTCAAAGGACCAGTCACACTACTGCAACATCAAGCAAGTCACTGACGAGTGGATAGACATCCAAGTGACTTCTTGTCTTGGTCACGCTCAGTACCCTTGTTCTCTAACAAGCACCTGCACTATCACTTCAGTGTCCCTACACTGTGGACTCAAGTCTCGTCCATCCAGAAGGAAAGTGATCTGTGCACTGATCGGATCGATCACCGTCCTCGTGATGATCCATTGATCAGGAGCATTTAGAAATTAATCACCAATGATACATGGCTCAAATTCTCAACTCTTGAGAATATGTATCATCATCTTATTAATTTCTTGGACGATTCATAGACACATAAACAATATGAATGAAAAGATGCCTTTTATTTATTCAATAATAAATAGTCAAGTACAAAATTATGTCCCTAGAATTAATAATGTGTCAGCCAGATTGGCTTCTAGGGCATACATCTAACAGTACGACGGCCTTACCTCCGACATCAGTGTAATTATTTACTTGTCCGTGCACCAGATCAAGCAACGTGCCGAGCTGTACGACGGCCTTGCCCGGTCACATCGCAGGTAAACCCCCCCTATAAAAGGGAACCATGCTTCTCAAGGGCGGGGGGAGGGGGGGAACAGAGAGAGAGAAAAAACACTACTGCTCCCATTTTCTTTGAACACTATTTTGCCCCCTCTGACTTAAGCATCGGAGGGCCGGCGCCGGAAGACCCGGCCACCGGCTTTTCTGCAGGCACCCAGACAGAGGACGCCGCCCGCCGACGGACCACCACTCCCTCGTGTTCGCCGATAGCTCCCCCTCCTCGACGGACGATCGCCCCCGGGTCCAATTTCCAGCAACAAAAAGAATGGAAAATAATAGAACAAAATTGGTTGCTCTCTTCCATAGATTTTTCTAATGAGATTTTTAAGGCTAGAGAATGCCAAACGAATCAAATAATATAATAAAGATACCAAGGGCTGTCAATGGACTTGGCCAACAACAACAATAAAATTAAGTTTAAGTAATTATAAAGGGAAATTAGCTTTATGTTGTTCAATCTCAGACCAGTCGTAAAAGAGCAGGATTTATCAAGCTCACAAGATAAGCTAGATAGAGTTGTTCAAGCTTAAGTCATGTGCCATGTAAACAAGAAGTCTCAAGCCAAGCCCAAGCTTCCCCTCATTGGTGAAAAACAACAACAACAAGCCTCGCATAAAAGTGGAGTTGAGCTTGACTCATTTACCAAATGAACAGGTCTGTTATCAAATTGAACTCAAGGTTCATAAGGACCCGGTTCATTTGTAGTAGTTAGTCTTCACCAACTTTCACAAAAGTATCAGTCCCCTACTGGTGTGAGTCCGTGCATCCTGTACGGATTGATGCAGTCCTATACTGACAACCATAGTTTTGAGCATGGGATTCTTATCAGACAGAAGACTTATACGAACTTCAAACTTTCATGGAACCAAACATACCATCCAGAGTCCTTATATTGATGGAAATTATTGGTTAAGTCTATTTCCAACCCCAATAAGTTGGAGAAAGGCCACTTTTCTGATTTGTTGTGCATCACCAAGTGTCCTGAAGTCTCTGAATCATTACCACTAGAGCATAGGTCTATGGAATGCCTGTAAACGGGCGGACATTCCAAAGCATATATATTCCGAAGTTATGTTTCAACCCTCTCCTTAAAGAATCGAGCTTGTAAGAGTCTTATGGCAGAAAGGCAAAGTCAACAAATAGACATTAAAAGTGACAGCACTTATATAAAATGCCGCATTTACCAAAAAAAAAAAAAAAAAAAGTGACAGCACTAGACTCTAGATTTAAGGACCTAATACCCCTGTCCAATATTATTTATCATCTCCACTTGTTTATATTCTGTTTGTTATTGTTAATCCAGAATGTGATATTGCCTCTGGGCTTCCAACCTGTAATCCAAGAAATAATTCAAAGATGTAATTAACAAATGCCAATACAGTGGCCCCAAAAGTGTGTTATCTCTATCTGAAATTTATAAAATCCCAAGATGGTTGTTTCTTGCAGCATTATTGCAGACACAAAATAGATTACATTCTTATTGCGGAGCATGTATTGAATAAATGATTACTCTTTTTGCAAGTGATTAAGTGTTGTGGTAAGAATTATATTTGTTTATTTAGACTGACAATTAAGAGATTTATGATGTGACTTTGTATATATGATTGAATGGTCAGAACAAAACAATTATTTCACATGACCATCCGAAAGATAAATTCAACCACTTCGCAGTTGTTTAGGAAATTGTAGAACTTTAACTAGGAACCTAACACTGGATATTAAATAAACTAATCACATCATAGACAGAAGGCCTTGCATGTTGACCTGCTAATGCAGGATATCTCATGCAATTCTCGGATGTGGAATAAGCATGTTATAGTTCAGTGAAGATAGTCATGACTTTAGTCTCAAATCAAAACCCTAATTTAACACGACTGTAGAATTAATTGTTCAATTCATCCAAGAATTTTCAACATTATAAATAAATCCTTTGCAACAATGCTTTCACATTGATAAAGTTGATATACCAAAATATTTGGTAATATTAATGCAGAAAGCTTCCAACTTTTTCTTTCATAAAAATATGCATGCACGATTAAGCAAGACTGTTGTACAGGTTATGCAGTAACGACATACCAAAAGCCACTTGGTATGTTTGTGATAATTCTCGGCACCATCTTGTGGCTGCAACAACAACATTTATCAGGGTGCCACGGAATGCATCTCTTTCTAATTCCTGAATCCCAGCTATAGTGGTCCCTGTAGAAGATGTAACCGCATCCTTCAACTGACCAGGATGTTTTCCAGTAAGGTTAACTGTGGCTGCGGCACCCAGAACCTATACAAAAAGTTCATGTACGCTACATGTTATGGCATGTTACCTTCCATGTTCAGATCCCTCACTGCAAGTTAATTTACATGTGCTAAGGGAAAATTCATGCTACTTGTCCTTTTTTATTGTATGAAGATCAGAGGAAGAACCTGCAAGCAACCACTCACAAAATAAATATAATAAGTATAACCGTGGCTAGTGCATTACATGTTGATGAGTATAAGAAATGTTTTAATGAAATTTGATTTAAAAAGATTATTATACTTACCGTTTGAGAAGCAAGACCAAGAGCAAGATCTCGAGGAAGACCAGCAGCCACCCCACCATCAGCTAAGGCCTCTATTGCTAGATAGATATAAGCAGGGCTGCTATCACTGGAATTTGCAGTCATATAACCTTATATAAGACATTATTCTTGGAAAAGATAATGTTCAAGGGATTTATCCATTACCTAAGTGCATTAAAATCATAAAACGAGCATGCTACCTCGTATAACAACACATCACATATGCTTCTACCAAGTTAGCAATTTATGAGAAATAAGTATTACATACCTCAAGCCAGTTACAACATCAAAATATTTTTCATCAGCTGTCCATACCTTCCCAATTGCGCCAAAAAAACTGGTTACATGTTCTTCATCTTTCTTAATTAGTTGCCATCTCACCCACACACATGACTACATAAACACAGGGATATCAGGAGTTGCAGCACGCAAGTTTACACAAAAGGTTTACGTGAAGTAACAGAAGTTCTGGTTTCACCTTTTTCAGTTTGAAGTTTCTTATACATTAACAGACACGTGCTATCATATATACTGCCAATTTTTGTCACAGGATTGTTACGCAAATATTCTACTACTCGAATTTCCCAGCCGGCCAGTACACATAATATACATAATGACTTGCTAGAGTTGCACTTACAAGGTACAAAATGGCTTTATAATGATCATTATACAAATCGTTTAGTGAATTCTGCACATGAAAAATGAGAGGGAGCTTAGCCTAATTTTGTTGGATTAACAAACATACATGAATTAAAAGAAAGACCGGAAACACTATCGAGGGCCATATGCAATCCACAAGGCTTGGTGTCGATGCAAGCTATAAGGTTGTTCAACTACCAGGCTAGTAAGTTATGAATAAACACACAAATGAATCTTTGTTCTGTTTTGCACCTTTCGTTAGTTTTAGGTGGAAACTGTTAACTAACATCAGACATACCTGAGTTAAAGTTGATTAGGACCACATCTTATTCTGATTTTGTAATTAAAAGAAATATTTAGCCACCGATCAAATATTATATATTGATTATGTAAATTAAATTAATAAAAAGGTTATAATGCTTCTCGAGCCCTTAAAGCAGATAAACAGATTCTGCGCACCTGTCAGGACCAGACCGCATGATGCGGCCCTTCTGAGGCAAATCTAGACCCTTGGGCTTGTCTATTAAGCCAGACAGGACAGAATACAAATGTCATCATAAAGAATATTATAATGTCACCAATAAAAGAAATAAAATCAAATATCACCTGATGCTGCCTGACCAACAGCAGCAGGAGTATTTTGCATCACCCTTATTATTCGATGCTGACCAGACCACTCCTGTAAAATGATTTTAACTAGACATAGCACTTTGGTCGTTATAGGAGACAATGTGGCTACCATATTATGGAAAGGATAATAATGAGAATTGAGATCTATCAACCGAAATGATTTAAAAGCGGAAATTTTACTGACGATTCCATCGCATTCCCTCCCCCCTCTCTCTAACCCTCTCTCGGGCCAAATTAGGCAACATTGTCTTGATATAGACCCAGGGCTAGGCCCGAACTAGCCCTCACCCAACAAATGCCAAGATCTAGTGATTACTCTCTCTTACTCGCTACGTTCTAAATTTTGATCGGGCGGAGAAAATGAAAGTGACCATTTACTGTTTGCAAAAGGTGACATTTTACAGCTTAGTGTTTGCAAAAATAATGTCTTAAACATATGCCCCACAGCCATAATGACGTTGTAGCGGAACACAGAAAAAGAATTATCGTAGTAGCCATTGTAGTTCAAGAACTCCAGATCTTAGTAAATAGGCCAAAAAAATAACGTCCTATATTTTGTATGAATTTGTAAATATTCCCTCACATATCTAATTGTTGTAATATCAATCCTAAATTTCTCACACTATTGCAATGTAAACACATCCTTCTTTCAATTAGGGTTAAAGCTCTCTCTTGCAGTGCCTACTTATCAGTTGATGAGGATATAGTTCACCGAAAGTGCTTACTTGTCAGTTGATATAGAGATTTTATGTAATGTTGTTCTGTCATTATCCTCACTCTTATAAAAAAAATCTACCTCTAAATTTCAACCCTAACCTTATCCATCCCCCAACCCTCCTACCCACACAGCTCCCCGCTGCCGACCCGCCGCGAAGGGATTGCTCCCGATGAACATGAAGGATGGCCCATGAGCCACCGATGCCTACTATGTCGCCAAATATGAGAAAAATGGGTGCAGACCGGAGCCATCATCAACACCTCCTAGTTCCACTGATGCCTACTTACTCACGACCTCCACCTCCTCCAGTCTCCAGAAGATGTTGCCCACCACTTCCTATTCTATCGATGAAGGTGCCATTTAGTGAGCTCCAGCCTGCGTGACACGCTCTATATAGCGTCCCCTCGCACTGGCAGATGGACCCCTTTCTCTCCAAAATATTTCTTCTAGATAGGCAAGAGCTAACTATAAAATGTCAGGCAAGCAAAGAGCTAGGAATTAAGTCCAAGACCCTAGTTGGGTTGGGATAAAATCATATAGAATTAATAGCTAGTTACTTCAATCCCAATATCCAAGTCCAATTGACATCAAACCCACCATAACCAAGTTTGGAAGTATTTGAAAGACGGCTACTTAATGCTCAGCTTACTGCACTACTGATTTTCTTAGACATGCTCAGGTACATGCATGTGGACATGAAAACACCAACATGCAACCTTTTTTTATGTAAAGAATGAATATCGCTCCACAATCCATGTAAAGCATATAATAGCATTACAACAATTATAATCTATATATACAACAATTTACATGCATGAGCTCATCTACGAAACTCGTTCATATGTGAACTATAATGGATCCAAAATTCCATTTAGCTTTGCTTTGTAGATTCGAACCATCTTCATAAGAGACTTTGATTTCAAGACAGATCACCCCAACAAACACCAGTTAATGGATCGAGTCATGAAGTGACCCAACTAATACATAAATCATAGGTCGACTCAATGCTAACCTAAAACAAGTTATGTTGGCTAAATCCTAGCTTAAGTTGACTAATGAGCACAATTCGAGCTCGGTAATACTATTGGGAGTACAACTTCTTTACAGAAGTTTCTTTGAATAGAATTCGGCCTTGGACATGAGTTTCTATAAATCAAGCCTCTCCAAAATCTTCACATTTCTATATTGCAAGTCATGACCCGACTGTTTGCTAACCATCTGGGGACTACTTTCAGATATTTGAATAGACAAAAGTATTATAAGACAAACGAGGCGACCGATGCTAATCAACCAAAATTGCAACCAACTTTTCAACTTGTTTAGCTATCTGGGTTCTCTTGCTGGTTTACAAATAATCTCATGATCGTAGCTACCTAACTCATTACAACTTCTAAAAGACCCTGCGCACTTTTGTCCACGTGATACTTGAACTACGTGACAGTATCATAGAGCTATCCCACTATCCATTGAAGCAACCCTACATAAGGAGGTTGTCCTTCATGTCCAAGATCTTTTTATGAGGGTGTTCCTTGTTGAGCTCCATTAGTGACAGCTCGAGGTGGCCACAATGGAGTATTCTCCAGCAGTCTGTTGTTCCTCAAGGGCAGCAGCTTTTCCCTCAACATGGCTCTGATGGGACGCACCCGTATTCCAACAATTTAGTTCCGGTGGAACGGGACTGACCTGACTCCTTCTTGGAATGGACAAGACGCCACCCTATTGTGTCTCAATGCATACAGCAGGGATGCTTGTGATTTGAAACCACAGCCTCCATCTTTGCTTCTCTCTTCTTTCTTCTCGGAGTGGGTTCGACGACGAGGGCAGTATGCGACCGTTGTAGTTGATCCCAATCCGGAGGACGTCGTCTTGGCACCTGGTGATGCGGACCGCTCTCCTATTCCTAGTCAGAGTAGTAAATAATATCCATGACAAAGAAAACAAATAGTTCTGCTTTCCAAGAGAGATATGGCGTGGGAGAAGAGAATCCAAGGAGTACTTGGAGACATGCGAAGAGAGTTCAACGTTGCCCTTGTTAGTGGTACTGACCACATCTCAGCTGATCACAGGCAAAGATCTGAAGATGACAAAGTCAATTCAGTTTCTACCAGATCATAATCTGTTCTGATTTTGTTGTACCCGAAATAGCGAGATTTATTGAACTATACATCACGTAAAACGTGAGAAACAATTGTATAAATTGTGAACATCAATGCATATTGATCGTCTTGGGAAGCTAAATATTTTACATGGTATCAAAGCTATTTCTGCAAACGCAAAACCTCTTTTTTTTTTATCCTTTCAATCCTATGGCTTCTTCTTCTGAGAATTTTGTTGCCTTCGTTGCTCCTAATATTGGACAACTTATTTCTGTCAAGTTGGATGGTCCCATTTCGTATCTTCCTTGGCTTGCACAGTTCACCCCTATGCTGAAGTCTAATGATCTCTGGAGTTTTGGGGACGGTTCTAGCACCGCTCCTGAAGAATTTCTTTCATCTGAGGATGGAACTTCTAAATCTGTCAACTCTGCCTATACCCTCTAGCATAAGAAGGACCAGTTTATTCTTAGCATCATCAATGCTACACTGGCTCCTAAGGTTCTCTCCACCCAGTATAGTATTACTACTGCACGTCAGGCTTGGGTTTCTCTATCCCAACGGTTTGCGTCGCAGTCAGCTTCTCATATTGCTCGTCTGAAACGTCAACTCCAAACACTGCGCCAAGGCTCTTCTTCTTGTCAAGATTATCTAGACAATGCCAAGGTCATTGCTGATCTGTTAGCTGCTGTTGGCAAACCAGTAGCAGATGATGACCTGATTGGCTATATTGTAAGTGGTCTGACTTCATCATACACATCATTTATCTCATCATTCTCCTTTGCTACTCGCCAACAGGCTCTCTCCTTTGAGGACTTCCAATCTGAGCTTCTTGCTCATGAGGATCTCTTGGAACAACACCTGCAAACTGTACAACCGGAAGGTAGGTTTGCTATGGTGGCAAAGTATAACAACCAACAATTTTCTCGGCCATCCAACAACAACAACTCCTCAAGTAACTTCAAACAGAAGCAAGGCAACAACACCAGAGCTCCTCAGCGCAACTACAGCCCAAAACCCAATTCAGGGTCTTCCTCTGGTTCTCACAAGCAGGGTGCTCAGATATTCCAAGATAATCGTGAGAAATGTCAAATTTGTGGTAAATATGGTCATGGTGCACTTGATTGTTTCAAACGTCTGGATCACTCTTACCAAGGGTGCATTCCTGTTACTCAACTTGCTGCAATGGTGGCTCGACGCTCTTCTCCCCCAGAAGATGATACTTGGTATGCCGATTCTGGTGCCAACCAGCACATAACTGCAAATCTTGAAAACCTTTCCCTGCATTAGCCTTACACCGGTGGTGATACTATTGCTGTTGGTAACGGTACAGGTTTAACAGTTGCAAATACTGGCCCTATATTCTTTCCCTTACACAATAAAAAAATAACACTTCCACATGTCCTTCACTGTCCTAAAGCTTTAGCCAATCTCTTGTCCATTAATCAATTTTGTCAGGATAACCATTGCTATTTTGTACTCACTGATTCTCATTTTTTTTGTAAAGGACATGCGGACAGGCATGACAATGCTCGAGGGCAAAAGTGAAGGAGGTCTATATCCTATTCGCTTAGGGAAAACAATACTCAAAAATCACAACAATCCAACGGTCTTTCTCGGCGTAAGAGTTCCCTTTGGAATTTGGCATTCGAGATTGGGTCATCCATCTCATTCTATTTTAAGTCATGTTTTGTCAAGTCATAAGCTTCCTGTTTCTGGTTTGTTGAATAAAGAGAGCATATGTGAATCCTGCCAACTTGGCAAGGCTAAGCAGCTTCCCTTTGCTGAGTCTACTAGAGTTTCTATGTCTCCTTTAGAGCTAGTTCATTCTGATGTTTGGTCCTGTGCTACCAAATCTTTAACCGGCAGCTTGTACTATGTTTTATTTATCGATGATTTTTCTCGTTTCACATGGCTCTTTCCTTTACAACGCAAAGCTGATGTCTTTACTTGCTTTGTTAAATTTAAAACGCTTGTTGAAAATTTGAATATTTCAACGGTGAGAAATCTCTTCTTCCTCCTCTCCCCATCTTTTACCATTTTCTCACTGCTCAATCAATATGTCCCCTTCCATTGACTGATCAAGAACTCTTTATTTCCCCTTATCTTGTATGATCTTGACATCATCTATTATAATTTCCTACGACGATCATTAGGTGAATTCTGCGGACCTCCAGGAGATCCGCGATTACCATCCATTATTGAGAGATATCCGGGCCATGGTTCGGGATAGGCTGGCCATTCAAGCGAAGCATGTTTATCGGGAGGTTAACGGGCAGCCGATTGGGTGGCTTTTTTTTGTTGCTGACCATTCGGAGGGACACTTATGGATGGGTGAGGCAGAGTTGCCTAGTGCTCTCCAGAATATTTTGTATTTTGATCCCCTTAGCTGTGTCTTCATACACATTGGGTATAATACTTCCGTTTTTGGCAAAAAAAAAAAAAAAATCATCCACAGTGTTGTTCTGATGCACATATCATATGAAATTACAGGTTGTCCTGGTGTTGGAGATTCATGGTGAGTATGAGGGTTCTCAGCAGGATCAAGAGGATGCGCCAGTGCATGCACACGATTCTCCAGATGCAGCTGAAGATACCCATGCACCACAATGAGATGATGCAGGTGATGCGGCTGACATCTCATCTAAATTATGGATGATCTGCCAGCAAAGCCAGATGTGGGACATGGTCCCTCACACTTCGACTAGGTGATCTTGGCGTTAGCTCAATTCTAAATTTTTGGTACCATATTTCCTTTTTTAGTGTTGTCTAACACGATCCAATTTGTTTAAGGACTCTGATGTAAGAGCGAACAAAGTTGTGGTTTGGGCATTGGATGACGGAACAATTGCAGATGTATGTGTCAAATTAAAAAATTGCGAGGCAGCATGCGCAAAATAGAGCAAAGTATGAGAATGGTTGAATTACTAGTTCTTCGAATGTGGGTAAGTCACGTTCATAGTTCTACCAACGCAACTAACGTAGGACTACTTGTTCCTTGCATTTGTTTGGTTGAATTTATGAAAAGAACATCTGTTATTAAATGTGCTAATTTCATGAGATTATACTTAGCTTGTGGATACACCTGATGCTAATTTCTAAACAAAATTTGATTGATGCTTGATATCAGCGGTTAAATAACTTGTACTCTTTTCCTTCTGAATTCCTCAGCCTTTTCTTTGGTAAATGGAAATCCGAAGTTCTTTACGAGGTATCGGATATATGCTTTTAGTGTAGCCGTAGTATATTTTTCCCCTTGGACAAATAACATGTTTTCTGTCTCTAGAGGTTTATTAAGTATCAACTCCATGTTATGCCGAATAGACCAGAATGCACAGCTTCTAACGTGTTCAGCTCTGAGAATTTGGAGCAATTCCTTGGAGATCCAGTTCGAAGGTAATGTAAGTCCTGGTAATCAACTATGGATAATCTACTCATGTTCTATGTTGGTTTCTTTTTTATTCAGTCTTTTTTCTAAGCACTCAGAAGTTCAGAGTGTTGGAACTATTCGGTGAGAAAGGAAAAGTTGAACTTTGGAAGAATGATTCGACAGACTGCACTTAATCCATAGAAAATTTATTTCCAGGGGTAGTTGCTTAATAGCACTAATAATTATTATTGCGAGGAAGGCCCTGATTATTCTGTTGCTGACTCTTCCATGCAGACAAAATGCCCTGTCAAATTGTTCTCCAGTACTTTTCAAGTTATGCTGTTGGCTAGCTGCATATTATGCCCAGATTGTTCATCGAGTGGCTTTCTCCTTTTATTATTTATTGAAACTTTGTTCAGTGTTATGTGTACATTTAGCAGTGAGAGGGATACACTAGGATGCTGATCATGATCCGTCGCAATACTGCGCCAACCATTTTCCATGGCTTGTATGATCAAAGTAGCAGCGGTGGCTTCTGTTGTATGTTGTCACCGTAAATAGGTCCACTTATTTTTTCAGGTTGCAAATAGGTCCATTTACCGATGCCTCTTTTTGTGGAACGGCTGAGAATTTATCTCTCTTCTGCTCGTCCGGAAGATGATGGTGGCTGCTGATTGTTTGCGGTGACATGTCTTTGTATCGTAACGTGATGGCATGCAGTCTATCAGATTGACTTAAACCATAGTTATATAATTGAGTGTTCTTCTCAGATTGTACGGAAAAAGTTCAATATTTCAATCATAATATGCATGAACATAATGACATAAATTGATTAAAAAAAAATCCCTCAAACATTCCTAACTATCGTGATAAAGATGAAAAAAACTAAAATTAAAGTTCAATAACTAACAAATTTCTCCTATGTCTATTACAAGGGCATCGCAAAAAATGTTTCCGGCCCTTCCATCTCCATTACACTTTATTCCCCATTACATAGGGTCAACGAACCAAATCTCCGGCAGTCGGCGAATCTGAAGGCTTGGCACCACCACCTGGAGCCACAGGAGTAGTTTGGTTCGGCAGGTCGGCAGCCGGTGTGCGCCGCTGATCATCGTAAACAGTGATTTGCTTGATCTCCAGCTTGATGGAAGCCCATGAACCACACAGCTTGCACCTCCGAAGGATCCGCCGGCTGATCGGTATCTCACCGTGATACGGATTGCAGCACTTTCGGCACATTGCTATGCCGGTTTGCGAACTCGGCGGCGAGGCACCACCAGTTTGATCGCTTTTGTTGGAGGAAGCACCATCCATTTTGATGGAAGAAGGAACGCCACATTGCTTGCAAGTGATGCGGCAGAGGCCATCAATTAATGTGTAGCTATTCCGAGTCGCGCAGAAGGGGCACAGCAGAAAGTTCGATATGCTCGACTGCGACGAAGAGGGCTGAGTGAAGGTGGCGTCTTGTGCTGTGCCCGGCCGAGGAGGAAGAGAAGAACCCGTGAACTTGTTTTCCGGTGTAATCACGGCGCAACTGTGGTAGCTCTGGCACTTGCAAAGCACAGGGCTCTCGACTGCAATGTTGCAACCAAACTCTGCTTGGCAATGCGGACATACCAATTTGCCATCAGAATTCCTGGTGGCTGGTTTCGGTTTGGCATCGCCAGACCGAGCGGGAGGCGGTGGTGGATGTCGACGAGATGTTGTGATTTGGGATTCCGGACTGGTGGTGGAAGAATTTATGCATCTCCAAGCTTGCTCGACTAGCTTGAAAGCACCTTCGGCGGCGGCATACTTGTTCTTTCCAGGGTGGGTGAGGTGGCGGACGATCTTGTAATTCCTCTTGATCACCTCGGGGTGGGACGACGGTCGGACGATGAGGACATAGTACCAGTCGGTCTCCCCGGACGGTAGCTTTTTTTCCCTGGCAGCGACATGGACGTGGTAGGCGACTAGCACGTTAAGGACACCGGGGAAGGAGGGCAAGAGGCCTCGAGCTTTGTATGCCCGCATCAGTGCGCCTTGTAAATCGTTGGCTTTGAACAATTCTTCGGCTTGCTCCAAGGTCTTCATGGCTTCCTTCTTCTGGTGCTCCATGGGGTTGGCCTTCCTTTGTCGCCGACTCCCTGAACGATGACCAAAGGACAGAGGAGGACGCGTTTATAAAGGCGCTTCGGTTCTTTTGTTTCCGATTTGAGTTGGTTTCGACGTTGTTATTGGCTCCTAGTCGAATTAGGACTCGGTGGGCAGAGACAAGATACAACTGTCATCCTCACTGGGGTTGGAAACCGGGATGGTCTAACCACTACCCCTAAATTAAGTACGATATACATGAAGGTAGAGATCTTTCGAATCGCAAGATGTCTATTTTTTGGTAAGTTTTTTCCCAAGTGTTTTTTTTTTTCCTTTGATAAGGACCCAGATCTATTTTGGTTATATAATCTTTGTAGTTCTATTGATTTATTTTTCTAATTTGGGCGTGTTTAGCAGTCCCCTTTTCTTTATTTTCTTCCCTAATTGACGTTATATTGAGAACTCTATATTATTTTATTTGCCCTAAACTGGGTTGTGCATTGAGAAAGCTGGCATGGATTTTATTAGAGCCATGGATTTTTCTCTGAAGTATTACTATTTATCCTAGATGCTTCAAGATATCGATCAGGCATGAGCTCAATCATGATGAGAAAACCAATTGCTTATTTGCTCCAGAAAAAAATCTGCGTCTCAAGTCCCCACCTGTTACTCCGCTGCTACTCTGCACTTCCCATCCCTTCGATACCCAAACCAAGACAGCCCACCTTTTCTAACGCGAAAACTGACAGTCACTTGGTGCTCTACAACTCCCAAATTACAAAAAATGGAAGGAATGGCAATCTCCAGGAAGCACAATCCATATTCGACCACATGGCCTTCCGAGACGTCGTCTCCTGGACTGCATTGCTCACGGCGTACGGTGAGAACGGCGACGTCTCAAAAGCCCGGGAGGTGTTTGACAAAATGCCGAAGAGAAACACCGCATCGTGGAATTCTATGATATCAGCTTACGTGCGTGCCTTGAAGGTTTCAGAGGCTTATGAGTTGTTTTCGAAAATGCCCACAAAGAATGTCGTCTCATATGGTGCCATGATCATGGGGTTTGCAAAGAATGGAATGCTAAGGGAGGCTGAGGAAATCTACCAGGAGATGCCACAGATGTGGCGAGATCCAGTTGCTTCCAATGCTTTAATTTGTGGGTATTTGAAAGCTGGCAAGCTTGACGACGCTGTTCGAGTATTCAGTAGAATGGGGGTGAGGGATGTGGTTTCTTGGAGCTCGATGGTGGATGGATATTGCAAAAATGGGAGAATTTCTGATGCGAGAGATGTTTTTGATGCAATGCCCAAAAGGAATGTGGTTTCCTGGACTGCTATGATTCGTGGGTACTTAAAAGCTGGATTTTGGGAAGAGGGGTTTGGACTGTTTGTGGAGATGAGAAGGGATGCTGTGAGGATAAGCTCGACAACATTTTCTGTTATGCTTGATGCTTGTTCTGAAAAGGATAGGATCAGAGAAGGGGTTCAGATTCATGGGCTGGTCTTGACGATGGGATTTGAATGTGATGTCTTCTTGGGTAATTCAATTATAAATATGTACTCTAGAGCTGGCTGGATGACTGCTGCTAGAAGGTCATTTGATTTCATGAAAGAGAAAGATGTAGTCTCATGGAATTCTTTAATCGCTGGATACATTCAGCATGATGCAATTGAGGAGGCATATGTGTTATTTGAGTTGATGCCTGAAAAGGATGTTGTTTCTTGGACTTCTATGGTGGTGGGCTTCTCTAACAGAGGGTGGACTAAAGAATCTGTTCGTATATTTGAACAGATGCCCCAAAAAGATGAAATTGCTTGGACTGCAATTATTTCAGGGTTTGTCAGAAATGGGGAGCATGAAAGTGCGTTGCGATGGTTTGGTCGCATGGTAGAAGAGGGGTTTAGACCTAATCCTATCATGTTAAGTAGTGTATTGAGTGCTTTGGCTGGTTTGGCAATTTTAGATCTAGGAATGCAGGTTCATTCCTGTATCATTAAGATGGATTTTGAGGATGACGTTGCCATTCAGAGCTCTTTAGTGTCGATGTATGCAAAATGTGGCAATGTAAGTGATGCCTATCGTATTTTCTCGAGCATCAATGAGCGAAACCTTGTTACTGTGAATTCAATGATAACAGCATTTGCTCAACATGGTCTGGCAGAGGAGGCTATCAAATTATTCACAGAGATGCTGAGAGATGGGTATAAGCCTAGCCACATCACCTTTCTAGGGATTCTTTCTGCTTGTGCTCATGCAGGCCTCATCGAAGAAGGGTACAGGTACTTCAAATCCATGAGATCTTATGGTGTTGAACCAGGACCAGATCACTTCACCTGCATGGTTGATATCCTTGGACGTGCTGGGTTGCTGAAAGATGCAATGGAATTAATCAACTTAATGCCATGTAAACCCTATGCAGCAGCATGGGGTGCTCTCCTTAGTGCTAGCAGGATCCACTTCAATCTTGAATTTGCAGAGCTAGCAGCCCAGCAACTTTTTGAGCTAGAACCCAATAATGCGACAGCTTATGCAGTCCTATCCAGCTTGTATTCTGTGGCAGGGCTGAAGGATGATGAGGAGAAAGTGAGAATGGTCAAACAGTCCAATGGTGTGAAGAAGATTCCAGGTTATAGTCGAATTATACTTGATAAAAATGCAAATCAGTGGAGCAGAATCTGAATCCCTTGAATGCAGCTTAGATAATTTCGGGAAGACAAATCAACAGATGTGTCTCAGTTAAGTTTTTATTGGGAACATATATATTAGGAAATATCCATTTACATCAAATGGATGTGGATCTTGAAATTGAGATCAGGCATTTTGATCTGATAGTCAGCTTCTTTGGTCGTAAGCAGTGAAGACTTTTATGATGCAAAAACATATACCATAAATGTGATTGATTTCATATTATGGTATGCAACTTCCAGATACTGGTATCAGAAACACATATCAGGCATAAGGCAAAAGCATGTATATCAAGAGTAAGTGGTTCGCTAACCTTGAGACTGCTCTTTCTTGAAATGATTGTCCTGCCAAAAGGGGGAAATTCATATTTCAGATTTGTGGGGTGCAAGATGAAACTGAAATAACCACATTACTAACAAGTATGAGCAAAACCAAAGGAGATTGTGAAAAGATATATCAGGGAAAGAAGCACGATAGTATCTCTTCATGTCATGAAGTCATTATAGCTGAGCTAGGTGGTCTGGTATATGACCAGAGTTGCAACAATCCTGGGACTGTTTGAGATTCCCACTTTTGGTCTTCTCCAAACATTAACTTTCATTGGCTGCAACTGACAATCTAGTTTGTGGCATTCCATTTTCATATGATGCTACTATTCTGTTTATCATGTAAAAATTATTTGATTCTTTTTAACTTCATGGACTCTTGGATGAATATAAATATGCTAGTGAGCATAACGAAGAGGCAACCAGTATTGTCTTGTTGCAGAATGCATAAAAAATTATATATAAGTTATCTAGCATCTTGTTGTACTATAAGGACAGTATCAAATTCTATTCCTGTTTCCATCAACAGCTCATAAAAACTTAAAGTCAAAATTTCTTTGACAAAACATATTGGTATACTCTGACTAAATACTATTTGACAACAACATTCTCCCACCAGCTTGAACACAGATATCAATCATGCGTGGCCTGTTATTTTGATCTAGTGGATGCTGTGCTTAACTGTGTCTAAATGTTTTCAGGTTGTTCTGCAGAGCTCACGTAGCGTGCATTAGTCTCATTGATGACTTGAACCAAATAACTTTCTCAGTGCATTATTTTTTCTGACAGAAACTAAATTGCTGCTTACATTGTTTGTTATCTTGGTATATAAGCCATTGCACATTGCAATTACATATAGTTCTTCCATGTCGTTAATGCTAACAAAGAACCATAGATTATTGGACTAAAAATGTTCTAAGGACTCTCTGCTCACTTCCATTCAGCAAACAACTTTTACGAGGACCTAGAAAGACCACCTCCGGAGGCCTCCTCTTGCATCCTAGGTGGTAGACCAACATGAGATTGTCACCAAGTTGGATGGGTCTTGGATTTGATCCTGACGTATATCTGGTCAAAAATCATTTGTTCACCAGCTTTGTCTGCATCTGGAGAAAACTGAAAACATGGGAGCGATGATAACCGGCACATAAATCTCAGAGTCTTCTTTCCTTCTGTTATTCTTTCTCCCAGTTGATTTCACTATCTTTTATTTTGTTCCTCCTCCATTCTTTCTTCTAATTGTATTCATTTACTGAATGAAAGCAGTGATGTTTTGCCTATTCTTTGCTTCAAACAAAAACCAAAAAAAAAAAAGAAGCAAAAAAAGATAACTAGCAAATAATATTTATTTCTATATAAACAAGAAAACATGTTTATTGGATTATGATGCTACTAGTGGTGAAGATATATTCCAATAAATATGCCATTAATTTTTTTTTCTTTTGAGAAAAAACCATCAATCTCTGCTAAATCAATGAGAGCCAGATGGTTATGAATAGCAACGAAAGTTTTACATGAATCATTAAAAAAACATCATCTCGCTAGTATCAATTTCTAATCCATAAATCATCTCCTGGCTTGCGCAGCAATACACACCAATGGATAATTGTCGTGTCATCTTAGGCCTGCATGTCCCTACTTCTCCATGTAGAACATTTGATGCCACCACCACCAATGACCCCATGAGGCCCATCACCTTGTTCAAGATGCTTTGGCTAAAAGGGTGAGGACCCTGTGAATCTCTGGCAGGTCCTGGGGCCCATCTCCAATGTGACAAGAATGCTACTAGGGAAGTAGTATCCTAACGAGGCGATCGAGTTTATGCACATTAACAATGAGTTGTCCTGGTTTCTGTATATTGGCGATTGCCAACCGGTTTGGAGATGGTTTGATCCATTTGGATGTGAGAAGAAGATGAGGAAGGTAGAGAAGAAGGTACAAGAGTTCCATTAGAAGATCAGCGAAGATGGAGATGGGGGAGAGATGGACTTCGTTGATGTGTCACCTTTCCTGGCCTGGTGAGGATGGGAAGTGTTGCTGGAAATTGGACCCGGGGGCCGCCGCGAAGCCGGGGAAGGAGGAGCTCCGCTGCTGCAGGGGGCGGACGGCGGTGCGCCGGCCGGCTGCGTCCTCCGCTGCGGGGGGGTGTGCAAGTCCTGCAAGGAAAACCGGTGGCCGGGCTCCCCGGCGCCGGCCCTCCGATGCCTAAGTCAGAGGGGGCAAGTATGTGGAGAGAGCAGGGAAGAGAGTATATGGAGAAGACAGCAAGAACATTTGGATAAGATAAAGAAGACGAAGAGGATGATGTCCTCAATTGTGTCTGTGCTTCCCGGCGGGTTCAATCCCGGGGATCTGTTTCCGTTCTCCTCCCCCCTCTTGGTTCTCCCAGATTCCCTTTTATAGGAGGGGATTACGTTACCTGGGAGGTAACCGGGGGATTTGTCCTTGTCTGTCATAATTGGGCACGATTTGGCCCATTTATGGCATAGTGGAGAACGGGGCCGAATCAGACCGGAACCAGGGAGTTGTCACGGTCGATCGGACCTGTTGGAGTGGTTGAACCGCCGGCCGTAGCGGGCCTGGGGTCTGTGGATGGTAAGTGCATTTATTACCGAATGAACCGGCGGTCAGGTAGAGCCATGCGCTCTGATGGTTCAGTGATCCGGAGATCGTCTCGGGCCGTGTTCATTAAATGCCTGAGTGCATCGGAGACTTGAGGGAGTCTCATGCATTAATGGCAGGTCGTGCCGAACGCCTGCGGAGATCTTATGCCTTGATGGCTTGGAGATGGTGGCAGGTCGCAAGCCGTAGGAGTTGTCAAGTCCCTTGGACTTTAGGCGGAGGTTGAACATTTGGTTAAGGCATCGGCTCGGCAAGGGTGCCGAGCCGAGCTGGTCGCCCAATGGGGCGCCCTGTGGCGGGGCTGCTTTGAGCACTCCTGGTCGGCGCCCTTTAGGCGAGCACCTTCTAGCAGAGCGCCTCGGCGCCGTCTTTGGTCGGCACTTTCTAACCGAGCAGCTTATTTTGGTTGGGCACCTCTTGGCGCGCACTCTGGTCGGCGCCTTCTAGTCAAGCGCCTTCTTAGTCGGCATCCTTTGGCCGAGCAGCTTTCTGGTCGGCGATCTTTGGCCGAGCAGCTCTCCGTTCGGCATTCTTTGGCCGAGCAACTTTCCGGCTGGCGCTCTTCGGCCGAGCGCCTCCGTGAATGTATGGCCTGGGGTTCTTCCCCCAACACTACCCCCCGACTTCCGAGCTCCAGTTGGCCATCAGCTGGAGCGCGGGAAGTAGCTTTAATTGGGTCATTACGAATTCCGAAAATTTCGATTTACTGCGCGTTTTGAGTTATCGAACGCTTCGAGGTGCCTTTAATAGGCGGCGTCTCTTCTTTCCCGAAGAGCCTCATTATTGGGACACCTTTTGCGAAGCGTCCTCGCGTCGTGGGCTCATGATGGGGCCGCACGATCTTCGATTGCGGACGCCTTTCCGCGCGATCCGATGGGGCGCTTTAGTGTCCGAAGCGCTAGCCCTAATTAAATGCGTCGTTCTGTCTTTTGGATCGACACGCGTCGCCATCTAAACAGGACACAGCGTTTTTCTCGCTAATCTGGGCCGTTGGGGAGGTCTATTTAAACTCTCCCTGGCTCCTTGTCCTCTTTCTATTGCCTTCTGCTTCCAGCTTTCCTTCCAGTCTTCCTCAGACCGAAGTTCCTTCTCTCCGGCGTTTCCCTCAGGTCCCTCTTCTTTTTGATTTCTCTCTCTTGCAATGGGTTCTTTGCCTAGCGAAGTGGTGTCCACCATGAGTGCCCTGGAGGTCGAGATGACCGAAGAGTGGTTTTTCCCTCTTCACGGGTTCCGTTTGGAACCCGCCAGGCGAAGGGATCGGGTAACCGATCCTCCGGTAGGCCGGATCGGAGTGCACTCGGAGTCACTCTGGGCCGGCCTCCGATTCCCTCTCCACAGCTTTGTGAATGAGTTGCTGGCGGTATGCCAGTTGGTTCCGGCGCAACTCACTCCAAACGCTTGGAGGACAGTGATGGGTTTCCTGTCACTGTGTTTACTGCAGGGGATTCCTACCTCTGTCAACGTCTTCCGGCGACTTTTTATTTTTAAGTCGAACCCGGGAGACGGGGAGTGGCTCTACATCGCCCTTCGGGCGGGTCGGCCACTCTTTCAAGGTGCTCCTTCGTCCATTCATGGCTGGAAGGAGAAATTCTTCTTCCTTGGTTCTGCACAGTCCTGGGGGTTTGACCCCAGGTGGAGACCGGCCCAGCTTAAATCCATCAACAGGCTCCCCCAGCTTTCTCCGCGTGAGCAGGAGATCTTTGACACCATCCGCAGCCTTGGGGACGGGATTTTGCTGAATGGCCTCATTAGCGAGGACGCCCTGGTGAACGTGGGCTTGAGCTCGGCACGTCCTCAGGGTAAGGATAGTTACAGCAACTTCTTATTTCCTTATTGTTCTAATGTTCTAATTTTGCTTATCTTTGCAGACATCGCAAAAATGGTGACCAAGAGCGAAGTCCTTTACGCCCGCTTCCAGAAGAGGGCAGCTGAGCTCTCGGGGGAGCCTGCGGAGCCGAGGAAGAAGCAGAAAATCTCGGCAACCTCGACTCCCTCGGCGGCAGTGGTGGCCGAGGCGGGCTCTTCCCGCCCTACACATTCCGAGGCGGGGCCTTCTCGCCCCGCTATCTCCGAGGCGGGGCCTTCTCAGCCCGCGCGCCCTGAGGCTGATCGGAGAGAGGGCGCGGGCTCCGGGGGCTCGGGCTCTAGAACCCCGATGGCGCCCCCATGCCCGGTGCCCTTGATGCAAGTCCCTGGTTGGCAGGACGCTCCAGTTGCCGACCAGGGGAGGAGTTCAGCGGGTCCCGTGCTTGCACGCCCCGCTGTAGTTGTGCGGCGGTTAGACCAGCCGCTCGCCCGACCCCAGCCCCTTAGCTCTCAGCCGGGGAGCGGTCAAGGAGCCTCGGGGTCGGCTCCACCTAGGCCAGATGGCGCTGGCCTCCCGGGCCCTTTGAGCTCGGAAGAACGGGTGCCCTTCGCACCCACCTGGTCGGTGTTCGAGGGCGATTCGGCCCTCGAAAACCCGCGAGTGGCGCGCGAAGTTTTTCGGCTCGCGCTGCTCCCGGCCGACCGGGCCATAATGCAGTCCATGAGCTACAACGCTTTTATGGACGCTACGCGCTGCAACTCCGTCCGGGTAAGCAAAATTTTTCGCCTGAGTAATCTGTATTGTTTTTTTTTACTAGCGGCGTCTTATGTTTTCCTTTTCGTCTTCTTTACAGTATTTGCACGAGACGGAGATGCTGATGCACCTAGTTCAAGAATACCGGGAGAAAGCCCGGAGGTGCCAGCGCGGCTATGAGGAGGCCCAGAGAAGGTACATGGCCGCCGAGGCGAAGTACCAAGCCTCCGAAGAGAAGTACCAGGCCTCTGAGGCCGAACAACGGGTGCTCCAAGAGAAGGTCGGAGCATCCGATGAAAGGATTCGAGCTCTGACCGCCGAGCTCGATGAAGAGAAGGGCGCGCACGCATTGGCAAGGTCCGAGCTGCGCGCCGCGGAGGCTCGATTGGCTAAGGCCGAGCAGGCGTTGGCCTCCCGCGAGCAGGAGGTGGGAAATGCCCGCCTCCGACATTCGGAGCTCGAGCAGGAGCTGAGGGGCCTCGAGCGGAGAGCCGCTTACCACGAGGCCCGGGAGATAGAGGCCCGGGAGAACGCCCAAAGCGCAGTGAAGCTCTTCCGTGAGTCGGAAGAGTTTCACGAACTCATGGCTGAGGAGGGCGTGAACGGGCTGATCCAAGGCTTCCGGGATTTCCGCAATCAGTTGCGGCGGCTTCTCCCAGATTTTGATGTTAACCTGCTCCAGCCGGGAGCAGGGAGGGCGGAGGCAGAAGCAGAGACCCCGGAGGCGGAGGCAGAAACTTCGGGGGCCGAGGCGGCCGCAGCTATCCCCGAAGTGACCGAGGTTGCCCCCGAGGTCGCCCCCGAGGCTACTCCTATTGCCGCCGAGGCCATCGAAGAGGTCCCGGCAGCCGAGCCAACCACTCCTAGTACTGCCGAGGCCGAGGTGGTCGAGCTTGAGCCTCCGATGTAATTTTTGTTATTTCTTGTAAAATCGGGATGGCTTCCCATACTTGTGAGGGCCAAACCCGGATTTTGTACTTAGCCTACGGGCCTTTTTGAAATGAATATTCATTTCTTTTTTTGAAAACTCTGTCTGTCGTAGCCTAAGTTTTTCTGCTCGGATCTGTTTTAGGTTCCGAGGATATGGGCTCTAGGGCCTCAGCTTTTCCCGCCGCAGGGTTTTGAGTTAGAGTTTGGCTTGCCGAGCTCCATTGCTTGGTTCTTCGACTAATGGTATAGCAACGCTTGTGCTTATACCAAGGGTTTGGGCTCGGAACGTTTTTCCGAGCCTAGTCCAGAATTCGACTAAGCCCTAGGGCGGTCGTTAGGACTTGGGACTTCTTAATGCGGCGAATTTCGAATCCGAGCCTCGGGTTGCCGGGGCGAACCGGATTCTTTTCTTACAAATGGACTGCATACCCGTCAGCCCGTGACGGGGATTCACCGGACTTGCAACAATGTGTCGGTGTCATGAGCACTTCTTTGCCGAGGCGATCGAAGACGCTCCTCTGTTCGGTGTCCGCCTTTTGAGGACATCGGCAGAGAAATCCAATAATAGGTAATGTAATGTAAAGACATTTAATAAATAGGTACCTTGTACCGTGTGCGTCCTGGCGCCGAGGCGACTGAAGACGCTTCTCTGCTCGGACTCCGTTCTTGGAGGGCGTCGACAGAGAAATCCAACAATAGGTAAAGATATTAAATAAATAGGTACCTTATACCGTGTGCGTCCTTGCGCCGAGGCGACTGAAGACGCTTCTCTGCTCGGACTCCGTTCTTGGAGGGCGTCGACAGAGAAATCCAACAATAGGTAATGTAAAGACATTAAATAAATAGGTACCTTGTACCGTGTGCGTCCTGGCGCCGAGGCGACTGAAGACGCTTCTCTGCTCGGACTCCGTTCTTGGAGGGCGTCGACAGAGAAATCCAACAATAGGTAATGTAAAGATATTAAATAAATAGGTACCTTGTACCGTGTGCGTCCTGGCGCCGAGGCGACTGAAGACGCTTCTCTGCTCAGACTCCGTTCTTGGAGGGCGTCGACAGAGAAATCCAACAATAGGTAATGTAAAAACATTAAATAAATGGGTACCTTGTACCGTGTGCATCCTGGCGCCGAGGCGACTGAAGACGCTTCTCTGCTCGGACTCCGTTCTTGGAGGGCGTCGACAGAGAAATCCAACAATAGGTAATGTAAAGACATTAAATAAATAGGTACCTTGTACCGTGTGCGTCCTGGCGCCGAGGCGACTGAAGACGCTTCTCTGCTCGGACTCCGTTCTTGGAGGGCGTCGACAGAGAAATCCAACAATAGGTAATGTAAAAACATTAAATAAATGGGTACCTTGTACCGTGTGCGTCCTGGCGCCGAGGCGACTGAAGACGCTTCTCTGCTCGGACTCCGTTCTTGGAGGGCGTCGACAGAGAAATCCAACAATAGATAATGTAAAGGCATTAAATAAATAGGTACCTTGTACCATGTGCGTCCTGGCGCCGAGGCGACTGAAGACGCTTCTCTGCTCGGACTCCGTTCTTGGAGGGCGTCGACAGAGAAATCCAACAATAGGTAATGTAAAGACATTAAATAAATAGGTACCTTGTACCGTGTGCGTCCTGGCGCCGAGGCGACTGAAGACGCTTCTCTGCTCGGACTCCATTCTTGGAGGGCGTCGACAGAGATCCATCGATGAAGGAACGAGCCGAGCTCGTTGGTTGAAGCTGGTAAAGAATGAGCCGAGCTCGTTTGGCCAATAAAGACAACATCCCAACGTATCGGGGCATCCCGATGAACCGGGGCATCTCGACGTCTCGAGGCATCCCGGCCGAGGTCAGGGTAGGAGCACGAGCCGAGCTCGTAAGGTCAGAGGACCGCTATTCAACAATCGATGGAGCACGAGCCGAGCTCGTCCGGTCAGAGAGGACCGCTACTCAATAATCAATGGGGCACGAGCCGAGCTCGTCCGGTCAGAGAGGACCACTACTCAATAATCGATGGAGCACGAGCCGAGCTCGTCCGATCAGAGAGGACCGCTACTCAATAATCGATGGAGCACGAGCCGAGCTCGTCCGGTCAGAGAGGACCGCTACTCAATAATCGATGGAGCACGAGCCGAGCTCGTCCGGTCAGAGAGGACCGCTACTCAATAATCGATGGAGTACGAGCCGAGCTCGTCTGGTCAGAGAGGACCGCTACTCAATAGTCGATGGAGCACGAGCCGAGCTCGTCCGGTCAGAGAGGACTGCTACTCATGTCTCGACGCCTCGAGCTTCCCGGTAACCGGGGCATCCCGACGTCTCGGGGCATCCTGACCGTGGCCAGGATAGGAGAACGAGCCGAGCTCGTTGATGGAGGGCGCACCATAAACTCATGGACATCTTCAGGGAGTCCACGCAGGTACTCCATCATCCCGAGGTATCAGGGCATCCCAACCGTGGTTAGGGAAGAAGAATAAACCTGATGCCATGAGATAATCAAGAAAATTGGTGAGCTCGGAATAAGTTCGCAAACCATCAGTTTATCGTGAAATGAAATTCATAGAGTGAAATTCATAGAATGAAATTTAATGGTTGAATAATAAGGGACCCCTTAGGGTTCTACTGGTGGTACACGCGGAGATTTTCAGAGCTCCAGCTCCGCGGAATGGGAGTCCCATCTAGAGACTCCAATTGATAAGCTCCGGGTCGGCGAATGCGCGTGACTCGGTATGGTCCCTCCCAATTCGGGGCCAGCTTCCCTCACTCAGTTGGTCGGGAGGTTTCAGCTCTTCTTAGGACAAGGTCCCCTGGTCTGAAAGATTTGACTTTGACCCTGGCGTTGTAGTACTGAGCTGTCTTTTGTTGGTACCTTGCCATACGCACTCGGGCGACCTCCCTTGTTTCCTCGATCAGGTCGAGGTTGCCTCTGAGCTGCGAAGAGTTGGAGCTAGCATCGTGGTGCTCGACTCTCGAAGAGGGGAGCCCAATCTCTAGTGGAATGACGGCCTCCGTCCCATATGTCAGGTTGAAGGGAGTCTCGCCGGTGGGGACGCGGAACGTAGTCCGGTAAGCCCACAGGACATTGTATAGGTCTTCGACCCATTGTCCTTTGGATTTGTCGAGCCTGGTTTTGAGACCCTGCAAAATAGTACGATTTGTTATCTCGGTTTCTCCGTTTGTCTGAGGATGCGCGACCGAGGTGAAGCGGTGGTCAATGCCAAGCTCGGAGCAGAACTCTCTGAAATGGATGTTGTCGAACTGGCGACCGTTGTCAGAGATAAGGATGCGGGGGAGCCCAAATCTGCAAATGATGGACTTCCAAACGAAATCCCGCATCTTCTGCTCGGTGATCCGGGCGAGGGGCTCAGCTTCCACCCACTTAGTGAAGTAGTCGATGGAGACGACCAGGAACTTCCTTTGCCCGGTGGCCAGAGGAAATGGCCCGAGGATGTCAATTCCCCACTGGGCAAAAGGCCAAGGGGAGCTGATAGAAGTCAAAGGAGCCGAGGGCCGGCGCTGAACATTGGCGTTCCTTTGGCACCGGTCGCATCTTTGGACGAAATTCATAGCATCCTTCTGGAGTGTCGGCCAATAATATCCTTGGCGCAGAATTTTATGGGCCAAGGCTCGTCCTCCCAGATGGTTTCCACAAATTCCTTCGTGGACTTCGCGCAGGGCATAATTAGCTTCCGTTGGGCGAAGGCATCTGGAAGGGGAGAGGTGAAGGATTTCCGATAGAGCTTTCCCTCGCATAGTATGTATCGGGTGGCAAGGCGCTTGATTCGGCGGGCCTCTCGTACATCGGCAGGGAGGGTTTCGTCTTGCAGATAGCTGATGAGTCCATCCATCCAGCTTGGCTCGAGCTCGGTGCAGAGGGTCTGCTCGGGCTCGTCTATGCTGGGCTTTTGGAGATATTCCAGGACTGCCTCTTTGGGAAGCTCGCTCATGCGAGAGGACGCCAGCTTTGATAGCTGGTCGGCCCTGAGATTCTCCGACCTGGCAATATGTTGAATGTGGAAAGAGTCCAAGGTCGAGGCGAGATCCCGTACCTTCTGGAGATACTTCTGCATGGTCGGGTCTCTGGCTTTGAAGTCGCCCACAATTTGGTTGACGACGAGCTGAGAATCACTGAAGGCCTTCAAGTCCTTCACTCCTAGCTCTTTGGCTAGCTTAAGCCCGGCGACGAGCGCTTCATACTCCGCCATGTTATTGGAAGCAGGAAACTCGAGGCGCAGGGCCTGCTCGGCGACCACCCCCTCCGGGCTGGTGAGAATAAATCCTGCTCCACTACCCCCCGAGTTTGAAGAGCCATCGACATATAGAGCCCATGTAAAACTCGGGGTCCGCTCCAGCGGTGGCTCAGGTTCAGGCTTGACCTCATCTGGTATGGTGCACTCGGCCATAAAGTCTGCGAGTGCTTGTGCTTTGATCGCCTGTCTGGGCCGGTACTCAATGTCGAATTCTCCGAGCTCAATGGCCCATTTAGTGATCCGACCCGCACGATCTGATCTTTGCAGGATCTGCTTGATCGGCTGGTCAGTCAGCACAGCCACTGTGTGAGCTTGGAAGTAGGGTCGGAGCCTCCGAGCTGAGGTGACCAAAGCATAGGCGGTCTTCTCAAGCTTGGAGTATCGGGTCTCAGCATCCCTTAAGACCCGGCTGGTGTAATACACCAGTTTCTGAAGTTTCCCCTCCTCTCGGACCAGGACCGAGCTCACTGCTACAGGGGAGACAGCTAAATACAAGTAGAGGAGCTCACCCTGTTGAGGCTTCGTGAGTAGGGGAGGGGAAGCCAGCAGGTGCTTGAGCTCTTCAAAAGATTGCTGGCACTCGTCCGACCACAAAAAGTTCTTCGGCTTCTTGAGGGCTGCAAAGAATGGAAGGCAGCGCTCGGCCGAGCGGGAGATAAACCTCCCGAGGGCTGCCACTCGGCCCATGAGCCGCTGTACCTCCTTGACCGTCCTGGGAGGCGTCATCCTTTGGAGGGCTCGGATCTTCTCTGGATTGGCCTCGATTCCTCGTTGTGTAATGATGAAGCCGAGGAATTTGCCGGAGGTGACCCCGAATGCACATTTAGCTGGGTTGAGCTTCATCTGGTACTTTCGGAGTGTGGAGAATGCTTCATTGAGGTCGGCTATGTGGTCTTGCGCCGCCTTGCTTTTCACCAGCATGTCATCCACGTAGACCTCCATGTTTCGGCCTATTTGGTCTTTGAAGATCCGGCTGACCAGCCTTTGATAAGTCGCCCCGGCATTTTTTAGACCGAATGGCATCACTTTGTAGCAGTAGGTTCCCCCGTCGGTGATGAAGGCTGTCTTTTCCTCGTCTTCTGGCGCCATGCGGATCTGGTTATATCCGGAAAAGGCGTCCATGAATGCCAGCAGCTCGTGACCCGAGGTGGAGTCCACGAGCTGGTCTATGCTGGGAAGTGGAAAGCTGTCCTTCGGGCAGGCTTTATTCAGGTCGGTGTAGTCCACGCACATACGCCACTTTCCGCTAGCTTTTTTGACGAGGACCACATTGGCGAGCCATTCCGGGTAGGATATCTCCCGGATGAAGCCAGCTTCAAGGAGCTTACCGACCTCCTCGGCTGCTGCTCGTTGTCGTTCAGGGGCGGCGCCTCGCTTCTTTTGTCGCACGGGCTTGCAGGTCGGCTTCACCTGAAGCCGGTGGACCATGACCTCCGGGTTTATCCCCGGCATGTCTACAGGCGACCAGGCGAAGACATCCATATTGTTCCGTAGGAAGTCGACGAGGCGACTCCTCTCGTTTTCGCCAAGGCCGGAGCCGATCTGCACGGTTAGCTCGGGAAAGTTCTCTCGTAAGGAAACTTGAATTAACAACTCACCAGGCTCTACCCGCTCTTTCTGGGGGTTGACCCGCGCTTCCATAGCTTCAGTTGAGGGCTGGTCAGTCGTTGGGGCGGGCACCTCGGCTGGTCGTCTTGCCTCGTGGGTCACTAGGTAGCATCGCCTTGCCACCATTTGGTCCCCTCGGACTTCACCGACTCTCTGGCTGGTGGGGAATCGCATCAGCACGTGGTGAGTTGAGACCGCTGCTCGGAGGGCGTTGAGTCCTGGCCTTCCAAGGATGGCGTTGTAAACCGAGGGCAGGCGTATCACAAGGAAGCTCATACCCACGGTACTTTCACGAGGGGCGAGCCCGGCTGTGACCAGAAGGTCGATCTCGCCCTCTACTGGGACTGAATCCCCAGTGAATCCAACTAGCGGAGCATTCATCCTCCGTAGCTGTTCTTTTGTCATCCCCATTTTGCAATAAGCATCAAAATACAAAATATTCGCCGAGCTTCCATTATCAACCAGGATGCGTTTTACATCAAATTTATTTATGATCATGGAGATGACCATGGCATCATCATGGGGAGTTTCGACTCCTTCTAGATCGTCATCTGAGAAGGAGATAGCTTCAGATGTGCGCGGGCGCTTCGAGGAGGCTCCTTCCCCTGAGGCTTCCCCAGCCGAGGTCCCTCCTCGGATAGTGTTGATGACGCCGGCGATGGGCCTGTTGGCATTGGAACCTTCAGGCTGTGCTGCTCCTTCGGCTGGCTTCTTCCCTTCACGCCGGCTTTGCACAAACCGATCGAGCACCCCTCGGCGAATGAGTGCTTCGATCTCATTTCGGAGCTGATAACAATCCTCGGTATCATGGCCGTGATCCCGGTGAAAACGGCAATACTTCCGGAGATCACGCCGGATTCTGGTGTCTGGCTTTGGAGGGGGGAGCCGGATGCAATCCCAATTCTCAATCTCCATGAGGATTTCAGCCCGAGGAGCATTGAGGGGAGTATACTTTTCATACCTCCCTTCAGGTGCACGGGCCTGCAGTGGGAACCTCGGGCGGAGTGACCTCTGCTGCGGCGGTCCTCTCAACCAGGGTGGACTCTTCGGGCGGGGCGGATTCTTAGCTCGTCGTGGAGACGGGCTTCTGGGTCGGCCGCGTTCCTCGCGGCGCCTCTTCTTGGGGTTCTGCTCGATCCCGCCCCGCCTGACGGCCACGGCTTCCTCAGCCTTGGCATACTTCCGGGCCCGAGCGAACATTTCTGTAAGGTCCGCTGGGAAATTCTTCTCAATCGAGAAGAGGAATCTGTAGGACCGGGCTCCAGTCTTCAGTGCCGACATGGCGATTGACTGGTCAAGCTCCCGGACTTCCCATGTTGCGGCGGTGAACCGGTCCAGATATTCCCTTAAGGACTCTCCCTCCTTTTGTTTGATGTCGAGGAGGGAGTCGGATGTCCGCCGCTGGGGCTGGCTAGCGGCGAAGTTGCCGGCAAACTGTCTGCCAAGCTGCTCAAAGGAGGAGACAGTACTTGGCTTCAGCCCGGTGAACCAAAGCCGGGCTGGTCCTCGGAGTGTCGCCGGGAAAGCTTTGCACATCATGGCTTCCGAGGCTCCTTGTAGGGCCATTAAGACCCGGTAACTCTCCAGGTGGTCAAAGGGATCAGCCTTGCCGTTGTAAGGCTCCACCTGGGGCATCTTGAACCGGAGGGGAACCGGTTCATCTTCAATCTCCTGGGAGAAGGGCGACTTCGTATTGAACTCGAAGTCGCCGTTACGTCCCGATTTTCTCCCGTGGAGTGCCTGGATTTGGCGCTCCAGCTTTTCGACCTTCTTGTCGAGTTCATCATTCTGGAGGATCGCTACAGCGGTTCCTCCGGGTGCAGGTTGCCCTGGAACCGACTCAGCTTCTGAAGGCTGTGGCCAGCCTCCGTGATCTCTGACTGGGTGCTCTCTCCAGAGGGAGGCCTGGACTTGAGAGTCCTGACCTCGAAGAGGAAGCCCGCTTGTAGGGGGCTCCGGTTGAACTGGAGCCGGGGAAGGCGGTGCTGCTGGGATGCCCCTGGGTTGCAAGCTTTGGACGGCGGTAGCCAACGCCTGCACTTGCTGCACCAGGGCATCAAACTGTTCCGGTTGAACTTGAGGTGCTGGCTCAACCGGGGGTGGTGAGTTCCGAACGGAACATTCTGGGCTTGGTGGAGGACGTCGAGAGGCATTGGAAGCCCCTTTGCTTCTTAGCTTCATGGTAGCGAACTCGGGCCCTTCCTCTAGCGCCAACTGTTGCTGGAAATTGGACCCGGGGGCCGCCGCGAAGCCGGAGAAGGAGGAGCTCCGCTGCTGCAGGGGGCGGACGGCGGTGCGCCGGCCGGCTGCGTCCTCCGCTGCGGGGGGGTGTGCAAGTCCTGCAAGAAAAACCGGTGGCCGGGCTCCCCGGCGCCGGCCCTCCGATGCCTAAGTCAGAGGGGGCAAGTATGTGGAGAGAGCAGGGAAGAGAGTATATGGAGAAGACAGCAAGAACATTTGGATAAGATAAAGAAGACGAAGAGGATGATGTCCTCAATTGTGTCTGTGCTTCCCGGCGGGTTCAATCCCGGGGATCTGTTTCCGTTCTCCTCCCCCCTCTTGGTTCTCCCAGATTCCCTTTTATAGGAGGGGATTACGTTACCTGGGAGGTAACCGGGGGATTTGTCCCTGTCTGTCATAATTGGGCACGATTTGGCCCATTTATGGCATAGTGGAGAACGGGGCCGAATCAGACCGGAACCAGGGAGTTGTCACGGTCGATCGGACCTGTTGGAGTGGTTGAACCGCCGGCCGTAGCGGGCCTGGGGTCTGTGGATGGTAAGTGCATTTATTACCGAATGAACCGGCGGTCAGGTAGAGCCATGCGCTCTGATGGTTCAGTGATCCGGAGATCGTCTCGGGCCGTGTTCATTAAATGCCTGAGTGCATCGGAGACTTGAGGGAGTCTCATGCATTAATGGCAGGTCGTGCCGAACGCCTGCGGAGATCTTATGCCTTGATGGCTTGGAGATGGTGGCAGGTCGCAAGCCGTAGGAGTTGTCAAGTCCCTTGGACTTTAGGCGGAGGTTGAACATTTGGTTAAGGCATCGGCTCGGCAAGGGTGCGGAGCCGAGCTGGTCGCCTAATGGGGCGCCCTGTGGCGGGGCTGCTTTGAGCACTCCTGGTCGGCGCCCTTTAGGCGAGCACCTTCTAGCAGAGCGCCTCGGCGCCGTCTTTGGTCGGCACTTTCTAACCGAGCAGCTTATTTTGGTTGGGCACCTCTTGGCGCGCACTCTGGTCGGCGCCTTCTAGTCAAGCGCCTTCTTGGTCGGCATCCTTTGGCCGAGCAGCTTTCTGGTCGGCGATCTTTGGCCGAGCAGCTCTTCGTTCGGCATTCTTTGGCCGAGCAACTTTCCGGCTGGCGCTCTTCGGCCGAGCGCCTCCGTGAATGTATGGCCTGGGGTTCTTCCCCCAACAGGAAGGACTATATGGATGATGGGGAAATCAAGAGGTCTGTGGGATGACCATGCCAAAGGCCAAACCCCTGGTTGCCAAAATTTATTAGGTGGACCAAGTCCACCATGGATCTAGAATGAAATTATTTCAATACGGGTTGATATTATATATAAAAAGAAAGAGAAAGAAAAAAGAAAAAAAAAGGAAAAAGAATTCATTTCACTCTGGATCCATGGTAGACCTAATCTACCTAATAATTTCTCCCTGGTGGCAGTAACGAGACCCCTCCAGACACCTCATATACTGTTTATTTGCTTGCTCGAGCTGTGTTAATGAGCAGCTATTGTATTAGGCCCAATGGGGGTCTAGGGTCTGTTAAATAAAATCCCACATTGTATTACCAACCAAATTTGACTATATCTTTTTCTTCCTACTGTAGTGCATACAAAAGTTTTCATTTCACATTTGTTTAGCATGCAGTTTAAACTGGTACAAAGCATCAGATGCACCTTTTGCATAGAGCACAAACATGTTGGATTGTGACACAAGGAAGCCACAATTTTAGGAAGACATGGTATTTTGGAATTTGATCTTTGTGGATGGATAAAATTAGCACAGAGTGTAGAAGATTTAATTAGCTAAACTTGAGTTCTATGTCAGGGTTATTTGTATTTGGGCCTGATTATGGAAATGAGACTTCACTAAAGAGAACAACTAGAACTGCATTTTGGATTGTTGCATTAGTTTATTTTCTTGGTGGACGTTCTTCCATCGATCTCAGATGTACTCATGGGCTGCAGAGAAACTTTTATAAACGTCCTTCGCAGGCTACTCCATCCAAATTTGAGCGATGTTGTATTCAATTTCACCAGCTCCATGTCCACAATATTAAGAGTATTCGAAGCATTTAACGAAGGCAATGTCGAAGCAAGTCTAGTGGGTGCCTTCCTGCAAACTTCTTAGTGTTGATCATGAAACTTTCTTTTTTGGGAAAACAAGGGTAGGGCAAGTTCGTGGCTAGGGACTACAAGGTGAACGTTTATGCTTGGGGACTCAATTTTGTAAGATGAGCATGGAGAAGTTGTGTATCATGCACAAGATTTCTAGAGTAACTTAAGTTGGAAAATTGATAGCGTTGATGGAACCATGCAACAATATGAGAACAGGTCCAAAGATCAACAATTAGAATGTTCCACCAACCATTGAGTGCTTGCATGGATGGTATCATCTTGTGCCACGTGGGTAAGAGGTTAGGAGTTTGATTTGGTAGGAGTTAGCCCTTGATGGGTTGAGGCAAGTAATAGGGTAAAGGGTGACAATTAGTCCCTCCAAATCTCAGGAAAGAGAATGTTTCATAGGCAGCTTTTTTGGAGTTTGATTGCTTCTGAATAGACAATTGTTCTCTATTGTAATTTGACGTGGTGTATATATTTTTTATCTTTTTTTTTGTGCACGAGAAAATCTCATGTGGGCTTTTTGGTGTTACTAACACCATGAAAAATCAGCTGTTTTGTAAGCTTGGATTGTACCCGTGAAACAACTTGGTTGTAATCGATTGCCTTGGAAAATTGACCTAGTTTTGTTGGGCCTAGAAATCAGCAAGGAGTTGCTAAGTATTGGAACTCGAGATTGGTTTAGCTATACTAGCAAAATAAATTAGTTTTAGTTGATTGCTAGAGAAAATCAACTATATTTGGTTGTGAGCCTAGAAAATAACTAAACTATAATCTTGTTGATAGATTATAGTAAAATTTTCAAGGAGGAAGCTTTGGAGAGTAGATGTAGGAGCTAAGTTCAACTCTAAACTACTATAAAATCTTGATATTTGTGTTGTTTGTGGTTATTTTTATCTTGTACATTTACTTATCTCTCATTCGATCTGCCATGCAAACTTAAGCTTAGATTAGTTTTGCATAAGTTTTATTCAAGTTTATAAAAAGTTTTGAAAACCCAATTCACCTGTCATCTTGTGCAACAATAATATATAATTTAGAAAACGGAAACTAGACCCTACTTTCACCATTTTTTCTATTTTTATTTATTTTTTTAGGAGATTCAAGTTGGGTGGGATTAAGGAATTACCTCCTTCATGATTGGATCAATATAATTTAATATGATATTTTAAATATAATATAATATATTATAATGTATTGTAAAATAATATAATATAATATGATATGATATATCAAGATCAAAATAACATAACATAATAAAGTTAGCATAATATAATATAATGCACTATATTATATTATAATATTATAATATATTTAAATATTAATATTAATATGAAATGTTATATACTATAATAATGTTATAATTATAATGTTATAATATTATAATGTGACAACATTATTATGCTATAATTATAACATTATAACATTGTCCCATAATAAATAATTTATAAATTAAGAACAAATTATAGTAATGGCTTGTGATGGTACAAACATTTAGATTATGGAAAGTACTATGCAAGATTCTTTATTGCCATTTTCTGATACTAAAAGTATGTTCTCAGTTTTGTTACCAAATATATTTTAAGGTTTTATAGCACTTTAGATATAGTTACCAAATAGCAAATAGTTTTCTTATTAAAAGTTCTACTAACTAAAACTATATTGCTCAAAGCTTTGTAGTCAAAACCTTTACTACTTACATCAATGCCAAATTAGGCCTAAGCTTGCCTTGATTGATAGAAAAAGAATTTAACTGGCCTATTTCTTTGCTCGTAATAGGATATTTGAACTCAATTCAGCCATGTCCTAGAGAAAAATTTGAAATGAAAGATATATGTCCAGCACCATACGTGCTAGGTATTAGAATAACCAAGGATCGAAAATCCAAACTATTATATTTGGATCAAGAAAAATATTTGGGAGAGATATTGGGAAAATGCTACATGAATAATTGCAAACCAATATTTTGTAAAGGTTTGATACTTAAAAAATAAGTGTCCTAAAATTGAAAGTGAAATTAAGGATATGAAAAAGGTTCCTTATGCACAAGTTATAGGCATCTTAATGTGCGCTCACATTAGTACCAAGCCAAATATATTCTATGCTATTACATTAGTTAACTACTACCAAGCTAGCTAAAGACAACTGCAATTAGTTAAAAGAATTTTTAGATATATCCAAAGTATTAGAAAAATAAAGTTGTGTTTTGGACAAGGTGGTTTGGAAATTTATACTTATTCATATATGGATTTTGCTGGTGATCATAATAATCGAAAATCCACTAATGGTAATGTATATTTATTTGGAAGAGGTGCAATCATATGGTTAAGTAAAACTTAGCTAACTTATACTACCAGACATACAATGGAGGCTGAATATGTTGCCTGGCAGCCACTCAAGCAGTTTTATTTAAGTGATTTATTCAAAATTTGAGAACTAAAGAATCAATTGGGCCCCGAATATGTTTTGCGATAATAAGGCTCCAATATTACTAATAAGGAATGGTGTAATGAGTTTCAAAGGAAAACACAAGTTTTAAAGAAAAATACATTCATGTAAGCTACCATTTTATATGAGATATGGTAGAGAAGAGGAAGATCAAAGTTGATTATATACCTTTTAAAGAAATAGCAGATCTCATGATGAAAGAGCTGTCATTGGAAAAATTCCAAAAGCATGTTGAGAAAATAGGATTAATAAACACCTAGGCGAATTGTACAACATACTAAACTGCTATGGCCATTGAAGCTTTTCGAGGATGCTCGAAAGAAGGTAATGGTGGAATAACATGGACATACTTATTTTTTTTAAAGAATCAAAATAAAATTGGGGTTGACATAAAATTTAGAGCAACCAAATAATTCATTAATATTTGATCAAGTGGGAGATGGTAGTGTTGATCTAGTAGTAATGATCTATTAATGGGTTATGTTTTCGTTCGGTTAACTAAAGAGGTGATCTTCTCTTTAGTGGTGATGGGTCGACTCTGAAGCCCTTCAAAAACTTGGCTTTCTATCTAAGCCTGTTGTTATTTAGGCATTGGCTCAACCTATCTTGGGGTCGATTCTTCCACTCCATAACTTTAATAAAGCTTGTAAATCCTCTCCAACTTAGGCACTTTAAGTTGCTTGCTTCTCCAACTAATCAAGTTATTTAGGGATTATTTTTGTCTCCTGTACACATCTTTAGGTACTTCAAAAGCATACAATTAGTAGGCTTGTACTCCAATATTTTATATTCATCAAAATCAAACCTTTAGGTTAATAGGTCCAACATTCGACCTCAAGCAACAATGGCTCCTAAAGCTAAACTAAGAAAGACTTAAAAAGCTAAACTCTAACCAGCCCCAAAGGCTAAGAATTAGGGAAAAGAGTTCGATGGTCAACCTCACGTACCGATGGCTCTTAAGCCGATCTCAAGTGGATCGTGATCACTATGAGCTGACTTCGAGACTTAACAATACGACCTCAAATACTTCAATAAATACTTAATCACAAACATTCCAAATAATGGTAGGTGTTGAACAAAATGGTTTGTTTTCATTAAAGAAGTTCCATTTACAAGTTGGCCCAAATGCCAGTTACATCAAAAGGGTAAGAAAAAGCATAAAAAAGAAAAAAGAAGTTAGCCAAGAGACTAGTTACAACTCAAAAAGGACAAAAAAAAGAGGGTATAAGATTTGAAGGCCTACTACTCAGGTTGGCCCTGGGGAAGAGCTTTCCAACTTGTTCCTTATAGGTCTTGAAGCTCTCCTCATAGGACTCGACCCCAATATTCGCCACTTCCACCTTGAAAGCTTTGGAGGCCCTATAGTCCTCCATAGCTTGGAGTACCTTCTCTTAGGCCTCGGCGGCCTTCTCCTGAGCCTCGGTAGCCTTTTTGCTCAACCACCTGCAGCTCGGCCTAGAGGGTGGTTGAGTCAACGTGCTCCTTTTCTAGCTCAACCTTAAGCACGTCGGCATCGTAAACGATCTTGCCCCTCTCTCTCCATAGCATATCCCACTCTAGTTGTATATTCGCTAGCTCTTTGACTAGCATACTGTACTAGCCAACTATGACCATCTAGAGGTCAATGTTCTACAAAATAAAATATCAACTATCATATCACAAGTAAAATATGCTAAGTGTAGCAGCTCGTATGTGTACCTTAACAGCATCCTTGAAGGCCACAATAGACAAAATGTTGGAGGTGCATTGCTCTGGCTTAGCTTAGTTCCTCAAGAGTAGAACTCCTTGAGCTAGCCTTTGAGCCACTCGGTTGCTTTCGAAGGCCAAGTTCGTGGTCTTGATTGACCACTCAGGATTGAAGAGCAGCTAACAATTACGATCCAGTCTAACTCAACTCAGGCCGACATTCGTTAGAGTCTACTTGGCCAAAGGTTCCTATACAAAAAAAACTTCGGCTCGACATAACTCCTCTGGCACCTTTTGGTTATCACCGTTTAACTTGGGGTATCAATTCAAGGAGCTCTTGGGTTGTCCTAGTCATGCTAAACCGCCATTGTTACTCCGACAACACGAAAAAGAATCGACCCTTCTAACTGTATACAGTGGAAGGGTTGCCCTTGATTTCAATCCTTATCGAGTAGAGAAGTACCACCATCCATGCTTTGAAGGATGAGCTTTGAAGAGCTCGATAAATGATCATACACCATGTAAGATGGTGTATACGAAAAATCCCACTATATTCCTCCACATGTTGGGGACTAGCTGGACAGGAACTAACTTATAATATCTAAAAGTAGACAGATACAAGGATGGACAGAAAACCTCAGCCCTGCTACGAAGCTTTCCTCACATATAAAAAGCTGACCTGGTAAATAACTGAAAGCTCTTTTCTCGGACAAAGGTAATTTAATAGAAATTTCAGAAGAAACAAAATGAAACCTCCTAAACATCTAAGTCTTCTTGGTTTAAGGTCCACTACTCGGCACTCGGACCTATGGGAAGGACAAGTGGGATGCCTTGTCCATGGAAGAAGAACTAAAAGAGGAGGAAGGGTTGGGAGAGATAAGAGGAAGAAAACCATGTAGTAGATTGGTTGAACATCAAAGCTAAGAGCAAAGAAGAAGGTTGAAAGGGATACCTACTTGAAGAGTTGAACAAGGAAAGCTGAGCTGAGCTAGTATGGGCCTAGGACAAACCGACCTAAAAAAACTTGGGACTCTTAGAAATGAGGCAAAGACATTGAGTCCTAGCCTCCCCTATATGGATTCTTCAACAACTCATATTAGCTGAGCTATATCTAATCAAGTTCCCGACCTGACAAGGTGACATGCATCACACTGTTATTGACTACTGAGTAGTCATGCAAATTGGCTATTATCTAGTCCTTTTGAATTTTAAAATGGCCTGCCCAAATAGCCCGCTGAAATTCAAGAATTCTGCCCAAAATTCCTATGAAAAAAGTATATAGGCTATGACCAATAAATAGGTGGGATAAGGCAGACCCAATATGACCAAATGTTGGTTAATCTATCTACTTCCTTACCCCGAGCTGTAGGACTAGCTCAGATACTGGGGCATGTGATGTGGCCCAAATTCGATCCATCAATCATGGGTTGACATGTTGCATCAAGGGAGACATGTTTCAATTTGACTTGTAATGTTGAGATGATCTGGATAAAGAAAGCTGAGAGTTAGCATTTCACTTGACTCTAGACTCTAGAGTCCAACCCTAGTGGGATAAGACTTTCTCATTTATAAAAAGAAGCTCAAGGTACTAGGTAGGCACCGTCACATACATACAATACTCTCTACTTTCTTTTCAAGTCCTCCTTTTTTCTTCTCCACTATTTCCTAGAGCCCTATCTCTGACTTATGCAAGCCTGTAGCCAGATCAGCTCTGGTGACCATTTGTCTTCTTTCTGTGGGCAAATCAGTACCTTTTAATCTACCGTGCAAATCCATCAACGCCCTTTAGATCATTAGATCGAATTCTGGCGGCAACATATATCGTCCCATTTAGCAAGATATAAAACTCCTCTTAGGTAATTATTTTCAGCTTTTCTCATATTACAAAGAGGAACTTAGGATTGTTGATTGGTTAGCTAATAAAGTCATTGCTTCTAGAGAGATTTTTTTCTAGGATGGCTAATTTTGAGATAAAAAGATTTGCTGCATGCTGACTCTTTGGATGTTTACTTTTTAATACTTAAAAAAAAGATTTATGTTGTATGTTACAAAGGTAATTATGTTTTGTTTGGTCTAATGAGGAGCATTTAGATTTTCTTACTTTGTATTCTTTATGAGATAGGGTGCTTTAAGCCACCAATCTTGAATATGGAAGAGTGACACTTCTCAAACCAAAATTGCATCTCTCAAAATACTCTAGGTATGACCTCATTACCAAAGCAGACCCTCAATGTTATCTATCCTATGTAATGGGCAAGATATGCAGTGATGAACCTTCTTGGCTCTTTACCAAGATTAAAGCACACAAGGTCATCAATCATCATTTTTCACTTAAAAAGTCATAACGAAATATTAAAACCCAGAATTGAGGAAATGTAATACTTAATAAAATCTTGTGCATGGGTACAATCTACATTAGGCATTGCACAAACATTGAAAATTTACCTTTAGCCGTTATATAGTTAGAATTTTACATTTGGTCCCTGTATAGTGTTTAGCTAATGACTTATATGCAATTACATCTTTTAGCGAAAAAAGATTCTCTATTCTTGTTCGAAAAAAGAGTAAAGGATCGTATATTTTGCATAAAAGTGCATAGTTTGTATAAGTAAACTATACATTGTACAAATACAACCAATATATCTTTAGCTCTTGCTTAGTTAGAATTTTTGGTGGAGTCGCTATATGTAATGGGCCAATGTTTTACATGTGGTTATCCATATTTTCATATACAATTATGTAAGTTTTGTATACAATTGCATACAAGTGTATACAACTGTATAGATAGTACATAAAGAGAGCCAATTTATTGGAGAGAACTTGAAAATTTGTGTGAGTCTATCTTAGGGACACATATGACCCATAGGCATACAAATTTGAAGTGGGTCTAATATGGCTTGGGTCTATGGATCTTTGTGACAATCCTGCTACAGTATTTTGTACCAGAAACATGGAATTTAACGGGTCTTGATTATGTTATTTGGGAAGTATGTGGATATAAACCTTTAGAATGCATAGAAAACTTTGTCTGAAACCAAGCTTAGAGTATTGTATGCCATGGTAGCCTAACTCAAGTAAGACTCAATCTATCTTGCATGTTAAGTGTTAAATGGGTCAGAGATATAATTGATATATTGGGAAATAAATGAGTATGGTTTGGTATGATATCAAGGTTCCATATTTTATCCTTCCAACTTGATTTGATCCAAATTTGACCCACCTAAGATGTTAAACAAGCTCCCAGATTATGGTCCTAGATTCTTTCTCCCTCCCATGTTGTATGTGGAAGCCTAACTCTAGATACCATGTTTTTAGTCTTATTAGATATTGTGAAGCCTAAGATATTTAGATTAATGGCCCTCTTGACAATGCTTGATTAGAGCTTGGTATTCATTGATATTTGAAGTATATCTTTACAACAGATAGATATCATGGCTATGCAATATGTGTATATTCACGGTTCACATACAACAAAGGAATCTCGTAAGACTCGGTCTTATGGTTGCTGAATGCAACAGAATACAACAGCATCCTTATCCGACTAGATCATGGGCCCTTATCCTTATCCTTGTCTAGTCCAATAGATATAAACTTTTTGAGGGTTTATTCAAATTAATCCCTTCTTTTACCAATCATTTAATCCTACTAATATTCAACCCTTTACCCTTTAAATTCTCTCCTCTCTCTTACACTATATTTTGGCCACCAACATGAGATTTGTCTTATTTCATTTTTCAATTTTTAGGTTAGTGGCTGTAAAGTTGACCCTCAATTTAGTTGGGGAGTTGGTTTTGGATCCATATAAATGAATGAAAGCAAGAATTTTTCTTTTTGTTAAAACCTGATTGAAATTTTCATGACAAGGGTCCTTTGAAAAGTCACTCTAGTTTTATGAATCAGGCATAAATCAAACATAAGCTATTGTCAAATCTATAGTTACAAGTTAAAAATCAAGCATTTTAATATTCAATATATTTAAACAAAAGTAAAGTTCTTTGTCCTTTGAAAAAAGATTTAATTGTGTCCATGTTGAAAAAACAATCTGTGATATATATAAGCATGGCAGATAGACATTGTCGGAATAAATATCAACTTCTCTCGATCATTTAATTGCAAACAAATAAAAACCTTCAAATGCTAAAATTTCCAGCATTCATTCACTCAAACTCAACAATAATAGATGGCTGGATAACAAATAAAATTCAACTACACTATACCAAATGCTACCTGAAATTTCAAGTACACTACAACATCCACTTTGATTGCCATGCTTCCACAACACAATGTAGCTCCACCTAAAATTAGGGCCAAACGACATATACTTTTTATCCCTAACATAGAAAAATATAGAAGTTTAGATTTGGTTCAGTAAAATAGAACTACTAGGACCATAGCTGGAATGAATAGACTGGCATAAAAGATAGGCATGCATGATTCAAAAAGAGATTTTATCTGGAATCTATAGAACTCTAGCACTGTAATTTTTTATATTGATAGAATAACTAGTGAATAGACTATGGAAGGAAAAGATCTCAAATATGATTTATCTTATAGTCCATAAATTAATGCCCCATACTATCCAAGGCTTTGTTCTAACCACATATTTTATTTTACAATCATTATCGCTACTATTGAACACCGTTACTGCACCAAATTTTCATCAGTCTATTGCTACCACATGCCGAAAGGTTGGACCTTTGCACGAAGGATCAGGTCTTGAGAGTAATCGAGTGCTGAGGAGGAAGCGGGACTAGTGCTACAAGCGGGGATGAGGTGGAGGAGAAGGTTAGAGGCACAATATTAAAGTTAAGAAGGAGATTAGGATTAGGGTTGGGGTTGAGGAATCGGATGGAAGAGGAGGAGGGTTGACATGGAGAAATAAAGATAATATCGTCATTGATGCGATGGCCTCGTCTCCCGTCACCTATACTTTGTTTGAAGAGGGACAAAGATTGGAAGAGATCATAATCGAAAGAGAAAAGAAACCTCAAATTAGAGTTAATTATGCACAATTACCATGCACATTTGATTTGGAAAGTAGATACAATCGGTGAAATGCCGAAATTCTAGGCCATTGATTTTAAAGCGGATGGGTGGCTTAAATTTTACAATTTCTTTTGCATGGATTGCCTAGATTACGGTAGCTAAACCAAGTTTATTTTATATGTGGTCATTATTGCTATATCTATATTATATATTAACGAGAACTCTACATTGACCAATCATAGCCGGCTATTGGACTTTCTTCTTATATCATGTGAGACGCAAAGAAAACATATTAAAATAAAAGAAGAATATGGAGTCTTACAAAAGGTTACTCTAAAACACTGTCAATTCTCATACTAACATATCTAAGAGGGCTACCCATATCGCATGAGTTTACTCATCTTGTTATCCTGGTAACAAATGACTGGGTAAGATCTTTGGATAGCATATTTAATCTCAAATGCTTCCAAATAAAAATCAGTAATGAATATTTTAAAATAAAAATCTATATTATTGGTCATGATATATGATATATAAAATATCTAAAAAATTCCATATCCTAAAGTTCTTTGGAATATACATCAAGGGAGTGCAAATTGACCAATAGCGATATAATTAGTAAGCAAAAACATATCATGAACTCTATAATTTGCCAATACAAATCATTTTTATTGATCTAAATACTCTAAAATATATGGAAATAATAATTCAATTGATTTGGGTACTTTTAAAATATAGTTCAAATCAGAAAATAGCATGATATCTTTTTTGGAATTGATTATTTTAAATCCATGCGGCGCCTCAGGTATTAGACTCCTTGCCCAAGAAAGCATGTATTGCTGCCCGGAAAGAGCGTCAGCGGGTGACAGAAGGAAGATTCTCGTATTTCTCTTATACCACCGGTGGGACTTGAATTTACCCATTACTGGATCGTAAGAACTTCCCCCAAGTGCGAGGTAACATGGCAGCTTTCAAGTGCCTGAGTTGGATAGGCCACCCTCATCCATGGAAGAAACAGCAAAGGGTACCCATACCAGGCTCGTCACCTTATCCAATAGAGAAAACCAATGCAACGAGAGACATCATGCTGAGCTCAACCCAAAACCGAAAACAAATACTCTCAACCATTTGCGATCCCCATGAGGCTCACCACGTCCCCATAAATAGCCCCTCGCCTTCACTCCAACCAAAACCCACAGCCCAACGCAAATACGAGAAGAAAAATGAAAGGAGTAGCTGCAGCCATACTCCTTGCCCTTGCAGTAAGCTGCCTGGTAGCCAAGCCTAGTCATGCCCTGACCTGTGTCGATGTCGACCTTTGCCTAACTCCATGCATTGCATATCTAACTGGGAAGCAAGCAGCACCAGCGCCGGCATGCTGCCAAGGAGTGACTAAGCTTAAGGCATTGGCAGCCACCACTTCCGACCGCCAGCTCGCATGCAACTGCATGAAACAGGCAGCATCACACTTCCAGGACATCGACGACGATGCTGTCATCAACCTCCCGAAAAAGTGCGGCACGCCACTTCCCTTCCCCATCAACAAGGCGGTTGACTGCTCCAAGTTAGTGCGTTTGTTCCTCTTCTAAAAAGTGATAGGTTTTCTCCTATTGTTGGATTTTACATTTTAAATCTAATAGCTTGTTATTGCTTTTGGTTCATGCAGGATCCCATAACTGAGGTGGAGCATCTGTAGGAAATTAATAAAGTTGGAGAGGATTTTAATGTTGGAGTGAACGAGAGGAATAAGGAAGATAATCGGACTTCTTCTTTGGAAGAGTCTGTTTACAAGCCTTACGGTTACTGCTAGAAGTGTTTGTAATAAAGAATCCTCTTGGTATATTTTGTAACGCAATATCGAGTAATATAATACGGTTTTGAAACTTCTGGTTTCTTTTCCTATCTCCTGCAGAGTAGTGTGAAATACTCTACAACCATATATAGTTGCAGGAATTCTTAAAATCCATTCCTAGTAGCTGTGAAATTTAGACAGAGACTGGAAAATTCCTATAATCCAAAATATGAAAGATTACCTTCGGAAAAAAATGTACGAAAGATTTGCTGGCTGACACCTAGAAATTGCTATGTTGCTAATTTTATAATTTTTAGAATATTGTTATAAAGAAGTCTACTAAAAGAAAATCAGAAGATTGAAAAAGTCTCGCCTGGATCGAGGCATGTGATGAACATTGCCTTAAGAATGTGATTCGTCCTTTATATACGAGTTTGCAATAATCTCATGCCCAAGGTATAACAATCTGGCTTAGCCCGAGTTCGAGACGCCCTGCTGTGTCAACCGCGAGCCCAAAAGCTCCTTCGACCACGGGTATATTCGTCGACGTGCCCCGACCAAGCTTGGAGCGCCCCCTTTATATTCGCCGACGCGCCATGACCGATCCCGGGGCGCCCTTATATTCGCCGATGCGCCCCGGCCGAGCCCGGGGCGCCCTTATATTTGCCGACGCGCCCCGACCCTCGGGCTCGGAGCGCTCTGCCGAGCATACCTCGGAATCAAAGAAGCTAGGCCGACCTCGCCAAATATATGATGCAACCTCTTACTGAGCTCGGCCCCGCCTACGGCCGCATCCACAAGCGTACTGACCCCTACCTACGTGGACGTACATTGCAACGCCTCCGCACCATGCTTCGCTTGCCGGCCAACGACAGTCAAGAACAACGCCATGCTGATTCAGCCATACCCTGCTACAACTGTCGACGCCTTACTATTCACCAGAATGGACTGTACCGTGCGCCTCAAGCAAACTCTAGCTACACGCCATCTGGCTTGAAGCTATCTCCTCTCATGATGAGAACGGGCCATATCTCCGCCACCTGGGCGCTCCTATAAAGACGATAAATAGCTCATCAGGTAACGCCTAGGGGGGACTTTTGATCCATCTGAGATCCATCCTAACTTGAGCGTCGGAGGGCCCTCACTGGAACCACCAGTGAGGCTTTGTGCAGGTATGCCGTCACACGGGAGGTGGCTCACCTTCTTCCTCAACATTCCAACAGCTCTCTCAACTCCCCCGGCGTGGTCACCCTCGGCCTAAATTTGAACCACAACAGTATGTATATCAAATCTAGTATAAAAATATATATTTTTTGATTTTCATATTTGTGGGTTATCTTTTTTTATACATATGAGAATTATATTGTTTTGTGGGTTATACTTAATATTCGGAAAATAGAGATGGTCCGAAGAACTGCATTGCATTTGAAGTGTAATTTCAGAATCCAATAAATTTTTTTTTGAACTTGACAAGGCTACCTAAAACTCAGACAAAATGAAGGGATCAAACTGTAATTAAAAAAAATGGGTCTCACATGAGAATGAACTCTCATTTTTATTTAAAGTAATAATTATAAAAAATAGCCTTTCTTTAATATTTTTTTAGATTTTTTGCATGAATACCCTCCTAAATATCAGATTTTATATGAATACCCTTCCAAAATTGATATTTACACGTATACCCTCATAAAACACTTGTTTTGCTATTCTACCTTTATTTTTATTCTTATTTTTGCATATGTACCATGCTATCTAACAGTATTAAAAAAATTAACGGTTTCAAATTAAAATGACTAAATTATCCTTAATGGGTAGACGTGCAAATAGATCACGATCCAAATAGCAAAAGATGAAGACAGAAACAATAGTATAATTTTAAAATTTTATTTTATTTTTAATTAATTTCAATAGTATTTTTCTTAACAGCATTAGAATAACCGTTATATTAGAAATATTTATATAATAACAGAATTTTACGAGGGTATATATATATATATATATATATATATATATATATATATATATATATATATATATATATATATATATATATATATATATATGTAAATATTAATTTTGAAAGCATATACATACAGGATCCGATATTTAGAAGGATTTTTACGAAAAAATAACTTATTTTTAAAAATTTCCTTTAACGAGATCCCGTTTACACTCGTCCGGAGAACGACAACCGGATTTCCCTAAAAAAATCCCCGAAAAGATGCACCTCAGTCGTCCTCCATTTCCAAACTCTAATCCTCTGCAAACCCTAATCAAACTCTAGCAATCCCAATTTCTCGCTGTCAGAACCTCCCCCAAACCCTAGGTTTCCCGATAAAGTTTCGATATTTCGCCGAGAAGAAACCCCTAGACTCCCTCTGGAGGCCATGGACCCTTCGAACCAAAAGCCGGCCGTGAGCCAGGAACCGCCGCCGTCGCCCCCTCTATCGCCGCCGCTGTCGCAGGAGGCGCCGGAGCCGGCGGAGGAGCGGAACTGGGCGGAGCTGCCCCGCGATGTGCTGTTGCTGATCTTCCAGAAAATCGGGGCGATCGAGATCTTGATGGCGGCCCAGTGGGTGTGTCGGCCATGGAGACAGCTCTCCCACGAGCCCCAGCTGTGGCGGTGCATCGACATGCTGGACCACTCCGAATTGTTCAATGAGATCGATATGGAGTCGATGGCGAGGGAAGCCGTGGATCGGAGCAACGGGCAGGTTGAGGAATTCTATGGCGAGTACGTTGGGAGTGATGCACTCTTGCAATACATTGCTGACAGGTTTATCTCGGATCGTTTGCCATTTGATATACATCTCGATTGTATCTCTTTTATATGATTTGATTGTTTATTCTGTTGGGTTAAATTTTTGTATATTTCATTTATCTAATCCTGCTACATATGTTCTGATTGAATACATTTGATGATGATTTGTTGGGTTTTATCAGGAAGTCAAATCGTGTTCTCACAATCTATTAACCTTGATCATATTAGATTGTTGTTGCGGGCAACATTTTTAACTTATTCTTATATGCGGTACTAAATAAATCAAATAGTTTTGTAACATTTTGAAAGAACTTCTCCTTTCAATCGCCAATTTCATTGGTTCTGAAGATCCTGTTGTCACTACCCTAGTTACTGTCTTGAATATATGTAGATTCAATACTGTTGGTAAATAATAACTTTGGTAGAACCAAGAATTAAAAGTTAGTATTTTTGTTCCTCGTACCATCTCAACTTTCTTAGGATCTAATAATCATATCATTGGAGTCATCTGCAGTGTCCTTTTTAGCCCTATTGATGCGTGCAATAGGGAATAAATGCATGAAAAAAATAATCGACTGGTTTGGTTGTTTTAGTGATATTTTTCTTTGCAGTTTTCTTTTTCGAGGGTTTAAGACAGCATTTGCGTTGGAGAATCTGATGTCCTAGGATGAAAATGGTGATCTTCTGCTTGTTAATTATGTATATATTATTGATTGGTAGTTCGAACTTAACTGTTAAGTGGGATTTATGACTTCTACTGGGTACTTAAGGGATGAACATGATAATGTGGTTGATAAGCAATAAAGCCTGTTTAATTTCTGAAATTTGCACGGGCATGCGTACATACAAACATACACACACACACACACAGAGATAGATAGATAGATAGAGAGAGAGAGAGAGAGAGAGAGAGAGAGAGAGAGAGAGAGAGATAATGATGAAGTAAGCACCAATAAATTTTTAAAGCATGGATTCGATCCACACCTGCAATATCTGAAATAAATATTTATATTCTTGATCTAATAGTAGTAGCCTTTTTTATAGTGAGGTATTTTAATCAATATTTTAATCAGGTTTTTCTCAGTAGAGTGAGACTTACCTCAAGTCAATATCAACAGATTAAATAAAATAAAAAAAGAGTGGAAATATGTATCTTTATGAAACTTGTCAATGAATTGTCATGCAGCAAAAACAGCAAGTGATAGTGCAGGCAACTGATTGTTGCATTTCTGTCGCATTCACTAAGACATCTCAATCTATGCTTGTTGGTGTTCAACACCTTTGGAACATTAGACATTAAAGAGTCACAAATCAATCTTCATCGTTCTGTCTCATCCTATCTCACATATTCTTTAAGGAATCATCTAATTCTAAATTATGTTTAGAAATTCTAAAAGCTATACTGGCATTATCTGTAGTCTTCTATCTGGTTATAAATTTGTGGATGGATTGGGAACAATCTATGAACGGATGAAAGTACTTAATCATTCATGTTTTAGCCTACCAGTCTATGAGTTCAAAAGTTTTTTCTTTAAGAGGAAAACAAGTATTCCTTTGCTTCATCAAGATTTGATGACATCACAAATTCACTCCCTAATCATGGTTCGCTGAATTTTATCATCTTAGTCCCCATACAATTATTTCTTTTGGAACAATAACATTATGTGGATCTTACAAGATACAATTAATAAAATATCATCCTAACTCTTAATGCATTTGGTTTGCTGTACATCTTTATATTATCTCCTCTGTTTTAGCTAATTTGTAAATTTTGAATGTCATTTTCTTGAATTTGACTGATCATATTGATGGAGATTGATGAATGTTTAAAACTTATGAAAGGTGCCGATGAAGGGATACTAGTTTGAAGATGGAAAATGCTAGTTTTTAGAAGATGTTCAGTCTTGTATTTGTCAATTTTGGTGCTTTGATTAGTTCATTTATTGTTTTCTTTTAGTTGAGCCCCTTTTATGTTATAATTCAGTGGGGCTTGGGACTTCATTTTAATTTCTTAGGCATAGCGATGTACACGTAATTTATAATTGGGGCCTTTAATTAAATTTTCCACTTATTCTTAGAAAAAGTGGCGAGCTCTAGGGTTTGTTCTAATGATGTCATGATTAATAAAAGAACCTGCTTTTCTTCTTCACTATTTTCTCTTCCTTCATGTGAGATGAAGTTGGCCGTCCGAGCAAGACTGGGAAACTTGAGTCTTCTGTAAACTCTTTCTGGTTTGCTTTCCCTTCTTCCTGTTTCTTTGAGCCTTTCTCTCTATTTTTTTTTTTTTTGCTTCCTGTTTCACCTGGCCATCCAGTAACCCTCAAGTTGTTGATGCCACCTGTTGTGATCAGCCATCAGCTGTGTTGTTAACAGCAGCCGGTCTTCACCAGGTTGCTGCCGGCCTGCCTGCAGACCTGATCTGGCCCAGCAACAGCCAGAACTAACCAATCTACAGACTTGGTTTTTCTTAGAATTTAGCCTTTTCATTGATTTCCAAAAGCCTCCTTCATTCTAGCTAAACCTGAAACACTTATCAGCCTGTACAGTCCCAAGATTACCTTCTTTCTGGCCTCCTATGACTAGCTGTTATTCTTTAAAAAATCTGTTTAAAACAGCCCTTTGCAAAAGCCTTTCGCTGCTTGCTGAAGTTCTGCTTGTGGCTTTGCAAGATTGGTTGGGAGGACCTTCATGCATCCTAAGGAGCTATCCCAGGTTGAACTTTGTTTGAATTTTTGTTTCTTGCTGGATTTGCAAGAAGTCTTGTGTTTTGTTTTTCTTAATAATGATTTGTCTGAACTCACCTTAAATCATATGTTGTCTTCATATCGGATTAGAAAGGTTGATTGAATTGCTTCTGCTTTCTGATTGTTTATTCCCGTAAGTAGTCTTCTTTCCTTTTATACTTGTTAGTGTTGCATCATTTTTTCATATGATTGTCATTAGCTCTTTCATCTTGCATTAGCGTCATTCTAGGTGAGCATATAGAGTTCCCATTAGATCAGTCCTATGTCACATGTAGTCTCTTGAACAGCATTTTTCGCATTTCTATTTTGTCCCTCATGTTTAGCTAATATAGGAGTGTAGAACAACATCACAGAATGGGCCTACAAGGTAAATGGAATTAGAATAAGATTAGGGTTGATCCAGTAGCTTGCTGTACTTCCAGATTGAAATTTCCAATAAAAGTGAACTAGTGAAGTGATGGTTCTAAAGACAACAGAAAAGGAATAAGTTGTGACAAATTTAAGTTTCGGGATTTGGGGCATAAAATGGCTTTTAAGACCTGATCTTCAATCTTTATAAAAGTAAGTATGGGTTGCTAAACTTTATTGCAGCGGTCAAAGTTTGGTGTTGAAGTTTCAAGTTTAGTAAGAACTTTAGTTGCCCTGCTGATTATTAGTAGAGTAGGGTGCTGGTCTAGAGCTCCGACAGAATAAGAAAATTTATGGTTTTTAACTTGTAAGACAGTGAAAAGTCAAGCAAGATAATATGGAAGAGAAATCTGAGTGGAGTTAATAAGTATGCCATTTGTGATATTAAACCATCATGAGCCTAGGTCTCGCACCTAAAGTTGCAAGCTTTGCTTATTGTATGGTATTGCGATGCAAGTGAAAAGAAACTAGTATTTTATTTTTTATAACTAATGACTTGTTAGTGTTTTTCTTTTGTCAAAGAAAAAACAAATCCAGTTTATACATGGTAGGAGTATATGACTGCTTCTATGTAAGAAAAAGTGGTTAGACTAAGAAATGAAGCTAATGATGAGCCCTCACCACTTAAAGTTATGACTCATGTGCAGCTGTGGTTTAATAGTTGCCTGTGGCTTGTGGGTTCCCCAAAGTAGCCAACCTCTACTTTTTCTGTCATTGTTGAACATAACAAAAGAGAGGCTCTGGAGGGGCATAACTCCATACAAGTGATCTTTTTAAAGATACCCGGTAGCAATGGGTTATCAGTATTGACTAGATTTCTTGATCCCTGTAGTAACTTTGACCGAATATCAGTAAACAACATTGTTTTGCCTGGGATTCTATCTTGGAATTCCAATTAATGGCTGTTTGTGACCTTGGGTTTTTCTTCTGTTTTTAGAACTGCAGGACCTTAGTTGCCATAATCAGGAGTGTGGGGGAGGACAGATGTGGATGCATGTCTAGGGAAGTAGATATTTAAGAAACACTTGGAGTAAGAAAAGGTGCAGTTTCAAGTTTCTAGCAAATTTCTAGAAGTTTCCAAAGTGGATACTTCAAATTTCCTACTTCTAAGAGCAAGATTCTTACTACATTGTTTTTCTGAATTTCCTGGCTGGAGAAGTCTGTGGTCTAAATGACCACCAACTTCTTCCCTGACCACCTTTCTATATTTGAGTTATACCCTTATAAACTTTCAGATATTCAAACTTTCTACCAGAACACCTGCTAGCTGTCTATTTGTTCTTTTGGCCACTAATCAACTAATCTTAGAACATTGGGATGTCCAATCCTGATTGGAAGGTCAATTGATGGCTGAAACCAGCGATCTGTTTGATATTTTTTTTCCTTTTTCTTTTTTTTGATGGCTCCTTTAATAGTCAATGTCACGAGGATGAGGTTTCTATCCAATTCAATGTTTTGATGATCCAATCATCTAATTCCTTCGCATGGAATGATTTTCAAATCTCACATAATCCATGATGGAAATACTAGATTTTTACTTTTCAAGTCAGAAGTATAAACATTCTCATGGAAATTAAGGTCAGATACCCCTTCTCATGGTAAGATTTTTATCATCACTGTTGATTGGAAGTTTACAGACATTGCACCTCAAGGCAGCAAATTTACAAATTCCCAATTACGTATCCTTTGTTGGATACCCCTTTCTTAAGTTACTTTGAACTCAAGTTTCATTTTTTGCTGGGAAAAATGTTAATTTCTTCTCATTTAGGTATGCGTCTCCTTTGTCCTTGTAGAACCTTGTAGAAAGCTCGACAAATTTCTTGCATGCTCAATGCTGTGCCATTTGCCTCCAACGTCAACAGCATTCATGCTATTTTTTTTTCTATTTTTTTTTCCTAAATTTCTATTTCTAGTTGTATAGAAAATAGTAAAAAGAAAACCATGCAATAGTCATATACTTTGAATTGTTATCTCCAAGCCAATATATCCTTCCTGATTTACTAAATATGCTCCAATTTGAGATTGTTTAGCTCTATCCATTGGTACCAATGTTATGCTCCAAATTTAGGTCAATGCTCAATTCATTTTCGATTAAAGCTCAATCTCTTTGGACACTGTTTTGCAATTTGTAAATCATAAGTTTTGATCCAAAATCATAATTGTTTTCAATACTTTTGCTGAAGCTTTCTGTAATCTTAATAAGTTATAAATCTCTTTAAGAATAAAAATCGAAATATCATTAAATCCAAAGTAAGTTGAATGTATGTGATCTTGATGATATATAGATGTGCAGGTGTAATACTTCCTATTCTTCTTTATAATTCACCTAAGAGGATAAAACTTTTGAGTTTACATGATACTGAAAATTTACATGTTTGAGAATGACTTAGTATTGTTGATAACTAGTCAATTGTAATATGAACCATACTTGACATTGTTTATCAATGTGATAAGCTACCTAATGATACTCTATGACATTACTATTCAACATTTTTCTACATAGTAACTTCTCTGTATATAATCATTGCTGTTTTTATCACCGGCAATGGCTTGACGATTGTAAGTATATAATGCATAGCATTACATTGTCAAAGACAGATGAAGTATGGTTAGTTATCTTGCTGTTAATTGGTAATGTGGGCTCATACTTGACTAACTATAGTTGGACCGCTACTCTCATCCTAAAAAGTTGTGAGAAAATTGGTTATTGTCAAAATTTTGGCACGATAGCTATATGAATCATGCCTGTCTAATATAGTTAATATAGATGGATGTGGTGAATAAAATAAGAAATTAACCACACCTTGAATGAACCTGGATAAATCAAGGTTGATTTGGTGTGAATCTGCTTTGATATACTGAGTTATTGGACAAAGAACATGCAACTGCATAGGCTTAGCATCGGTTGCCACTTTTCTGTCCAACTCTCATCAAAACATTGTGAAATAGTAAAACTATGGTTGCTGGATGAAGCTCAACTTGTCCATTCAAGACAATGTCCTTTCAACTGAGACAACCTACATATTGACTAAAATTACTGTCCAAAAACTTGCTACTTTCACTATTCTCTTTCGTAGGAACTTGTAAATGTGATGAAAAATGTTGAGCCAGAATTTTGAATCATGTTTTCTTTTGATAAGCTTGTGTCTCGAATTTAGCTGCTTATAGATACATAGGTTAAATGAATATAAAAAATATGGCTCCATTTTTATGGTGGTTAGTTCGCCTTCACCAATCAATGGGTTTTTGTATTTTTTGTCCAGTTTCATAATATGTTAAACCAAGGTCTGCCGAACCTGTGCCAGAACTTGTACTAGCCAGCAGCCAGTACGGTTTAGTACCGTACCGTGTTGGTACGGTAGGGCGTGCCGGCTTCGTACTGGCATGCCCTTCTTTTGCAGAGTATTTCAAGTTGATTTAATTGGTAATCACTTTTTTTGAACTTTTTTAATAATTTTAAGCCTAATTTAATATTTTTTTATGTTTTTTGATGTTTCTATGATCCCGGTTTAACCTAAATGATGTATCTTATTGTTTTAAAATGATACAAATCATAAAATGATTAGTGAGATGTTACATACTATAAGGAGCAACATGAAATATCCTCAAATTAAGTAGTGGTGAAAATTATAAAATAATACAATCAATTACATACATTTAAAGTACAACATACATACTGATATCTAAAATCGGGTCGAGTGGCAACGCCTTTCGTAGATATTCGGATCATTAGTATAGTCAGGAGATACATCAGCTCACTTCTCTAACCAAGCGACGATGTAGTCTTGTATGTTTATCCCATAATGAACACACTCTGGGTTATTAGCACTCTTAGATCTCTCGCTGAAGCTATAGCTTTGAGAGATGTCTTCTAGCTGATAAACTGGCTGATGAAACGACTGTGAAGTGCCTATCCGAATAAGCCGACAGCAAAATCCGACCCATAAGATGTTCTAGGCTGCGTAGAGTAGTAGCTATCGGAAGATGCCTCACACGCACTATAACCATATCTGTATCCGTATGGGTCATAGGCTGCCTGTGGTTGTAGGTAATAGGATCCAGTATACGACTCGGAATCTGATATGTCTATGGATCCTACTCCACATGCGAAGTCATCTGCAGCTGCATTGTGTCCTCCTGAATGACCTGAAAAATCCATCTCCTATATATAATCAAATCTTGACGGGCTCCACCAGATTGTGCACCATGGTCCCTATCTTTTGTAGTATGCGTAAATTGAGACTCACCGGTGAATCGAAGACCACCCTGCGGCTATATCATAAACGGTGGTCTTTTGTCCTCTTCTTCTTGGCCAGCGGATCCATGACCACTAGAATTGCTGCTCTTGTCCTCTGAATCTGATTGAACCGACTCCTCGATCTTCATTGGGCCTGCGGGTTTTTCTTGTTTTTCTTTTTTGGTGTGCTGGATAGCTGCCTTCTTACTCTGTGTCCCTCTCTGTCTGGCTATATTGGGAGGATATATGTCGCTCTCTTGACCGAGTCGACTGGGTAGCGTAGTGGCCTTGTCTAAGCATCTCTCGATCATATCTCTGAGAGGATGTTTCGGATAAGGAGTCATGTGGTGACCGGCTATCCTGTGGGAGAAGACCGTCTGGGAGAGGAACCAAATAGCTAGCCACTTCAGATTTTTCGTGGACAATCCAAAATGAATCCACTATTCAGCTGCAAAAACATTGAAGAAAATTATATATAAGATAGTTCATATTAGTAACCATCTAATGCCAGATAAATGTCCTCCTGATGTATAACATACTTGGATTCATATTTTTCTTACTTGCGACAGCTGTCAAGACTCCAAAGCTGTCGGTGCCCTCTCTAGATATTTTGGTTTGTGAAAAAGAACCGTGTTGTAATATGTCAATAATTAAAGATATCAATTAACTTACATATGTCACTTAAGCTAATTCTTCTGGACATTGGCCAATGACTTTTGGATCAGGCTCTATAAATCAGATTATGCAGAGTGGCTACAAGTTTGTCATTCATATCGATTCCAGTTATGGTGAACTGAGACAGAGGTTCAGGTATTATGCTGCAGATAGAGTTCATTATTGTTTTAGTAAAATTGTACAAGTACAAGAGCAGTCTAATTTTCAATATTCTTGCTTACCTACTAGATGCAAGTTTTTACCAATCTGGTAGTCCCATCGCTGCTCAATGATGTCGATGTACTCGTGGGCATACATCGGATCTACTCCATGATCTGAATCTCTGCCCTCTCCATCATGTGATATAAGAAGCCCATTTGGAGGTCTCTCGCTATTCACGGCCCGAAGCACTTGATACAATGGTCTGATAGTTTTCAATATTGCAGTGGCCTGCTGCCAGAATGTTTGTCTCGTCACCAAGTCCACGACAATGCTCTCTTAAGTGCCGGCCCTCGCATATCTACTTTTCTATCATTCGGCACTAACAAACATCTGACGTTGGGTTGCTTTCTTCTCAAGAAGGCTATCAGGTGCAACATAGTTGGTAGCAAACCGTATGACTTCTGGTCTTAAGATCTCTCCCCCTGCATACCTCCTCATCAGTAAAAGGACCCACGTATGGTTATAAATATATCTGATTATGGTTTGGGCTGTCTCCACTATCTGCTGCACCCTACCAATCTTCGCAATGACCATCAACATGATGTTGATACAATGTACAACACATGGGGTGCAGAAAATATGAGGCATACCGTATTATTACTGTCAAGAAGCATACCGTAGATGTCCTTCAGGCCTGGAGGATCTATACTAGGACTGACAGCCTATATGGCAGAAATGGCAGACTTATAATACGTATTGTCTGCCTCATTCGTTGGGATTGTGGCTAAAGTGGAACCAAGATCGAATAGCTCGCAACATATCCTTCTTCTTATCCTTCGTCAGCATTGAGTCAACTCTTTACTGCTTCAAATTTCTGCTAGGAAAGGATTGTGGATCTAAATCATGGATTGCTGCTCCTGGTGGAATCTGTCTGGGTAACTTTTTTTTGCTACCAAAAGTTCCAGGATAGATGCAATCCGACCACTGCCTATGCTGACAACCTCTCTGACTGAGGTCCTCCTAAACTTAGGATCTGCTTTGTTGCTCGTAGAATCGGAGCCCGACTTATAGTACGAGGGCCCAAATCAAGCCCTATGTTTGGCCACCTAATCCTGCTACTACTGATCATCCAGGCTCGCTTGCATGGCAACCTAGAATTGTACCTCCTCATCTGAAGCGGAGCCTCCTCCAACTCGCTCGACCGATGGAAATCTTCTCCTTCGTTGCTCTGAAATTAGCGAAGTATTTCTTTATCAGCTGCCGACCTCCTGTACGCATTTCCGATATAGATATGTCGGGGTTAACTACCAATTAAGTGTTGCTTCAACCTGGTTACCCTTCCTCCCATGAACTCTGTGTTGTATTAGTTGCATTTTCAATGGTGCCGACCCGAGAGCATTTGCCCGTGATCCCAACCAATGTTACGCTCTGGCTTCTTTTTTTTTATGGTTCTAATTCTGCAGCTTTATCAACTACGTTAGTTTATCAATTATTTAAAAATAGCAAAATCTTGTTGCGATAAAGATATTTTTCATCAAAAAATACATCTAATTTATCTAATACATAATACTATTTATTTATTTATTTTTATATTTTTAATAATTTTTAAATTTAAGCATATGTTTGAATATCATAAATTCAGAAAAATATATTTTCTACTTCAGAAATTACTTCTGAATTATTTAATACATACTACTTATTTTTCATATTTTTTCGTATTATTTATATATTTTTATTTTGTTTGAATTTTAAAAAAATTAAATATTAATATTTTAAAAAATTAAATATTAAAATTAAAAAAATTAATTTCAGCTCGAATCTATGTAGAACCCAACAATGGATGCTATATATATTTTTCTAGGCCCTTGGACATGCATCAGAGGTTATTTATTTTTTGTTTTTTTCAATTTAGGCTTAGGCTACTGTGCGCATGATCGTATTAAAACTTATATGAATGTACACCAAATTTTGCTGGAGAGTAGCTTGCATACCCCTAAATACGATTCTCATTTTATAGTTTTTTTAATTTTTAATTTTTAATTTTTAAAAATTATATATAATTTAAAAATTAAAAATTTTTATGTCATCATGTAGATCGTCCATAGATCTATAATATAGAATAAAATCAAGCCCAAATCAAAATTTTTAGCACGATCTGTCCTTATTTTGCAATTTTCGAGCAATTTTTTAAGCCCCCCCCCCAAAAAAGGAGGGAATAAGATAGGGGAGAGGAAGCATACCTTATTTAGGCTTGGATTTTTCTTCTAAAGTGCTGAATCGGTATGATTTTTGACCTGATGGAAAGAGAGAACGATGGAATTAGCTCCGCCGCTTACTAATATTGTTGAGAAGGCCTTCTCGCGCCTTCTCAACAATATTATAATAGCACACAAAGGAAAAGGGAGGGGCCTAGTTCAAAACTTGGTCGGCCCGCACTGAGTTTGAACGGAACCGGCCGGTTCTAGGCTGGTTCGCACTGGTAACGTTCGGTTTAAACCATTTCCAATTGGTTTCAATCAGTTCGGGACCGATTCCGCTGGTTTGGTCCCGAAACTGGCCGGAACCGAATTTGCAGGCCGAACCAACCCGGTTTCCCACCGAGTCAGCTCTGTACGGGCGGCTCGGCCCGGTTCAGCAGTCCATATGTTAAACTTATGTGCATGTGATTTGTTCATGCAACCTAAGAATTAGATAAAAAACTGATTGAGAATAAAAGAGAGTCGAATTTTGATGGACATGAATCCAATGATGGACAGTGCTGCAAGTAAAGAAGAGGAGAGGAGCTGCAGCAAAGCTCTTTAGCAGCAATAGAACTGCTGTGGCCTCTTTTAAGGAAAAAGAGAATGGTGAAAAGGAAATGGAGAAGAATAATGGAACAATGAAGAAAGGAAAGGTGAGAATAGAGGAGATATGAAGGAAAAGAACAGGTTGAAAACAAAACTTGGATGCTAACTTTGATGGGATTATGTAATTCTTGTAGGCTTTTATTTTCATTTTTATTTAGTTGAATTGTCTATGTTGCCATGCCCTGAGATCCCAAGTTACTTGAACCACAAGGTATGACCGCGAAAAACAGACAAACTTAAAATTCAAACTTAATCGTCCTCAATAAAGGTTGATTAAAACACCATAAACATTTAACATCCTTTATAATACCCACCTGATCAAACAAAGTATGACTAAAAATATATATTATCGATGATGCCTGTATTAAAAATTCATTTACAACCTTAAACATAACTTATCATACATATTATCATACCTTCAAAGGTATGACTTGGGTCTTGGGACATCACCGACATGATCATGATCAGTAGATAATGAGGTCAACTTCCAAAACAATCCATTTCTTCAAACAAATAAACTAGGGCTCTCATTAAACGCTCTGGAAAAAGATGTATAAAGGATAAGGTGAACTACAAAGTTCAATAAGTGAACTTCTACCCTGGTCAAGGATTTAGGTTTTCACTGAAAAACATGACTGTTAAATCTTACTATGAATCAGATTATCACTAAAAATCCAAGTATGATTTACTGAAAAAGAGTGAAGTTAAAAGTTTCAATAAGAAAATTGGTGGTAAAAGAGTCAAAATACATGATGTTTGAGAAGAGTTTAGGTAATTCACATTAGATCGCGTGCTATATATTCTTCGAAAGTTCAGGCAAAGGTTCATTTATCACTTGGATGATGAAAATTCCAGATATTAAAATCCACTAATGAGGAAGAAATGATGAAAGATCAGAACACATTTTATGTCAAATTCCAATATTTCGATTTGTTTCACATTATCTTATAATGTTTCACTTATACCCTTGAGGCTTCTCATTTCCTCATTGCAAACGCAAGCATGGCCACCAATATCCTCACCTATTATGTGGGTGAGGCCACTCATTATCCTCATTGCTAGTGCAAATGAAGCAATGGTATCCTTGATGTCCACTCATACCACTTGGTCAAGGGTTGGCAAATACCACCCAGTCAAAGGTTCCTCATCTATATCAAGTTAGGCAACTCATACATCATTGTTCATGTAGATCCTCATTAGCATTGTAGATGAGGCCACAATTACTAGCCAGACACAGGTTTTTCATGGAAATTCGGGCAAGGCTTTCTCATATACCACTTGCCTAGGGGTCCAATTGTAGTTTAGAATTATATCATTATTTTCAGATTGAACAAAATACACTAATTTCAAAGAAAATGTTAAAAGCTCCAATAAGCATTAGCATTTCATTTCAAGATTATTTTGGTGAAGACCATGTTATCATATAGAGGATTGTAGGAGCTCAAATCATGGTTCAAAACTCACATAATTCTGAAATTTTCACATAGAAACTAAAAATAATTTGAAAAACATAACTTAAGTCTAGATTTTTCAAATCGGAATAGATAACTTTTTCCTTGACTTTAAAATTGAAGCCAATTAATGAGTTGAAAATTCAATTATTGTAAACTTGGAAACTAATATTTAGAATTTTATAATGAGATGTTTTGTAAACACAGTTGGACCATAGTCCCGAAGCACATGGAAGAATCATTTGCAAGTAAATTATCAATTTTCAAGAGGACAATAGGTTTGGAATTTGAAACACAAACTTGGAAGTGAGTTAGAAATGGTAAACAAAACTTAAAATCATAATGTCTAAAAGCATGGAGACTGACTTACAAGGGATCCATGATTTTGGAAAAGACTATGGTTTAGTATCAAAAATATGTAGTCTTGGGATTGATTTAAGAGTTTAAAGACATAATACAAGAAAAATCATAATTTTAAAAAGGACCATTCAGTTTGGAATTTCAAAACCATGCATGAGCTCAAAACTGGTTATGAGGTTCAAAAGAAACACTAAAGTGCATCCCAATGCATGAGGCGCCTGCTGTTGTGTGGTCTGAGGGGGGTTAGGGGTATGCAACCTTAACCCTGCAAGCGGGATGGTTGTTTCCATGTTTTGAACCCGTGAGGCTTGGGTCATATTGGATCAACTTTGTCATTACGCCAAGGCCTACCTTACAGTTCAAAAGAAATGCTACTGATATGAATACTTAGATCCAGTGGCATGGAGAAAGTTACTGTAGATGAAACCATGACTCTTTATCCAAGCTTCGTACATCATCATTATCATCATCATTATATTCACCTTTTCCTTTCCTCCCCTTATCTTAACCCATGCCCCTATGTATAGATGGAGAAATGTGGTCTAGAAGGTGGAGCTCACTAGGCCGACTCCTATATTAGGTCAGATCCCCTAAGTAGGTCATTTAGCTAAATCAGTTGATAGGTCAGGTGGGTTAAGCTAGTGACTTAACGGACGGAGTAGCAAAAGGCAGATGGGCACATTGCAAGAGATCTACTTATTTACTTGAATATCATTTAAGTAAATGTGCACATATAAATAAAGAAGTATGTCCTATTTGAATTCAATAAAAATATTGAAACATTCAAATTCTTGAAGAATAAAATGTTGATTTCCCTACTTCAGTTTAGATTGTAGATTTTTGGCATTCATCAAAGTATCATCTTTTAAATGTAAGGTATTTCTCAAATCTTAAGATTTCATAAATTTTATTATTACCGAGACAGTACTTAGAACCAAAGGTTCGGTAAGAAAAGTCGATATTTTGGTCTTCAAAGCATCTCATATAAAATGATACCAAGCAATACTTAGTAGGATGATCAATATTTAAGTGTCACACATTCATGTATATATTTACACATTTCCTAATCATAGGTTGGGTTATTACATATATTGTTTTTTGTAGTTGAACCATTTAGCGATTCTATATTTGGAGTGTTTAAGTCTACATTATCTTCTACTTCCAATCATCTAGTGCAAAGTTGAACTTAAAAGACCTAAGTTGACATTATAGGTTTCTCCTAGATGCAAAATATCCCAATACAATGAGATGCAGGTTAGTTAGGCACTTTCTAGTTCATAAAATTAATTGATTCAAGCACCATTTTAATAACATTCTAGAATAGTAAATGATGTTGCAAGTAGCCTATAAAGTTGGATGATTTAAGGCAAGAGATTAGAGGGTGGTAAGAGGGATTTTGTAAGAAAAGGCAGAGAGGGAATTTGGTTGAGGTAAACACTTTTGGAAGGTAGATGAAGAATGATATTCTTATTAGCAAGCTGCCTTAGGTTATGGAGCCAATGGATCATTCTACTGAAGAATTTAAATTCTCAGAGAGAGAGAGAGAGAGAGAGAATTAAATAGTCAATGTTCAAAGTTGCGTATGCCAAAGAAGGTGAATGAATGAATCAATATGACCACTTGAATATATTTAGTTGTCATTGCATTCTGTTTGTTTTGAAGTTCCCTTTTTCCTTTTTCCTCTTTCTTTTTCTTTTGGGTAGAAACCATTTTGAAGTTCTTTAATGTTATTCAAGAAGTCAGTAAAATGTTGCAAGTGGGATAGATGCTCGGTTTTTTATGTGACTTTACTAAATCAGGAAGAAGGCACAAAGTTATAGGGATGAAAGGAAAAAGAAATAAAAGATCACTCTACTGTCCTTCATGCTTCGACATATAAGAAGAGTAGTAGCATTATGAACTTATTTATCACATATGAAAGTTACGCACAAATTTTCTTAGACCTATTGTTTTGATGAGGCACACACTTTGATTATAATTTTGTTGGTTAGACCATGTATGAAACATGTCACTTGTACATCTTTTATAAGTTTTGACAATCAGTGCTCAAGAGAATATTTCACCTGGAAATAGGGGTAGAGCTAGGTAAAGGCTAGGGGCCAAAGACCCGCTTGGATCTAGAAACTTTAGTGTAATCCTATGTGTGGCGAGGCATGGCCTCCTCTAACTCTCATGTATGGCTCCCCTCTATTCTTGTGTATGACCCCTCCTTGCCTTCTTTTCCATTATTTTGTTGTGAGGACCTACACGGGCGTATGTTTATTCTCACATCACTTGCTAGATCTTGGGGACTTATACAGGGCCAAGGAACCAAAATAATACTTTCTTAGCTAGCCTTTTTAGGAGAGGTCCTAAGTTGTTACAAATGGTATCAGAAAGAATCCAGCCCATAGCTCTTGTGGAGTAGAAGATATTTCAACACAGGCTCATTTGGGTTGACCACGAGCTCATCTTAGTGTTTATAATTGGATTTTTGATACTTGTGATTGGATTTGAATGAATATGGACCCTTAGCCTAGCAAGGACAACATGGTTTAAATTGGGGGAAGTATGTGAGAACCTGTGCTGGCGTGTGTTTAGTCCCACATCGGCTATACACTCTATAGATTATGGGTGCTTATACATGACCAAGGAACCCAAATAACTCCTTAGTTAGCTCTTTTGGATGAGGTCTTGGATTTTTTTTTTTTTGTTGGGGAGGTCTTGGGTTGTTACAGCCATGCAAGCCCTTCATTGTACTTGCTAGTTTATCAACTAAGCTAGAGTCTTAAATAGAAAGACCTCTTTTGTAGGAAGGACAGCTAATTCTATTGGACTGCCTCCTAACCAAATTGTGGGGAATAAAAATAGGAGATCATGGGTGAGAGAGGAGTGTTGGCTGCTATCTTTGGGAGACTTCCCAAATCACCTAAAAAGATAACCATGGGGCAAGCTTCTGCCTCAAGCCTACTTGCAACATTTGTTAGGTGGGTATTTTAGGTTGTCTTTTGGGATTTAAAGCATTAATTGCTATCCTTCTCTTCTATGCAAAAATTAATTGTCACCAAATTGGTGAGTTCTCTTCCCTCTTTAGATCGAGAATTTAGAAAACAAAGTTTAACCCTTCATAAATTAGGGAAAGGAGGATTTTTCGGAGACCTAGAGCATTAACAACTAAGGAGGTACTTTCTTTCTGTTTGAATTTCTATAACTTCTATCACATCTCTTTCATGGCTGCAAAAGTTGTTTTATATTTGTAGTACTGCTGTTTTTTTCCTTTTGAGAACTTTGTAAAATGAAAACTATGAAAGCAACTCTCTGGTTATTTCATCGAACCATTCACCATAATTTGCATGATATAATCCATTGTCTTCTTTGAGGAGCTATTATGAGTCCATGATTTACTTGCTTTGTCACTTCTTTGACTTGTAAAGCTTCAAAAAGAAAAGATTAAGGAAATCAATGTTTATGTACTCTGTACTCATTTAATATATGAAGATAATCCAATTGGTCTATAGCATTAGTAGAGACCCCTACAGGGGATCTTTAATTCTAGAATGAAGTATACATGTACTAGTATGATAATTACCTCTCCGATTGAGATGCTTAGTGTAATAGATAGGCACAAAATGCTGGTTAGAAGTTTCGATTGGGGACTCGAAAATGTGGCACTTTTGAAGTCCGCGAAATCCATTTGTATCTCCTAATTAGATGTTATTAGGGTCAATCTAAAGTAATCTTGATATGCTTCTACGTGCTCCTACTTAGACACAGAGAACAAAACTATTGTCACGAACATAGTATGCTGAACTGGCCCGTATCGGCCAGTTCAGCCTGTATTGAACCAGCTTGGTGGCTTATCGGTACGGTTCCGCTGTGAAAACTGGTTCACGCCGGAGCCGGGGAAGAAAAAGAGAAACAACGAGTGAGTGGGGGAGGGAGGGAGAAGCAGCCGCCGCGGACGCTTGTGGAGGGCTGCTGAAAAAAATTTGGAGATTTTTAAGTCACTTGCCGACTTCACTTAAAAATTCTTAATTTTTTTAATTTTGGAATTTTTAAGTGAAGTCGGCAAGCGACTTAAAAATTTTCAAATTTTTTTCTGCGGCCGCGTCCCCTGTTTCGGCGGCCACGTCCCTTGTTTCAAAAGAAACAGGGGACGCGGCCTCGGCCTCGGCCTCTGCCGCGCCCCCGCGGCCCTCCGTGGGAGTCCGCAACCCTCCGTAGGAGTCCGCGGCCTCTCCTCCCTCCCTCCCCCGCTCGCTTGCTGTTTCTCTTCTCCTTCTCCGGCTCCGGCTGGGCTTTCTCGGTACGGGCCGATATCAAAACGGTACCAAACACGCTGAACCGGTCCTGTCGCTGACCGATACGGCTTTCGGTACCGGTTTAGCATACCTTGGTCATGAACAGGTTACTCTCATATGTCAAGCCTTTTGATTCTAATGCTAACATTCAAGTAAAACTAGCAAGAATGTAGCTCGAAGCCCCATTTGGCATTCCTATAGGTGGTAGAGGTTTTGTCTATAAAGCTTTAGACAATAGAGCTTTTGCTAGGAGAGTTCTTAATAAAAAGCTGTTTGGTGTTTGATGACTAATTTCTGAAGTTCTGTGGAACTTTAGCATTTATTTGGTAACCAAATTGAGAAAATGCTTTTAATATCAATAAGTGATAATAAAGGATAGAAAATGATAATAAAAGACACTATTTGTAGTATCAAGAACTGTTATTATAAAGTATTGCTAATTTATATATTATTTTTTATTTTAGTCTAAATAATATAATAAATAACATAATTATTTTTTATGGATGATTATCATGTAACAAAGGATATCATAATAGCAAATTGGATAGTTCTTGATTCTAATAGCAACATGAATTTTTTGAATTTGTTTCGTACTCCTTTATTCCTAATATTTATCATTCTCTAGACAATCAGGAGTAGATCCTCATCATCATAATGTTGAAACTTAAAATCGTTAATTGCATGATTATGACAATGAAAAGATACCAACTTAAATGATTAAGGCAATAAATAGTATTATAAATTAATCTTTAGAAAAAAATATTGGGACTTGAACCTGGGTTTCTTGGGTGAGCCCTAAAGAAAAAATAGCTACCTAACCCATCACCAGTAGAGCTTTTGTCCAAAAGCTTCAAATTGGAGCTTTTTCCTAATAGACCATTTACAAATTTTTAGAGAAGCTAGAAAGCTGTTTTAACAGTTTTACTGAACACCTCAAAGTCGCCCAAAGTAGTTTCTGGCCCTCTAAATTGTGCTTTTTAGCCCTCCAAAAGCAATGCCAAATAGGGCCTAAGTTTCTAAGGATCAAGGTTTGATGTTTCAATAGGAACTATGATGGTAACATTAAGTAACTAGCAATAGGTTACTCTCATGTGTCAAGGATTTTGATTCTGATGCTAACATCTTAGTAAAACGAGCAAGAATAAATTTTAGATGCTAACATTCAGGTAAAACTAGCAAGAATGTAACTGAAGTCTGTAAGGATCATTTTTTGATGTTTCGGTCGAAACGGAATGGTTTCAGTAGGTAGAGGCCAATCAAAAGTTGACGTTGGCTTCAATCAGTTTCCACCATGTTTGGTTAGATTAGGCTGAGTTGTGGTAGTTTGGCCAAAATTGACTGAAACTGATCTTTTTCCTTGTTCAACAAGTATATGTTTACTAGATTCTTTTTTATGAATTTCTAAAATTTGTTAATATTATTGAATATCCCATTTATATAAGCTCTAATGATCTAATTTATGTTATTAGGCTCTAATGATCTAATTTATGTTATTTTTGGCTAAGCTTTGTTATTATAGTTGGCAAGTTGCAATCTTTATGTGTGCACTTACTAATTTGAAAGAGTTATATTTTCTCATAGTTATTCAGTTTTTTTAATTGAGTTTTTTCTTTGTAAAGTGATATATTAAAAAAATTGAAAAATAATAAAGGTTTTTGTCTAGATGGATCTTTTCTTGCTTAGATAGGTTATTCAACAAAATAGAAAGAAGTGTGCTTAAATGAATTAAAAGAAGTGTTTTTAAATGGATCAATTCTTGCTTAGATGGATTATTAAAATGGATTGCACTGAAATATGTTCAGATGAATTTTTGCTTAGATGAGGTGTTCAATGAATAGAATTGCAAATGCTTAGGACAGTTATTTTCTTCTACATAGATGGTTTATTGAAATGAAATGGAATGATATATGCTTAGGGAAAATTTTAGTTAAGTGTAAAAAGTTAGGGCAGATATGGGAAATTAGAAAAATAAAAAAGTATAGGGGAGTTATAAAAATTGGAGAAAAGTATGTTATATGTATGCATTAAGCTTTAAACAAATTTATCTTTGATGTGAAACTCTATCAAAATACACAAATTATGATCCTCAATAACCTAAAACATAAGAAAATGATGTGAAATAACTTTTCTATTTTTAATTTTTAATTTTTGATTATTCTTACTTTTGTGACCCAAGCTTTGAAGCCGAAACCGGAACTCTACCTAGAGGACCAAAACCAAAACGGAGGTTTTAGAACTTGGTAAGGATGCAATTGCCTTCTTGATGGTTATAATCTATTCACACTGCAACATACTGGTTGTTATTGTTTGTATCAGGTGCACCTTGCATCTATGGCCATTAAGATCCTTAACCAATGTTACCTGGACATGTCGAAATTTGGGTTTTTTTTATCCTGTCCGAACACTTAGACAGTCGGACACTTCATGGCGTTCCTTGTCACATAAAATCAATAAACCATTATATCATCATGATTGTAATGCAACTTTTGGTGTCTACACATGGTAGTTTTCAAGACTAACATCATAAGTAGTAAAGTTTTATAAATTCTATAAAGCTACAAAACAGTTTGGTTAAATAAGTTATTCATTATAGACATATATTTGTACATATTTGTAAATGTATCTATGTAAGATCAACTTGTCCATGTATCCAATTTTTCAAACGATTCTGTCACTCTTTGGAACAACTGGACACTTGACACAACACTGTGTCTCATCTAGGTAACATTGTCCTTAAGATATACCTCTTCCTAGGGAGAGAAATTGATCGTACTTTGAAGGGATTTTAATTACTGTTGTGACACTGATTGCTTGTATGAGTTGATGTTTGAAACAACATAGTACATTAACTTAAAATCACATAATGGAGGAATTCACCAGGGGTAAGATGTGGGATAATCTACTCTATGCCTATTTTATGTAAAGATGACAAACTGTGGGAGGAAAATATCGTGAGGGAGGCAAGCTATGCAATCGAATGCTTAGTGGAGGGTGGACATCCATGATAGGTCTCCCTAGGTTCAAGTCTTACTTCTTTGTTGAAGAGTCAAATCAGCACAATGATTGGCTTCCCTCTACAGATGAGTGACCCTCACAGGAAGCTAACAAAACATGAGGTAGGTGTCAGCTGGCTAGGATGGGGTGGTATTTGAGTGAGTTGATAAGTTAGCTGAAAATTCTTCAGGAACAATTGGGTTCTCAGAGCTAGGGCAGGTGCCCCCTCCCCTCTCTCTCTCTCATGCACGCACGCACACGCACACACTCTCACTACCCTCCCTCACCACACCCAATGTGTTCAGGCTGTATCGAGCCTCTTTTGTTTAATTGTTCTTTGTCTTTTGTCTCGTATTGGTAGGACTTCATTCTGTCCAAAACTGGTGAGATTGAGGAAAAGGGTGTATCATATATTGTTTTAACTCCTTTTTCTTTAACTTAGAAGCCTTTTTGCTTTCTTTGGTCTGCTCAGCAGAGTTTTATGTGGATTATTACCTGTTATATGCTATTGGTTTCTAACATTGTAATTTGTCAATAACTCTTTCTCTTATAATTTTGGAATACCAATGGTACTAGTATGATGGTGGATCCAATTACTATCTGGAAAACCATCCATATTGCCAGTCTTTTCTAACTTGACCTTTTGTACTTTCCCCAGAACCAGTCATTTGAAATGCCTTCGTCTGATATCATGCTATGCCATCTCGGATGAAGGGTTGATTGAGATGGCCAAGAGATTTCCCCAGCTAGAGGAGCTGGAGATATCACAATGTTCACAATTCTCTGAAACACTATTCGAATCTTTTGGTGAAGCATGGTCACAGCTGAAACGTTTGCGACTGAATAAGAGGTGGTTCAGCCTTCCTCTCATGGAGTTTGATGATAGCGAGGCACTGGCAATAGCCAAGAACATGCATGAGCTGCACCACCTTCAACTCTTTGCAAACAGGCTTACTAATGATGGACTGCAGGCCATCCTTGATAACTGTCCCCACCTTGAGTCCCTTGACATACGCCAGTGTTTCCACATTAACATGGATGGAAGTCTGCGAGCAAAGTGTGCCAGGATCAAAAACCTCAGGCTTCCAAGTGACCCTACGGATGACTATGAGTTCTGTGCTGATATTGATGGAGTTGAAGACTCTGTTGATGATTACCCCTCTGGGAATTCTGAGATTGATTTGGTTTATGATGATGTGTTCGATGATTACTATCATTACTATCACATCAGCAGTTCCGATGATGACCATCCAGGTTTTCTACTCTGAAATAAGACTTTTGCTGGATCTAACCTTGCACTTTAACGTGCACATTCATGGGCAAAGTGGGCTTGGTATGTGAGGGAAGTTGACATGCTGTTGTTAAGGTATGACAATGCTGCTTTTCATGGGAACAGGGAAGGGGGATACAGATATGGTTGGAGGGTCGTTTATTTTGTTCATTTACTGGTCTATGCAGGTGTTGCTACATAAGAAGAGATGGAAATCTGGTTACTCATACCATTATGGGCTCTTTAAAATGTGCTTTTGTTTTCTGGCAAAGCCCTTTCATGTATTTGTGGTGAAGGTACTAGTAGTTAACCTATTGTCTTAAATACTGGCATAACTTGGGGACTACATGTCCGTGAACTTGTAGTTTTGTAATTTGATGCAACAGTTAAGTTGCTCCATTGTGATCTGTATGTCATGGATTTGAACCATGAAAATAGCCTCTCCATGTGGACGGGTAAGGTTGCATATATATGATCCTTCCAAACTATACAAAGAGCCTCGTGCATTGGGATGCTTTTTTTATGTTAGGCCTTATGATCTTTAGGGTAGATGATATGGAAATGTTATGAAAAGTTCCGATTAAAATTTCATGAGTTGCATTATTGTCAAAATAGATAGAGCAAAACTATGCATCAGACTCAGAAATTATGGGGAAAAAAATTGAAGGAACCTCTTATAGATAATTCGGTATTGGCATCCAAACCTATGACTAATATTAGATGATTGAAAACCTCAATGCACTCTACTTGTTATTTTATTTGTCTTCAGGCATGAACACCCTTGTGCAGTACTTTTGTAGTTTTGAATGGTATGACTACTGATTTATGTTTGCATCTGAAAGAAGTTTACGCATTCTTACTAAAATCTGAAATGGCACTTATGGTATACTTTGACTTTCATTGCTCTCCTTTCTGTCTTGAAGGAAAACATTGATTGCAAGTGAACAGCTGCAGATAAATACAAATTTGTTGTAATATTAATTGCAAATTCTGTATTTGTAATGATTCTTGCATCGATAAACATAAATTTGTTTGGAAATCATGCAGTTTTTCTAAAAGCGTGTATTAGTTAGTTTGCGTGGTTTATATTTTGGTAGGTGAAACTTTTGTTTAAATATCTCAAGTTTTTGATTTAATAAATTATAAAGGATGTTGCACCTACATATGTTTCATTTGCTTCATAGAAGGCCATTAGTGTTTCCATTATGCTTCTATTTTGTGTTGTTTGATTTTGACTATTTAAGAGCTTGTTTAGCATTGCTTTTGTTTTTCTATTATTATTTTCAAACAAGCTAAGAAGAAAATAAACTAAACAATATGTATGATGAAACCTTTTTGTTTCTAAATTGTTTGTAAAATTTTTAAAGCTTTGGGCTGGCAAGATTTATTGATTACAATTAGTTATAATAATGACAAGGAATAGCTGCAATTTTGTGCACATACTAGCTTTAACATTAATCTCCATTTGCTATTCCACTAGTTGTGGTGAAACAAAAACACGAAGATAACAACTATGCCAAATATGCCCTCATTACTTGGATGTCATTCGTTGCTCTGTTATAAATTTTTTTATTCTTTTTAATCTCTCCTTGATGTGGAGTGGGACTAGCAAGTGGTATTCCCATCGAAGCATTTGAGGCTGGTGGCAATTGGCTGCATAAAATTGGTTTTCTCCATGAGGTTGGTAAATCATTTTCATCTCAATTGAGATGGTCAAGATCTCAATTTGCATTAGTACCGGGCACTTACAATCCAAAAAATATCTCAATTCTCCATTGTTCTTTGGCTAAGGTTCATTTTATCTTAGCTGATATAAACCAATATGCTTCAATATATATGCTGATATGGTTTTAGAATATCTACTGAGGTGTTCTTATTAAATTGTTCGTCATTTTAAACTAATTTTTAGATGATAATTATGCAAATCATATTCTGAAATACTAATTATTTTTGAGTTACTATCTTGGTCCTTATGATATTTGATAAAATGTTGCCATCTCTCACATTTTCTTGTTTGATCGAAGTACTATTGTATTTGAGAAAAAAAGATGAGATCCTAAATATTTTGCTATTTAATAATGCTAGATAAATTGCTAGCCATACTGACTTTTACTAATGTTTAGTCCAAAGCAATGATCCATTCTAATGATTAGGACCAAAGTGATGTGAAGGCTAAGTCACCGATTCTGGTTCTACCATTGATCGTTAGCAGTAAGTTGACTCATCAATTACTTCCTATCCTAAAATTTTAGTATCCCTCTTCATCCTTCCATCAAACAACCATCTAAACCATATATTCTTCCATCATGGGAGCAAGTTTAGGTTTGTGGCATGGAAGATTAGAAACATTGGTGTACATGGGTTGATGAATTAAGCATTATTTTGAAAACTAGGTTGATGCCAAATCTAAGTTGGGAACATTAATGTGGTGGTTTGGACATATTTCTTCCTCTATATGTTTGTGTTGGATGGTTCACAGTCAAACGCAGTAATGTGATTTTATTAGTTTGGATGGTTTTTGTTGTAAGCCATTTGGTTCTAGGTATTTTAGGAAATGAAAACCAAGATATCTATTAGTTTGACACGAATTTGATATTATTGAATCTAAGTCAATGTAAATATTATTATGAGATTTTCAGTATAATTTACTGGATGTTTCGAGAAACCATTATTCTGGTCAAGGCATTAATTCCATGTGCCTTGTTTTTGGAGTCTTTTAAAAGTTCTTGAAGCGAAACATGCATGAACCTAATTCTACTTGGGCTTGAGCCTATGGATTATGGTACCTTGCACTAGGGTTTAAAGATCAAAACCTTAACAAACTCACTTAAACAGCAAGAAATCATAATAATGGACTAAACAAAAGCATGGTAAAGAGATTTAAATGGTTTGAATGGTTTTTATTGTAGGCCATTTGGCTCTGGTTGTTTTAGTAAATGACAAACCAAATACTCGTAGACTTGACCCAATTGTTAAAGCATTGATTCGAAGTGAAAGTAAACTTTCTTACTGATCTTGTTGATCTTAAATATTGAAGCATGTCAGGCATGTGCAACGCACATCAAGAAATTTTAGCAAAAATTAAAGATTTGGATGATGTATTGTTATTATTAATGTTATGTTAGAAGAAAGTAACATGGACCAAATATAGAATTTTTTTGCATATTGCACTCAATATTTTATTGAAGTTACCTGTTGAATCTTCTCTTATCACTATTTACAAATCCATCTGAAAAAAATTCTATTAAAATTACAAATAGACTTTTTGTGGGTCTTCAATGGCCCCATGTTGGGATGCTTTGAGGTGGATGTGTTGCACCATAGAGGCTTGTACAACCCTGGTTAGCCACCATGTCATCTACCTCAAAGGCTAACGATTGTTGTTCATCCTTACAATGTCGTGTTCGACACTCCATTTTTGAGATGAGTGACAGCCGTCTATCTCCAACATGGATGATATGATAGTGATGGTGCAAAACATATAGAATAGACTATGTATTGTTTCTCTCTCTTTACCACCTCTACCCACCTGTCCTTGCATGTTGATGATGTCTTTCCTAATGGAGATCCTCACATCTACAAGGGTGAATCGGAGCATGTCAGCCAACTTCTTGATCTCTATCTCCATGACCTTACTGTGTCCATAAATGTCGAGCTTGGATAGCCTCTGAAAATGATGGTGAGGCCAACATTGACCTAATTAAGGCAATTCTTGATGAGTTATTTGAGCCTGCTATCGAGGGACATGTGGTCGAGGTGAAATCAAGCGACCTTGCACTCATCAAGGAAGTAGCCTAGCATCAAGGACCTAGCCTGGGGCACTTGTAGTTGAGGGCCTTCATTGCATGTTGGTACCCCAGTCCTCGAACATCATGGCAGAGATTAACGGTGAGTTCAAGTCTCTTCTCTACCATCTCACTGGATGACCTCCTTAATTCTTCAATACTCTGCCTTTCCATTACCTCCCTCACTATCCTATCAATGCCACTCTTGCAACATGAGTCCTTCATGTTGAGTTCAATTCTCCACACCTCATCGATGAACCGCTATTGATCTACTAGTCAGCGTGGAATAGCAGGCAAATCATTAGTATGGCTGCCACGGTGCTTTCCAAAGTTGAGTTCCACTTGTTGTGGGTTAGGAAGCACCACATTATCGAGCCAACGCCTCCTCCTATGAGGATCACTTTGCCGGCCATATCCTCTCCAGTAGCAGTGGTATCTTCTTGCTCTCCTTTGTTTAAAAACTGGTGGCTATTGTTAACGGGCCATGCAAGATTGTTACAAAAGTTAGGATGCTCCAAAAAGAGACTAGGGTGGCTAAGAGTTGAGACATATCATGCAAATGTAGATCTCAAGCTGAATATCATAACTAAGTTTCAAGCAATTGTCAAGTTCGTCCAATACCTATCCTCATTTGTGTACGAAACTATTCTAAAAATTATGAAAAAAAGCTTGCTGATATTTGTAAATTGAAACAATGTGAAAAATATCATGCAAATGAATAATTTTGATACTAAATTATGCAATAAAAATAGAAAGGCCTGTCTAGAATGAGGAGTATAGGAACACTATCCTAAGAATGAATGCAATCTCTTGTACAGTATCTAGCGAAATCATCCCCAAGGTATAACAAACCTAGCTTAGCTCGAAACCTCTACTAGCATGATAATGTGAAAGTCTAACCCAATGACTGGCTTCATTGCTCAAAACTAGAGAGTAGGAGAAGGAAAGGAAATAGAGGAAAGAAGTTGTGAGCCCCCATCCCTATTTTCATTGAAATCATAGTTGTGGCCTCACTTGAGATGAGGTATCGATGAATTCTCTCTCTCTCTCTCTCTCTCTCTCTCTAACTACTCTTGACTAGACCCCGATCACCGACCAAAATCTACATGGGAGATTGTCGGATTCGCTAACAACCCCCTCTCTTATTTCGCCCCTGTTTTGCTTCTTTTGTCTCATTCTGCTTGTCGATGCCACCATCGCACATTGCACAATCGGATATTGGAGCCCAGCAAGTGGGCTAGAGCCCAAATCAATGCAAGCCAAAATATCCTACTTCTAGCTCTATTTTTTCTATCCCTATTTTCTTTGTTTTCTCACCCGTTGTTTGTCGTTGCACGCATTCACTGTAGACCATGGCTTTTCGTCCAGTGCCACCCTCCAGCTATAGGCCTCCTCCACCCTTATTCTAATGGAGTCATGTAGGGCTTTCCCTTCTCTCTCTCTCCTTCTCTCTCTTCGCTTCCTCTCTCTCCAAGTTTCAATGACCCTTGTGAAGGCTCTTAGCCTCCTTTGTGGACCCCTTGGTAAAGAGGTCCTGAACCATCTTAATGGGCATGCAGCATGTTAGCCTCCACCTAACCCTTGCTAGGCACTTCTAGACTCTATCATCACCAATTTCTGTTAAGTTGTTTATTCTCTATTCCGACTCTTGGTTGGTAGTTTGACTAGTTGAATTACCTAGATCAGACCAACGCTAGTTGTTGGATGTTATCCAGCCTTGTCCTTCCTCCACCTTGGTCTTTGTTGAGCACACCTAAAACCTATGAATGATGATTTTTGTTGTACAATCTTTGCTATGATTGAGTTTCTCCTTCATGATCCATCAATTGAGTTTCTTAGATTTGACACCGTCACCTGGCTAACCATGTCCTTTTTCTTTCTTTAGAAATTCTGCCACTATTAAAGTTGTTAAATATGAATTAGTTGGGTTTTGAATAGCTTTGAATAAGTTCAATCGTCTTGCTTAATTGAAATTGGGGGTTTCAAGACAAAAAAGCGTAAACAATCCTTACACTCCTTACTAGTGTTCGAACTACCATTTATTTTCTACACTAATGATTTTGTAAAAACTATAAATGATGTTTGACATTGATGATTATATATTTTTCTTAAATGAAGGATCGAGCATATGACATTACAAAAATTATGTTTTATCATAAAAAATAGTTTTATGAATACTTTATTGAAAATGACTCATTTATGAACTATGAACTCTATAATGTCATTTAATGCCTTTCAACCTACTAATTTCTATATGTTTTAAGAAAAATATAGATGTTTTAAAGGCTCTTAAATAGCTATGTATGGCCTCTAGAAGGGGGCCAAATTGACATCTAGAGCTAGTTCCATATGGCCCTTCTAGTAGGTTGTAGTAGTTAATATACGACTCTCGCTAGTAGGTTATAATAGTTGGCAGATGACCCTCATCAGTGTGTTATAGTTATTACCATGTGGCCCCTGCCAGCGAATTATAATAGTTTTCATATCACTCGCATTAGTAGGTTATAGTAGTTGGCATATAGCCTTGCCAACGGGTTATAGTAGTTTGCATATGATCTTACTAAAGGGTTATAATAGGTGACATACTATTGATTATAATATTGTAATCAAGCTTGAGGGTTCATGCTAGCAAGCTTGGAGGCTTTTGTAGCATATTTATAGCTTATTAGTTGATTCATGATATTATAAACTTATAGTTGACGATTTGTGAATTTTTGAAATTATGGAATTTTGAATATTTGAATTTTGGATTCAGAAGCTCTATACCAGTAACTTATTTCCTTATTTTATTAATGAGAGAGTCTGGACCTTTTCTTTGTGATAACTTATATGAGATGGATTTTTATACAAGTTTTTGTAGTTGGCCTAGTATTATCATAGGTGGTACCCCATGGTAGCATGATTGTGTTTTGTTCTAAATTTGTTGTGTAGTATCTAGTGGTATTAGCAGAACACTTGAAAGAGAAGAAAAGCAAAAAAAAAAAGAGAGAAGAAAAGCAGCAAAACTTGCATAGAAGCTTGATTTTGTTATATTTGTGACCCTGGATATGAGTCCTTTATATAAACTCGGCCAAATAACTCTGGAGATGTCCATAATGCCCACAATAATTGTCTTATATAGGTCATAAAGGGCCTTCCCGCATGGGTGCCTCATAAAGGCCTAATAACATGTGTACTAAGTCTTTGTTACGCTCATGTATGGTGCTTGAGTTAGCCCAATTAAAATTTAAAGTTAAATTTAAGGAATGAAACTATATTCGAAATACAAATTAAGTCAAGATGGGTGTGTGGCAAAAAAATTATTAGCCATGTGTGCATTTGCATTGCCTAGAAATGGAGGGCAGGAGAAGGAAAGAAAATAAAGGAAAAAGTTGTAAGAGGAGAAAAGCAGCAGAACTCTCAAAAGAGAGGAAGGCAATAGAACTTGCATGAAGGCTTGATCTGTGTTGTGTCTGAGATCTCCGAAACCCTGGATCTAGGGCTTTTATACATGCTTGGTCTAGGTAATCCTTGGAGAGGCCCATAATGGCCTAAACGACTATCTTATAAGGCCTAACTTGGCCACACGTGCATTTGCATTGCACAAATGTATGATGTGCTATGGCATGCTCATGCACATGCATGGCTTGGCCGGCCAAACCAAGCAAACACTTGCACATGTGGTTATCAACCCAAAACCCATAAGGCCGAACTTGGCCTAGAACCAATGGATGGTAATAAATACAAGTTTTTTTGTTAGCTCGGCTGTTTTGCAAAGCCCTCGAATAAAATATAATCCTCGAATAAAATATAATCACTTACATCAGCTATCAAAATATCTCAAAGATAACCTGAGAAAATAAAGAAGGTATTCCAAATTTCAGATCGATGGGTGATTAGGCCCTTGATCCTAATTTTCTGCAGTGATCCTAGAGATGATTGTTCTAGAGTCCCCTTCCAATATAATACGATTTGCTTATAAGACTATAATGGCATACACTAGACCCTCCCTTGCATCCTTTAATTCAAACAATGGGACCGTTGTATTAAAGAGGGAAAAACCATTTGCTGCAATGAAAGTTGACCTAATGTCTCGAACGACAAAACATGCTTCACCAACTAGACCATTGTTCTTCATGCTACCATCAAACCTAATTTTGAGAAAAATAGGGGGTAGGGGTTTCAAAGTAAAGTGATACATATAGGATGCAAAATTTGCAGGAGTAGAATCCTAGATTTCCCTAACACTAATAATCCCTTCAATGACTTAGCCCGCATGAAGTCCAAGGTATGGTGTGAAGCTCTCAAAACAATAAATGGAGGACTTTCATTGGCATTCTCATAGAGTATTTTGTTTCTAGCTAACCATATGTGATAGGCAATATAGCACAATGAAACAGATCTCTGATTTGTAACTCTTCTAAGATTGCCTCCCTTAACGATCTAGAAAAAAATCTCCAAATTCCAAGGCTAGAAAGATAGGGATAGGGATAGGCAATTGAAAGTGTAGCTTCAAAATTGTACTATTCTGGGAGGCTTTTGATTCATAGCTTTAGGCATAGGACAAGTATAGAAGAGCTGACTTAGATTAGAGTTGCATAGTGAAAGAATAGTGGAGTATTAGATGAAGACTAAGTACCCCCATTTATTTGAGAATAAAGGTATGCTAAGTTTTCGAGGATAAAACTCTTTTGGGGGCAGAATGTGACGGTCTGGTCAGGACTCAGTCCACTTGACCAGCCTGACCTAAATCCTGGTCCAACTATTAGATCCGTGCGTGCATTGTACATGAATGATCAGTAGCAAACTCCTGATAGAAGTCTACTTTTTCATCCAAAGCCAGCGACTTTGAGAAGAAATAGGAGACCTAGGGCTGCTAGAACCCTATGTCTCCTCTATAAATAGGAAGCCCTTTCCCATCGTGACCCTCCACCATGAGCATTATCCCTCCTTTCTTTCTCCCTCTTTCACCCTCTTTCTTCCTTCAAACTAACCATTCCCTGGATCGAGGCCGGAGAATGCCATCAGAATGAAGGATTAGCAGATTCACCTAATGAAGTTTGAAGGACTAAGTCAGAAGATGTAAGTAATCATGACACTCCTTATTAGTTTTCAAATTTTTATATATTTTTAATGCTTGTGATTTATATGAAAATAAGAAAATAATATTAAATATTAATGATATTATATTTTCTTAAAATTAAGGATCGAGGATACGAGATTATGAAACTCATAATTTATCATGAAATAATGATTCCATGACTATTATTTTTATTGTTAGTGATTTATGAATTATGAACTCAATAATGTAATTTAATGCTTTTCAAGCAATTTATTTATATATAATTTAAGAGTATATGTTTTGAGAAATTACGATTTAAGAAACTATGATTCAATGAAATATGACTTTAGAAAATATAATTTATAAAATATGCCAAAGGCTCTCAGATAGCTATAGATGGCCCCTGAAAATGAGATAGATCGATATCCAAAGTTAGTTCCATATGACACTACCAGCTAAGTAGTAGTAGTTGGTATACAATTCCGCCAGTGGATAATAGTAGTTGACATACAACCTTGCCAATGGGTAATAGCAGCTAGTATACGATCCTGCCAATGGATAATAATAGTTGGTATTTTATCGATTATAGCCCCGTCACGGGTATAATAGTGATCTTAGCATTTAGTCTAAGAAAAATAATTTTATATACGGTATGGTTACATGGCAAATGATTTATTATTTTATTTATGCTATACATTTGGAACTATGTTTAGAAAATATTGATGATTTATGCATGCATAATTAGCTTTGTGATTTGTTTTATTATACTATACTACGAAATGCTTTATTTAAAAAATAATTATTATTTTTCTTAAATGATGCATTGTTCGTAGAAAAATTTATGCTTGATTTAGTAAGATAGTGTAAGTTTTACTTACTAAGTTGTATAGCTTACATCTCTTTATTTTACTTTTTTTTCCCAAATGAATAGGGTTACTAGGAATGAAAAACGATCCAGGCTTTGAGTTCACGCTTACAAGCTTGGCAATTTTGTAACAGAATTTTAGTTCTTTAGTTGGCTGTGAAATTTATAGTTGATGACTTTCTAAATTTTGAGGTCATAGGTTTTGGTATTTAAATTTGAATTTAATCGCTCTGAACTATCACTCATTTATTTATTTAATGGATGATAGATTTGCATCATTTTGTTATATTTTATTTAAGGTGGATTTGTATACAAATTATGATTGTTGGCTTCATGTTATTGTGGGTGGTACCCATCGATAATATGGCCATACTATATCCTAGTATAGATATGGTAGAGGGGTGTATCCAATTTTTTTTCGTCCATTGGTTCCCAGTTCTTCAGCATTAATAGCGGCGCGGGATCTTTATCAAATTTGGAGTATGACAATTATAATAAGGAAGAGAGGGAAAGTTATCCAAATATGCTGGAGTGCATTGTATATATAGAATTGATAAGAAGTGACTCTTCATAAAGCAAACATACTAATCAAAGTTTCAAACTTCCTCCTAATGGACAAGAAGTGAATGAAGCATCTGTTGTTCAAGTAACCAAACTGTCAAAGTTTCAAAAGAATACTACTTGCAATGGATAAGAAGAGAAGGTGTTATTTTCAAAATAAAATTTTACAATCCCTCACTATTTTCAAAATAAACAAAATATTAATAATAATAAATTGATAAGTGTTAGAATAATGCAAATCTATAGATAGAGAACCATTAACTTATAGTTTGAATATATCTTATCAAGCTCGAAGGACAAGAGGATTTAACCTTAATCTTATTAATAGAGTTGTTCGAAAGATTATATTCATATCATATTTAAGTCTTAGTGTTTAAAGGACGTGCTTTTAAAGGTAATGCACTTTATCCTGTATTTATAAGTGCTCTAAGATTTTACTAGTTAAGTCCATAAGAAGTGACTTTGACTTCCAAAATTACATAGGCAAGCTTATTAAGAGTGCTTTCGTTCACTCCAACATATATATGTCTATAAGCTTATTAAAGACTTAAAAGTCTCTCTCCAATTTATACAAAAGAGAAAGTACATTACCACAGAAATGGATTTTGCTCCAAAATCTCAAATTTCCAAGGTTTAATGTATTTAGGAAATGTAACTTTGTTACATATCCAATTGGATACACCTATCGTTAAGTTTTCTTTGAACTCTTAACTTGAGATATTCAACTAATATCACTAGTATGAGTAGGTTACAACTATGGTAATCCCACTGAACTGGTAATCATTCCATTTTTCTTAAGGTTTTCTGTATCTTCTTTTATGATATGGCTTTAGTAGGAGGGTCAGCTAGCATCTCATCAGTCAATTGATATTCTAACATGATGTTATCCTTTTTTACTAGTTTTTTAATATAATGATATTTTCTTGAAATATGTTTAGATTTACTTGTGAATCTCTTATTCTTTTTTAAGTGAATAGCTGTGTTACTGTCACAGGGATAGCCATTGTAGATAAAGATAATTATCTTTAAACTATTGGGGAACTTCACTTACCAAAATTCAAAAAAAAACTGCAAAAATAAAAATAATAATTGGGCTAGGCTTACCACTTAAGGTACTTTCTTAAAATAATTATTTCGCCACTATGCAGGTGGATTTTGTGCAAATTATCCTTGGGATATAAAGCCCACAAACTTGCTATACTTTAGGCTACACCCCAAAGTATAGTACACCAATACTCCCACTTGTTAATTTGTTAGAGAGAGAGTATGGTGGTAAGATAAGAAGAGTATGGTTGTAAGAGAGAGAGAGTATGGTTGTGATAATAAAGAGAATGAAAAGTTATCCAAATCTGCTGGAGTGCATTGTATATATAGAATTGATAAGAAGCAACTCTTCATAAAAGAAACTTTATGGACAAAGTTTCAGACTTCCTCCATATAGATAAGAAGAGGAAATGAATAAGAAGAGAAGGTGTTCTTTTGAAAATAAAACTCTTTAACACTTATCTCTCAACTTATTACTTGAGAAAATGACCTTCCATTAATCAAGTAAACTTTGTCCAAGGTGTTTGATGCAAATGAGGAGGATAGTTTTCTAAATCAATTCATAAATAGTGATAGGGGGAGGTTTCATATGTAAATTCAATAAGATGTTGGGTGATAATTTGCAAGAAATGTCACAAATATATTTTGGAAAATGGAATGCTCAAAATATATAGATATGAACCCTTTAGGTACTCATATACATTAGAAATTCAGGCTAAGACATGTATAAAAAAAACTATTAGAAGTTAGTTTTCAGACCTATATAGTGCTTTCATGTTATAAACAACAATGTACCTCATATTTCATAGAAAGCAATATAATAAACTTCCATGTCAACCTACGGCAATACAACTAAAGTATGAAGATAAATGTGGAAGTTCTACGATTCAGTATACAACCTATCGTAGTATATAGTGCATGATCTATAGTAAGAAATACCAATCTATGTTGTAAGTGCTCAAAAATGACTAATAGATTGCTTCAAAGACTACATAGATAGCACATGCAACATGAAAAGGATTGTAGTCTATGGTGTGACATGTAGTTGTTCATAACCAACATCGTATTAATGAGAAGAAAGAAATATAGTGATGTACTTATTGGAAACAGAAATCAATCCTCCATTACACAGAGCTTCATATCATTTAATCTACAACGGACCAAATAACTACTTCAGTAATTTGAAATCTAAACATAATGAAGTTAAATAAATAAATATCTAACTTACTGATTATAACAAATGAAGTATGATTAGCTGTGGAGGGATCTCTCCGATATTTATATGGGAAGATTGCTTGCATACTATGTACCTTAGCATACAGCATAAGAATATGCACAATCGTGATATTTGGAAGTTTTGGGATCTCGATGTTCAGAATATTTTATGTCTATTTTTCAATTAAAAATTCTATTAACATTTGGTAAATAATTTCCAGAAATATTTGCTTTTGAGAAATTTAAATTCTGATCAGTATATTAGGAAAATCTGGGATTTGGAATTATTTTTAAATACAAGTTCTACATGCATATATTTGAATGATGATTTCAATAACTATCACTCTTTTAGACAGGATTTTGAATATTTTTTCATTGATATTTGGATATTGAACGTAATCAATTAAACTTTCTGGAAATGACTGTTTTCGATTATGATTAATATAATATCCAAAAATATCAGTTTTCTTAAATTTTAATGATTTGTTTAGAAATTCATATTCTGATTTGTAATATCTGAAAAATCGAACATAATGAATTAAAAATTTCCAGAATGACTTAAGAAATCTTAAAGTTGTTCAAATTTCCCCAAATAAAATTGTTTGGCTAATTCCAGCTTCAGTAATGGAATTAGCACAAATCTGAAACAATCTTAAAGATCATAAAGTGGAATTTTAATGGTGGATTACATGCTCTACTAAATAGGCAGTTGGATAGTGGTTTTCTCAGAGTTGTCCTTAAGCTTTTGAGGCCATCTTTCAAGGCCCTCGACTTAGAAACTCTGCAGTCAGTTGCATTTGAAAGTCTGGAATTTTTTTTTTGTTGTTGTTTCCTCAACCACTGAACAATGTGGCTGCCTTTGAATACTAGTGGGACAGGTGGGGCTCTGTCTTGTATTTATGGTATGAAATATCATTTTCTTTTCTTTCTGTGCATCCCCCTCAAACAACTGCAACCACTCTTCCAATCCCACCCACCTCAACAACCAACTTTTAATTCATTATTGCAAGACATCAGAAACAGTTAAAAACAATTAAAAAAAACAAATATTTTTTTTGAAGGGACAACTAAAAACATGAAATTTTCAATCTATGAATTAAAAGTTAAAACTGTAGCCATAACCTTCAAGCCTCCTGTATCCTAGCATGGGGACGTAATGAACTCTAGATCTACTGGACTCTGAAGCACATCTTCTCCTCACGATGTACTGCAAAAATAGATCACAACTTCAAAACATGGATGTTTTCTGACTATTGGCTACTAGGATTTTTCCTTTTTATTCCTTTTCTATCTTTCACGGTATTCAGTTGACTTTGCACTCAATGAGCTGACTTGTTCTTATACATTATTTTGGAACCATGAGCCCTTAAGACTATTTTATTTTTTATATACATTTCTTAGTGATTTGCAATATTTTGATGGATACGTCCTGAAGAATTTGTCAAATGTTGAAAAAGAACAAAGTTATCTAGTCCATAGAGCACATTGTTTTTGTGGTTGGTTAGGCATAACCCAAGCCAGGGCCGGCCCGAGCCCTAGGCGACTGAGGCGGTCGCCTAAGGCCCCGGGCCAATGGAAGGCCTCCGGGAGCAGAAGCTGGCTACGAGTCTTCCCCCTTGATGGAAGGGAGGTGGAGGGTTTCCTGGCCTGCAGAGGGCAATCGGGGAAGTTGGGGACAGTAGTTTTGTTTTGGGTGGAGAGAGAGAGAGAGAGAGAGAGGAGGGATTTGGTTGGCTTCATACACACCTGAAGCCACTCTTATCTTTCATCCCTTCTCTTTTTTGGTTTTGGTCTTGGTTTTCCTTCCCTCACATTACTCCTGATCCAGCTGGGCCATCAGGAAGAAAGATAGGGGGATTGGAGATGGACTTCTTGGAGGGTGGAGATTCTTTTAATTTTCTCCTCTCGGTTTCTTCTCCCCTCTTGGGTGGTAGAGAGAGAAAAGGAGGGAGGGGGTTGAATGGCTGCTGTGCCGTGATGTTGCAGTTGCAGCTTCGGTGCTCACTTGAAGGAGAGATGGTCTTTAGCAAAAGAAAAGGAGGGTAGAGAAAGAGAAGGAGGGAGGGGGGGTTGAATGGCTGCTGTTCCGTGATGTTGCAGGGGCTGCTTGGGTACTCACTTGAAGGGAAGATGGTGGGATGGGACTTTTATTAATTAGATGGAGTGAATTTTCCATAATGACCCTACTTTCTCTTGGACAAATTTTTTGACCGTGAAGCGCCATGGGATGGCCTTTTTCCTATTCTGCTCTCGCTTCACATGGTAAACAGTATTGCCAAGAACAGTACCATGGCCCTTTTTTTTTTAAGTATTTTTTTTTAATATTTTCATTCAAGAATTATATTAAACTGAAGAGGCTTTTTGTCGACCTTTATTAGATTCATGCATCTTTGTTGAAATAGTGTACTTGACAGCAATTTATTTCCATAACATTTTTTTAAGTATTTTATATTTATTAAAAAAATTATTATTTAAAAAAAAAGAGGCCTCATTTACTGAATTCGCCTTGGGCCCCCAGATGTATTGGGCCGCCCCTGACCCAAGCCCAGTATGCCTCCTTCCAGCATGTTGATATCTCAAACAGATGTGCAACCAGTTCTAAATCGATCTTTTGCCTTCCACATACTTCCTTTTAGCAGTCTTCACTGCAATCATGGGGTGGGTTGGTTCAGCCAATCTTTGGTCATATCACTGCAGCATATAATACACAGGATGAATAAAAAGCCATTCTTCCGCATAGTGGAGAGAGAATAGAATAAAAAAGAATTGAACTGGTTTCCATACAACCAGTGCAATGAACTAGTGAGTTCTGTTGTATTTTTGTTGTTGGAGGTGAACTGATATATTCCATGACAAGCAGTTGCTTCTATGTTGGCTCCTGTGGTCGGCTGCTTTCCTGTCTTGAGGAAAGAATGGTGCTATCTTTTCATTGTCCATAATAAACTTGTTGTCATGCAACCCCTGGATCTCTTCTGTTTGTGATTGAGATAGGTCTTATCAGCATCTTCACTTCTCTGCTTACTTGGTCCATCTTCGCAAATCTTCTCAACCATGCCAAAGGATTTTCTAACTTGGTTTTTTGCAGTCGATCGAATCTGTTGTCCTAGAAGTTTGTATCTGCGACCTTAATTTATTTCCACACTATGGCTGGCAAATTTGCATCTTTTTGTGAGTGGGAACAATGATATATTATCTATGTAACATCACAGAATACAGTATACATACCCTTGTTAATTTTGTTTTCTTAGTACCTTCCACGCTCTTGCATTCACTCAAAACACAATAGTTACTTCCATTCTCTTTTCTAAGGAAATGGCAGGTGAATTCATTTGAGGCCGATCGACATCTTTTACAGCCGGACCGCACGTGTCTTGAATGCACTCAAGTTTAGATTTGAGTGGTACTGCATTATAGAAGATGCCTCTCTGTATATGAGAACTGAGATTGGGCCACTAATCAGTTGAATGCCTCAAACAAACACACTCCTAACGAGAATAATGGAGGCTAGCGGTGGCAAATGAACGTGACATGAACTATGGTTTGAGACTTAAGGGGACATGCTTTGCTCACCTTTTACCTTTGTTTTTTTCATCTTTCACTGCATGGTGTGTTTGTCAACTTGGGAACATCAAGATGGACCATTCCTCATTGTCTGCTTCATGGCAGGCCAAGGTTCTGCAAAGAAAAGAATCTGTTGTCAGTGCTGAGTCATTTGCTTTGGTTACATCAGTTCGTTCATGCTTCAGCTTATTACTCGAGTTGTCTCCCCATTCTTCTGAAAAGTGAGATAGAACTGGTGTAAAAAGAGGATGTATGTGTGTGTGTGTGTGTGTGTGATCCCTCTTTTTATAGATTAATTTTATCTTCTATATATTTGCAGATGACAACCTCTCTTATTCCATAAATTCTCAAACAAATCTCTAAATAACTTGCTATCAACCATAATGACATATTTAATGTATATCTTCTCAGTTCTCCCATCACTTTGTTCTTTGGAGCTTCTAATTGGTGAGCCACACAAGCTTCTTAACATAATTATGGTCAAGTTGAGACCCCGCACCACCACTATTGATGAACTTGAGATCTCGATTGTACCTCAAATCTGAAGATACAATATTAAAGAGCAGTTAATTTCACTTGTGCGGAAGCTCCAAGGGGATGAGTGAAAGAAGAAAAAAAGAAGTGCAAGACATATTTCATTATAGTTAATACAAAGTGAATTTGGGATTCAATTGAGGGAATTCCTAGGTTAAGAAATATCATAAATTGCAAACCTTTAAAAAGAGGGGTCTTTATATGCAATTATTTTGTAAAAAGAGTCTTTACACGCAAAAAGGAAAAAACACACACAAGCGAGAATTATACAATTTGTTATTTCTCCTAAATTGACCTATGCCACACATATAATCATATCATTTTGAGATATTGTAGTTTTAGTTGTATTCGCTATAGGTTGTGCTTTATCTTCAAGCACATACTTGATATTTCAATTAGTCATTCATTCCTTCAGTCACATACTTGTTTTCTTACATCTGATGTTTGATTCTTTATTAATTACTGCTAACGTTAACTTAAGTCCTGTGCTTCAGAGACAGTAAACCCACATTGACCTGACTATATTTCTCCTCTTTCTTGTTGTCTGATCCTATTGTTCTAGCTTGCCTGTCTCGCATCGACTTGCATATTGGTCTTAAATCATGTTGCTCATGAAACACTTGCATAACAAATCTTCATCTAGTATTACAAACTCCGTTTATATTGTTAATTTTATGATTCTTGATGGAGTTGACATTAGTTTGATACGGATGAATTGACCAAAAAGATACGAATCAGTGAATACCATTTTATGAGGTTTTGTCCAAGTTTGGAGGACTCTGCCTAGTCATCTCCACATCGAGTGATTTTCTCGCACGCTAATTTAAAATTTCATGTGGTTTAGCTAACTTTATTGGTAATAAAAAATAAAATAACTCTATATCTCTTTCAAATCATTTTTTTCCATTACTGAGAATGTATGATGGGTTTAACATGCCCTCCTATAGAATTATCTGCATCAAACTCTTTAAGAAATTTGACACCACTAATGTATAGCCTATTTTGCCTCTCTCTTAATGAATAAAAGTTCTATAGCAGGAATTGTAACATAGATCATATAGCTATTCAAATGGCATTTATCCTCTCTAGAGAGCCTAGTTCACAAACCTTGCAATTATGATGAAATGCTGTGGATTTTATGATGCATAAATATCATATTACTATAGCAATAATACTATATACTATAGTTCCATAGTGGATGCTTGTGATTGCACTAGCTACAACTTTATGTTGGCCTGGATAAAATTATTTTCGATGTCAGAATCTGCTCTATGTTGAGTGCCATACATACAGTAGGCTTCATAAGATTTCTCATCATTATTTTTGCAAATATAAGCTAAAGGAGAGTAAAGGGAGAGCGTGTGAGGGGGAAAGTAGGCTTTTATAATAAAAGGGGGGATCAGTCTATCCAACTCCATCATGCCATGTCCGCTTTGAGGTGGGCATTAATTCTCCTCCCCACATGCCCCTCTTTTCTCACCAACTTTTCCCCCACTCCAGATCCTTTTTTTTCCCCTCTGCTCTTTATAATTAACGGTTAACATTTGCAAAGATCCGGTCCTTTTGGAAACTGAGGTTTAACAGCCATTTTGAGAGCACGGGGCATGGACTAACCATGTTAGATGGCAAATAGGTCTGTCGAGCTTGGCAAATACTGATCACTGCAGACTTCTCTTGTGATTGCTTGGGGTCAACCCCTATCGATGATATGCTGAAATCCTTAGTCGACCCTGTAGGTGAATGGTAGCTAAAGTTTCATATTAGTTCATGTTATGAATCATCTTAAATTTTCACCTAGGACACTGCAAAATCATGTTATTCCATTTCATTGTATGAAAAATAATGTGTTCAAAGATTGGAAAGAAAATACAGGCTCTTCTATGTTATGGGATTGGACCAAATTGACCCAAACTGCAGTTTAGATCAGGTTGGCACTACATATAGCTTAGCCAAATTTACTTTGGGTCGATAAATATCGATCCCATTTAAAAACTGAGTTGCCTTTAGCTTCATATTCCAGGCAAATTAACCATGTTCGACTCTAACCTGTCGTCCGTTTAACATGACTGAACTTGGAAGTTGGTTTGTGATCCCTCGATCTCTATTTAGACCAAACACCATAGTATGGCAAGTTAATATATTCCACTCTAACTCAATCCAGTCCCACCAAATTTAACCTAACAAGCAACAACCAACCTAACTTGAATCAGCATGAGTTGAACTCGGGTCGGAAATTATGGAGTTAAGTTGGATTCAAAATTGGGTTGATCGGAGTCCAAGTCAGAGTGGATCATAGTAGGGTTTGGAACATCATAATTGCCACTGGGATGGGTTAGCCTTTCTTAATCCAATACACCCAACATACAAATGGATCAAACCAGGAAGTACTTGGGTTTGAAGCAACCAACAAAAAAAATAAAAGAAAGGCAGAAGGTGCTGATCAGTGAGGTTCCTTTCAGCTTAAAACATTCATGAATCAATCCAACAAGGCAGGCCCATCCCTTCATTGATGGCGCACCAAACAATCCTTATAAATGGAACCACGCACGACTCCTAAAGATTCAGAAAGCCACTCCACTGGATCCTTGTCCCCCACCACTTCTTGCCCGCGCTCCCCTCAAGTACCTATAATTGGAGCCGCGTCGTCACGCTCGTGGATCCCTCCTCCATCATCACGGTCGGTTACCGCGGAAGAACACCATCCTGGACGATGTCCTCGTAGGAGCGAACCGCCCAACTACCTGTGGGCCCCACTCTTTTCATATGGACCCCACTGAAATCTCCCGTCTAGGATTGCTCGATGTGGTCTCTGCGGTTTGGTATAAAACAGCAATCTATACGGTAAATATAAAGCTTAAAGCTAAAAGGAAAAGAAATTGGATTTTTTTTCTTTTTTTTGGCTAAAAGAAAGGGGTAGGAGGGAGGAAGGGACCAGCCCACTCCCGCGTAGCAACCCGCACTGGGCCTCCGCCCCGTCAGGAGAATGTTTGATGCGGGCAGACTCTGTTTTACTCATATCCTCTCCATCTAAAAGTGAGTACGTCACACCTGGCACCACCAACCTACAGATGTAAGGAAACCATAACCACCAACGAGCTATTCAGGCGTGGGGCATCTGGTCTCCAAATTTAATCGACGTCCACGCGTTTTGAATTCGAACAACTCGGACGGAATTATCACCTCTTATCAATTAGGCTACCACCTTGGTGGCAGAAATTGGAATTTTTTAAAAAACAAAAAAAGAGGAGCTTTTCCCCTGCTTGGCGATATAAATTACGTAGCGCCCGCTTCGATTCCGCCGGATTCCGACGCGACGAGACCGCCGATCTCCACCGTCCGATCGAAACAACCAAAATGGACGAATCGTGGCGGATATCCATCGGAACGGTGATCCCGAGGAGGCGGTCCACGGAGCAGGACCGCCGGAGCCGGTGGGGTGGCGCCGGCGGGACGGATGCCCTGGACGCCGACGACTTCCGCGACGTGTTCGGTGGGCCGCCACGGAGCGTCCTCCTCCGGCGCTTCTCTGGCGAGCTCACGGCCGGCGAGGCCCGGCCGGCGGCGTCGTTCTATGAGGAGATCTTCCGGCCGGCGGGGCGCAGCCTCCCGCTGGCGAGGGGTGGGCGGAGGCTGCCAGGGTTCAGGATCCCGTCGGCGAGGGCAAGCGGGCTGGTGAAGATGGATGAGGGCTTCTACGATGACATATTTGGGTCGGACGGCGGCCGGGAACGGAGGTCGAGGTCGAGATCGAAGTCGAGTTCGAGGTCGAAGTCGTCGTCGGTTCTCAGCTCAGAGGAGCTGAGCCCGCCGCTCCGGCCTTCGATCGCCGAGGATGCCATGCTCTCCTCCTTCGCCTCTAAGCTCAGGTATTTAATTATGGGCTCTTCTCTCTTTGCTCCCGTTCAAATGATCCAAATTTATAAGAATTTGATAGAAATACATTGCAGGAAGAATTATTTAGCCATGCTCAATCTACGACTGGTTACAGGGCTTGAGTTCTAAGCTTTTTTTTTTCACTCAAAACTTGGATTGAATTTATGTTGCTAGATATTTGATCACATCTCAGGTTTTAGAGGATTTTTAGCTTTGAACTTTGTAGATGGGCAAGGCTTCATAATTTAGTGTGATACATTGTTGTGTAACTGCCGCTAGCAAGCAAAAGAAATTCTAAAGGATGAAAAATAATTGATGAAATTTCTATGTTAGAAGAATCTTAAGTTCATCAGGGTTGAATTTGTCAAGTCCATCACCTAAGCCTTGAGAAGTAGGAATGCGTCAAATCCACTGGGGACATGTACAGTTGTATATCTTGGATTATAGCTGGCATTTTTCTCTATTTGATAGGCATGAAGTCCATATATAATTGTAGCAAACAAATTAATTAACTATGAAATTCACCCTAAAGATCCAAAGAATGTTTTAGTAGATCCTAAGAGCATTAATATTTTTTTCTTAGTACAGGATTGTCCTTCATCGAACCATTAAGATATCATCATTTTGGCAATTAAGTGGCACGCCTCTTAGATGTAACTCCTTTCTACTGAGAACAGCAACTCCTTTTCTCTTGAGGTGTCTAAGGATCTTGTTCTACTGAGAATAGTGCTCCTTTTCTGTCCTTTATTTCCCATACAATTTATTTTCATAAAATATGATAATGTATTTAGTTCAATAAAAACTTATATTGACTTGTATGTATAGACTTGTGTTGTCTACCTGCTCTATGGATGACCTTGGCCTGGTCAAGAAAAAGACTTCTTGCAATATCGTTGCCACGGAAATAACAATTATAAGTAATACATTTATCTGATAAATCTTCTCCCAAGCCCCAAGTAGCCCACTTGTTTAGGTGGTGGGCCCTTTATCGGCAGAACATATGTTTGCAGAGAAGAGATTAGCCATGGGGGATTTTGAAATTGAGCATGGCTATAGAATTGAGATCCAGGAACTGTATATCCTAAGCCGTGCTTGTTGATTCTTGTGGCGACATGTACGTTCTGACTAATAAACTTTAACATTCAAGTCAGGAGCACAAATATTAGAGTAAGTTTCCACTACAAGGAGACCTAAATCTTGTCATAATTCTCTTATACTGAAATGATATATATCTGTGATTCTCTAGTCCTGAGACAAGTAAAAGGTAGAAGTCGTGCTTGCTCGACACATTGAGATACTGTAATTACAAGGAAGAACTTCAGTATTTAAATAAGCTGCATGGTAAATTGGGACTTTACCCCATGGTCGCACCCCTGCCAGATATTTTAGGTTCAGTTTTTGGATGATGATCCCTAAAGTCTAGACCTAGATAATGATAATGCAGGTGAGTCTTCCTCTTTTTCTTTCTCGCTCTCAAAACCAAAAAGTATCATCCATGATGTATATCTATGATGTCTATGTGTTTCTTTCTTTCTTTCTTTTTTTTTTTGCTTTTGTTTATGTCAGGTCAACCACCACTCATACATATAATGGGTGAGTGGCATGAAAGTAAAGCAAACTTGTGGCCCAACCAGGCATACAAGTGAGTGGAATTATAGCTTTCCAAACCTGCTGACCTGGTGATGATATCAAGCTAGCTTTCCATGATTCTAGACCTCCAACCTTATCCATGCATGGGTGGCTAGGCTGAAGGCAACCCAACAAAATCTAAGAAGAACTTGCACATATTTAACATAGTGTAGAACAATGTTCTCATTGACAAGCATGTATGGCAGTTATCTATCTAGTTTATTGGTTATCTTTTTCTGAAGTTATCACTCCACTTTTCATAGAACTTATGAATGTATCTTTGATCTTTGTTGCATAGATATAATTGCATCTTCACTTATGTCTTAGTTATTTCCTGGAAGGTTAAATTAAGACATCTTTCCAATCTCCACTTATTTTAAGATTAAGAAATTCTACTTGTCAAGCTTTCTGATGCTCTCTGAACTCATCACCTCTGAATTGTCATGCAGACCAATCACTATTCCATCCCGACGTCATGACTCTTCACCACCTTCAACAATATCCGGGGGAGATCAGAACAGCCACAAGACCCTCAACATTGCATGCCCTCCCAAATCCTATTTCATGGAGTTCAAAGACAACAGCCATAGCAATCATGACTCCAGTGATTCACTTCGACATCGGTCGCATATCGGGCTCTGCTGCTTCTCACCCCCTGAGACCATTAGCCTTGAACCCAGCTTCCGACGAGGCCTTAAGAAGCCTGGAGCTGACGACATCGACTCCCCTTCTTCAGTTATATCTTCTGTCTTTCTGGATCCAATGTCAACCAAAACAGAAAGAGAGATAGAAAAGGTAGTTGTCGAAGTTGATGGAGAGGGGGAAGCAGCAGAGAATTCATTTGTCATAGAGATTGATAACCATGGCATTGGAGAGACGGAGGGAGCGGCTGCGGTGAATGAAGCGATCGCATGGGCAAAAGAGAAATTCTGGAATCAGAGATCCAAAGGAGTTGACACTATTGACAAGCAACTAAACTCAGAAGTCACGAAAGAAGGAATAGAAGGCAAAGAGAGACCAGTTGCTAAAGAAGCTTAATGTAATGGAGTTGAATATATGATTGGAGTGTATCCAGTTGCTAAGAAAGATGATGCGTGCAATATAACATGTATTGTTGTATCTTTGTTGTCCATCAGGGTTCCTTTGACAAGCAAAATTCTTTGGGGAAGGAAAAGGAAGTATAGGCAATTAGAATCAAGTGACATGTTCTTGAAATTTAGTTAAGCTTTCATCAGTGTGAGCTTGCGTTATTTGTTGTATATAACAAAGACCTTGTTGATGGCTGTGAGTGCCTGTATAACAGATCTCTTTCCCTCCTGTGTGTCATATGGGTGTATTTTCCATACCTATTCATCTTTTACTCTTCTGTTTGTATTACAAAGACTTTCGGAACTCTTTTGTGGATGAAAAAAGGTTAATGTTTGTTTATTTAAATTTTAGCTTAAAAATTTGGAAACAAAAATTGAGTCACCTGGGAAGATCAGGTATATGAAACGCCAAAATCTCACTTTAATTGCATCTCTATTTAATATATACATAACTATATCTAGGCTTGTCCATGGATCAGGAATTAACCTAAAGCCAACTCATAATTGGTTTGGGCTCAATTTTAAGTTGACGGACCTGATAGCACCCACTTTGGACCTGTATATTTCAGTAAATTTCCTATCAGTAGACTTTTACAAAGATCGCTGCAGGTTATTCTATTAGTAAGATATTACAAGGAAAAGAAAGAAGTGGTGTGGAAGGAAGCTGCACATTCAAACAAGCTAATTTTATCAAACTTCCATAAAATCACAGTTAGAAATGTGAGTCAGTAGACATTATTAAGATAGATGCCATAAGAACGGGGAATCATAGGTAAGAAGGAAATGAAAAACCTCAGCCTAATGTAGAAGCAGTCGAAGAAAATGCAAGAGATGAAGTCTTGGGGCATCTAGAGCTCTATCTCTACTCGTGGAGCACCTCGGACAGTGTTTTTCACTTGGAAGCCCCCACCTCCAAGTTTTTTCAAGGTCAACTTTGATGGTTGCATACTGGACGACGGCGTAAGGGGGGAAGCTGGCTTTGTCATCAAAGATCTAGACTCCATAGTGGTTGTTGCTGGTAGTTGTCAGATCTATGATACCTCGGTGTCGAGGGCTGAGCTGAGAGCGGCATGGACCGGGTTGGACAATGCCTGGCATGTGCTGCAGGCTAAAGTAGTTATGCTTGAGGGCAACTCGTCTACAGTGATCGGTTGGGTCTACGGATGCACAAGCGGTGCGTGTGGCGATCGCCCCCAAATTCGAGATATCCGGGCTAGTGGTGGCGTGGTTGTCCAGGCTAAACATGTATACAGAGAGACTAACGGGGCTGTAGACTGGGTGGTCTCATATGTAGCCAATCACTCTGGAGGTGCCTTGTGGGTGGGAGAGAGGAAGCTGCCTAGAGCACTCCAAGATATACTATCTTTTGATCTTTCTGGATATGTCCATACTAGAATTGTATGAATCATTGGTTCTAGCAAAAAAAAAAGGGTTCTGATTTAAAATCACTGTGATAGATCTTTTATTCTTACAAAAAATTGAAGATCTAAGAAAAAGTGGCTTAGGTACCCAATGTAAGGGGTGGCCTTCTACCACATGAGCGCAAAGCTTGTTAATGAGTCTAAAGGGTTCTGAAGTCCTTCAATGGCTTTGCTCGGGGATGATTGATGTTGTTCTTTTATAAATAAGCATAACAGTAATATAAAGCTTGATCATTGCAATCTATCGTGTGTTCTTAAGATATTTTTATCGTTTTCTATATTATAATCTATGCCCTCATATATACATCTATAACAATAAATATTACCAGCTAGTTTTCGATCAAATACAATATAATAATTGTTATAAATAAAGAAAAATAAAGTAAAACAATTTCATGACTAATAAAGGAATTTTTATAACTCCCTTTGTTATCTAATCGTCAAATCTTTTTTCTGAGCAATGTTTTCTATTGAGGAGCACTAGACTAATCTGAATGTTAAAACAAGTTAAAACTCACAAAAATAAAATTATTTTTTTTGCATGTATACCCTCCTAAATATGTAAAATTATATAAATACTCTCGTAAAGTTGCTATTTGCGTGTATGCTCTTATAAATATTTCATTTTACATCTCTACCCTTTAAGGGTATTTCAGTCAGTTCAATTTTAAACCACTAATTTTTTAACGGCATTAGATGGTGTGGGTACATATGTAAAATAAAAGAAAAAAAGGATATACACACAAAACAACTATTTTATGAGGGTATACCTGCAAATATCAATTTTGGAAGAATATTCACATAAATTTCAATATTTAGGAGGGTACGTAGGCAAAAAAAACCCATAATAGTATTAAATAAATTATTTAGTTAAGGATTTTACAAAAGGTCTCGACTAGTAGGCTGATACAAATAATAATACTACATTGATGGTTTCTACTCTACAGGACTTTTACACCTTTTCAGTCCCTTCCATTTTTCTTGAAGAACTTTGGATGTTGGTTCATAGGCTTCTCTAGGAATCGTATTTCTCGATTGGCGTCGATCAACTCCGTATATTAGAGGATTCAATCTAGCTCTTCTGACCGATAGTAAAGATCGTTGATAACATTAAGAAAAGCATGCAAGAAAACATAAAGTTAAAAGGTCATGCTATTTTTAATATCAGGTAATACAATTGCATGGGTATGAATACTAAGGCTAACTAAATTAATACCCTCAAGGCATTCGTTCTACTCTTGACTAGGAGCCTTCACCGTCGTTGGCCCACAGGTTTCAAGTACGGTGGGCTTAGAGCTCAGGCTACAAACATGGTTGACAACATGGAGATACATAAGGATCCTCTTCCACTAGCCCGAAAAAGGTGAGGACTCTAGAAAGGCCAAAGGCTAGTTAGAAAATGATGAGTTGCCGATTTGGAAGCCCTCAACTAGACAATAATCTAGTGATGATGATATTCCAATCTAGCAACAAAATCTATTTGTGGTAATGCCCATATTTATGATGGTATGCTGATTCAGCAAACTAGTCAAAAGTTGGTCAATCAAAATAAATGGATTGCCCTGGCCAATACTCAGCCTCACTCTAAGAGGATCAAGAGACATAGAGATAGTCAAAAGGAAGAAAAGGGGTGAACACCTAAGAGACGAATGTAGAGCCTATTTATTGAGTGGAAGCATACTTTACTAGGAAATAATCAAGATCCTCATCAATGTGGAAGTTAAAGCCAGATTTATATAAACTTGGAAGACCCTTCAAGCAATGTGCAGGCAGTTTCGATACATCAGAGTATTCTATGAAAGAAACATGATAGCAGCATCAAACTCAAGGAAAGCAGAGAAGATATGAATAGATTATCGAGAAAAAACTTTGGTAAAAGGGAAATAATAATCGATCAATGAATCAGGAATGCTATTCCACAGGTACCGATGGAATGATGATAACAAATATCCCATCGGCCTCTTGATCATCGATCAACAAGACATGTGGAGTATTTAAGGCTGCAAATGGGTCGGGTCGACCCATAACCCGATCCGACCCGACCTGACTCGCATCTGATTCGATCTGAATTTTAGGACCTGCAGGTCTGGGTTGGGTCCTAAAATTAAATCCGAATCATTTTCTGGGTCGGGTCTGGATTTACTGAACGGATCCAACCCGATCCGAATGGACCCGAAAAGAGAGAGACAGGAGAAAAGCAAAAGAGAGTCTTTTCTTTTGTGTGTGTGTGTGTGGGGGGGGGGGGGGGGGGGGGGGGGGGTCGTGATACTATTGGTCGTTTTTAAGTGAATTTATGGCGGGTTCTCAAGGCAGACAGGAAGGAGATATGGGTTTCTTAGGAGCTTGTTAGCTTGCTCCCTAAGAGATGGGAAATGCCAGCCAACGAGGAGGGAAAGCTTTGTACAAAAAAAAAAAAAAGGAGGAGGAAAAACCCTAAGGGGAGTAGGGTTCAAGCGTGGAAGGAAAGCAACAAGCATAGGTTCACAGAATCCAAAGGAACCTCGGCCCGTCAGGATTGTCTCTCGATCTATTACACTGTTGATACCTCTGGTGTCTCGGTAGCTGGCTTTTTTTTTCCTTCTGTTTTTTGGTTTTTGTTTCTTTTAACTTTCGAAGGGAGAAAGTGAGGGAACACTGAACTGAATATGGGTCGTGTGCCAGTTTTCTGCAATGGAATTGGATTTTGGAAGGTCTGGGATTTTTTTTGCCCTTGTGAGAGGGGAGCTGGGAGACACCAAGTTCCGTCCAATCAGTCATATAGATAAAAAATAGTGTGATATGATATGTGGCTTGTAGACCGACGTAGTAAGTTATGGGTCATCTGTTCTAACTGGAGGTCAATTGCAAGTCTTTGAGGTCATGGGTCACCCAGCACCTCATAGTTATGATATGACCAAATTAGATTTGCCCAAATTCTTTCCCAAAAGCACAAAGAAAGTGGATCCGGGCCTGAACCCGATCCGACTCGGATCCGGATCCAGACCCAACCCGAACCCGACTTGGACCCGATCCAAACCCGAAACCGGATCGGATTTGGGTCCAAAATTAGGACCCAAACAAAAAACTGGGTCGGGTTGGGGTAACTCAGGACCTGACCCGACCCGATCCATTTGCACCCCTAGGAGTATTGCTCACACCACATCTCAACAATATAACTGAAAGCAGAAAGTAAGTGCCACATGGATTAGATATAATGAAAGCGGAGCAAGTAGGACTCACATGATCCTTGCTGAAATGAAGAGTTTGATCATGACAAAGTTCACCAATGGTGGACATGTAGACTAAAGAAGAAGAGTTCAGTCAAGAGCAAGTTGAAAGCTTAGAATATGGCTTGACGATACATGAAGATGGATCAAGGTCTCAGGGATAGTCCTAAGTATAGAATTGCCTTAGGCCAAAAAGATATAATTATCGGCCTGATGGTTGTAGAGCAACCGCGCTGACAAATATGTATAATGGAGGGTAACTAGCACATATTACCAAAACCACCATAAGTGAAGGGCAGACATATGAACAACTATTAAAGTGTTGTCTGATAGGATAAATAAGTGAATAATGTACTTTATAAAGGACCTTTTGATAATCAATCTAATCGGTGTATATTTATTTTTATCTTTATCTTGGTTATTTATCCGAGACTGAGTATAACTTAGCTTTTTATCGTAACCAAACGTTATACCTTTACCGTAGCCCGGCACTATACCCCAGTGATATACTCTTATCATAGCCCAACACTACACCCTTCCACTATAGCCCAATGCTGCATCCTTCTACCATAGCTCAACACTACACCTTCATTCATTTCAATCTTTTTTGAATGATGGTGTGACAGTGACGAAAGTTCTTAAAGTTCAAGGCACTTGGACTTATACTACTCTCCATCTTCTATTTGACTAATACCTTGCTAGCTACCCAATGCCAGTGGCACTCCTGCAAGCACATCCAAGCCTCGTCCGATCAAAATTAGCAGGATGCCTTCTACCTTGACCAACCAAGGTCCTTAGGAATTCCGAGTTTTCTAGCTCATTTTGAATAGGACGAAAAAAGCTAATCGTTCGAAATTGGCTCCAAAAAAATATAGAGTAAAATATTGCTTAAAAGATAAATCAAACCCTTAACCATCAACTAAAATACAAATCTATTAACCACCAAGACTATATCACAATACCTTAAAATGATGATTCTTTTGGCTTAAACTAATCATATTGGATTATTTCTCCTAGCTTATAGCTTTTGGATAGTCAATTTTGCCTCTTTGGTAGAAAAAATAACAAAATGTATAATTCATTTTGTTCTTTTGGATATTTAAAAACTTTAATACTTAAAATAATTAAAATATATTTATTAGTTTCATCAATTCTACGTAAGCTAGTAGAAGTAAAGTAAAATGATTACTCACATATTACAAGCAAGTAGAAGTATTTCAATTCAATCACCATAAAGTAAAATGAATCATCTCTTGAAGTCATTGTCATATATTTTCTTGGTGGTTCAGAGGTTTATGTTATAGCCAAAATACAAATCTCAATTAAATGAAGAATGTGGTGATCCTACATGCTTGATTTATATAAGTTTATTTTCAATTAAAATTGAAACAAAGGCATATTTGTTTTTAATTAAAGAACACTTAACCCTATGTCTCTCCTAAACTTATACTAGCCAAACAAAATTTTTTGTCCCTCTTGCTTCCCAATTAGCATGATTATGAAATTAACATCTATCTTAAAGATGACACAAAGCCTAGCTTTTGATGTGGAGATGAAAGAATCCAAGAAAAAAACCAGGCTTATGATTTCTAAGAGATAGACAACATTCAAATACTGTTTGTGGATGAAACTGCCATATCACTAAGAACTTAATGGAGAAAGGATTGGTGGTATGGCTGTACCGATTGATTTCAAGGATATTAATTAAAACAACCATCCATGGATAGTAGACTTGAGAAACTAAAGTAGGCAAACAAGGCTATAGACATAAAACCTTTCGTGTGGATGTTGATCTAAAAAGTTTGATTTTGACGATGCAAAATATTTGAGTAAAAAGTTCACTAATCAGTTGCTTGGAGTATACTTGAATATTTGTAGAAAGCCAAGAAGAAATTTTTTAGCAACTCTCAATATGGAGAAATAAAGATTAATTATCCAAAACTCTACATAAAGAAATTTGACTCCAAAAATGCTTTGAAGTGACCCTTGAATGTTTACATGCAAATACAGCAAATTCCGACTTAGTCTATCTCAAGAGTCGACCCCTAGATTACAACAAATTGATCTCGGCACACTGATACAGTATTATATACCTTCATGAGTGGACTCTCGCAAATCACGAGTCGACCCCAGAACAGTCTCAGAAGACAGACCGAAAGCTGTAAAATTCATCATATTAACGAGTCAACCCATGAAGATCATGAGCAGACTCCAATCAGACAAGAGTCGACCCTATAAACAAATGAGTCGACCCCTAAATGGCCACCGATAAAAGATAGAGAGATGTAAAACTCATCATATTGGTGAGTCAGCCTATAAATATCACGAGCCAACTCTAGACAAATAAGAGTCGCCCCAAAAATAAACAAGTCAACTCCTGAATGTCCAAAGACAAAAGAAAGAGAGCAGTAAAATTCAATTTGTTAAAAGTCAATCCATAAAAATAACGAGTCGACTCCTAAACCAAAAGAGTCGACCATATAATGGTGACAAGTGAAAGATAGAACATAGCAAAAACAACAGCTAGTTCGAGTCAACCCCTAAAGATTACAAATTAACTCCTGAAGATCATAAGCCGACCATTAAAAACATCGAGTCAACCCATCTATACTTGACAACAGTAATGACTAGTTTTTCTATAAATCAAAACGGTCATTTTTGTCTCACAACGGCTCTATCGACCTATCTAATGGCTACAAGTGTCTTCCAACTAGTCCTCAGTAGTATAAATGTATAGAAATACCAAACAAAAAAAATAAAAAATAGAAGAGAGAATTAATGAGAAGTAATTGAATAGCTAAAGAAATGAATAGAGTGTCAAAAAGAAAAAAATTCAAATGCATACGGTAAGAGATGAAAGTCACATCCTCCACTATTGTGAAAGTTGGTAAAGTGCATTCAAGTCCAATTAAGACCAACCAATCGATTCAGAGCTCTATTTATTTTGCGTATATTTTACTTTGAGGAGCTATAATTCTATTGCTCTGTATTTTCTTTATACTTTGTTGTGATGAGTTTCAAGATTTGAAACTTGGGAAAAGGTCCATCCAAACCTTGAATTGGATTGTATGGAGCCTAGAAAAAGGCTCGAGTGTGGTTTTGGTTGATTATGAGTAAAAATCAATTAGGTTGATTGTGAACCCGTCTAAAACAATCGAACTATAATCTTAAAAGGATTATAGTGAAAATTTCCAAAATTGGTTCCTGGGTAGTGGACGTAGGTGCAAAGTTAGTACCGAACCATTATAAATTTGTTGTGTTTGTGATATATGACTTGTGTGCTTTAATCTCTTGTATATTTATTTTTGTTAATTACTCGTTACAACTCCCACACTTTCATCAAGTTTTATTTTGCTGCATTTTATTTTTATTTTTATTTTTTTTGAAAAGCCCAATTCACCTCTCTTTTGGGCTGCATAGCTGGGCAACAATGGAACATCTTTAGATTAAACATGAAGAGATTTTGTAATATCGGCTATTTTGAAGTGGAAAAATATGTGATGTTCATTCCAAATTCGTGTAAGAGATGCTAATGACAAGTCATATTTATAGCCTCCAACTTGTGTACAAGGGAAGCAATTGTACATGCGTCCATACTAGACCTGTTCCAATCCCGGGTGGCCCGCTCGGGCTTGGAGTGTTTGAATAGGCCTTGGCCCAACTTTTAAGTTCGACGGACCAAGCCAGGCCTAAAATTAGAGCCCGCTCGTTAAACGGGTCGGGCTCGAGTTCACATTGATGTGGCCCAAACCCGACTTTTTTTATTATAATGTATAACCAGTAAAGATCAAGCCTAGCCCGATAAGATCGCTAGCCCCAAGCCTAGGCCCCAGTTATCGTTGCCGCTACCTCCCAACCACCGCGGCCTCCCTTCCCACCATCACCACTGCCGCAACCTCCATCACCACCACCGTGGCCTCTCCTCACCCTCTTGCCACAGTATTGCACTTCTATCGAGTGCCAACCACCAGTGGAAATACCCTGGTGACTAGTGATAGCATCTTAATCCACGATCCGAAAAGCTGGAGGCCCAACCCAATGTGTGAATCTACCGAACTTGGGTCTGGCTACTTTTGGTCATGTATGAGGCTAAGCCCGGCCCACTCAATAAATAGGTCTAATCCACACCTACGGCTTTTCTGGTCTACATCTGTACTATTATTAGACCTCAACATGTGTGCTATGATATGACAGGATGTGCATGGAATCTCTAACCGAGGTTTTTAAAACGTTATGATATAGGACAGCTGATCTTTTTCTCTAACCATAAATAATAAAAAAAGAGAGGGAGGGCACAAAATCTTTATAATGGTCATTCAAATACAATGAAAAAGAGCGGTCTCATGCATAATACTTCTACAGGTTTTAGGGAGGATTAGATATATGTAGCTTTATACCTGTATGCAGAAAGATTGTTTCTATATTTCATACCCATAACATCTAGATTACAGTGGAGGAACATTATAACTATCATTATTTTAAACCTTCACTCCAATATTCTCTTTAAGATTTATCTTTTTTAAAAGTTTAGACCTAATCCACTTTTTATACTATAATTGTATTGTATTTCACCTTTTAAGATAACATGTAAATCAATTAATAGCCATATATTTATATGAGATGATAATATCTATAAGAAACAGTCAAGCAATGAGCATACTAATATAGATGACTCTTGTTTGCAATTGATATGAAAGACGTGCTCTAGTTCCCCTATCAAGGTGTCTTATAGCTGCGTGGCAAGAGCTCTCTCTTCTAGAACCCTTCTCTAGTGGGTTGACCATACAGACCCGTTTGAAAACTTCACCAAAAGCTTGATGACCTGGTGTGGAGCCACCAGATAAAATCTGGCTTCTGTTCAGATCCACAGGACTGCACTAGGCCATATATGGCTGCAGACCAGCATGTCTAGAAACTGAGGAATGGCATTTTAAGTCCCATTACCGTACATTAAAAACTAATTAGATGGTTATAAATTCAAATGAGTGCTGTGATAATCTAGAATTGAGATGGATACAGCAGTAAACTCATACTCGCCATAAAGACAGCCAATTATTCATAAGCATCAGAATAAGATGTAATTGTACTCAGTAATCATATTACAATCTATTTATGCGAAACAAGCACGGTTGAACATAAATCCAATGTTCAGAAGATAAAAAAATGAAATACGGCTTCAAACTAGAGAATTGAGCGATGGGAGAGGGAGTTAGTTCAGACAGAAGGTAGAATTTCCACGAAAGATAATTCCTCACATCACTTTTTATAACTTAAACAAAACAAAGGACAACTGGACTTTAGAAGCATCACAAAAGGCAACTAAAGGCAATTTCATATGATAAGAAAACGTGTTTCAGTCCATTTTGAATACAATGGAGGACTTCCCCTACTATACTTTGGAGCCTCAGTGCTTGAGAAATAATTGAAGGAAAAATTGATAACAGTTGATCACATCCTCAACACTGCATATCTTTTTTCCCTAAAAGAAAATACTTTCTTGAGAAGGGTAACTCATAATTTCTCAAAGGTAACAACTCATAAAACAATGTTTCTTCTTGATCTACGCATCCAAGCAGACATCTGAACTATGGGATCAAGGCATACACCATAAAAGTGTAGGCTTCTCCCACCAGGATTAAAGATACGTTTCACTTTGTTCTTGTAATGACCCTATGAGTAAGATCCACAAGGGCACGTCTCGAAATCAAAACATCCTCATCATCACTTTCAGGTAGAGCATCGATTGCTTCGACTGCACGGTTGGCATGTTCTGCCGCTAGTTCTCTTGTTCGCTCAATTCCCCGGCTCTTTCCAAGGTAGTCAAGGGCCTGTAATTTATTGCATTAAAAATTGACAAATTTTTCTTTCCAGTTTCCCATATATCCTTGGCAAAGATGCATAAATGCTTATTGATGAAGATAAGAACATAAAGATATTCCACAGAAGTGAAGCATGGCACGCTTCTATCTTTTTTTAGAACTTATAGATTTAGCTTGCAATTAAAATTCTTTAATGATTAAAAAAGTTTATGGAGAAACATCACACATCAATAAGCAAACAACATGAGCATTCCCGAAATTAAAGTAGCTTTTTAGCACATGAATTTCTTGCAAAGTAGTTTATACTCCTACAGAAAAGTGGAATAGTATTTTATAACCCTTACTTGTAATTACGGTTTAACTATTGTCCTGCATTCATCATGACAATCTTATACAGTACTTCCTCTATGGAAAACACAAATGTATGACAAGTCAAATAAAGCATAAATTTATCTCAAAAAGTAACCAGCCATCGAGCTTCTTTTAAAATGCCTGAAACGACAATATAATCACTATCTTCATGCATATATTGGATAATACTCCAATAGTCCATGGCAGAAATAGGATTAACCACAAAGTGTCTGATGATACTTATAAAAGTATGTGTCGCATACGATGTCCAAACAATTAATGGAAAAAGTGATTTATGAAATGCAATTGTTCATTTCATTGACCATCTGTGTAAGAAAACAGGCATAGCTCCATAAGACAGAATTACTTACAATATCAACATCTGAAGGACTGTCAAATCCCCGATCAACGACTTCATGCAATTGAGGAAATTCTTCCATCGCGAATAATATGGGAGCTGTTACAATTCCCTGTATGATGAAAGATATTACTACAGAGAATAAAATTGTGCAGCATATGTTATGATGGAATCAGAAGTTTCTCACACAACACATGGTTTGAGAATTGAACGACATTAATATTGAAATATTAATAAACTGAATATGACCTTAGTGTCAGATTTCAAAAATAAGTAAAAATATGAAAATCACCAAGAGTTTGAGAAAGATCAAACAAAATCAGCCATGTTCCAAATTCTGTTGCTAGTACTCGTCATTCATGAACATCATAATGCACACCAGCATATCATTTTTTTGGAGCAAAAATTAGGCCAATGTGACCTAATTGCATTTGTTGAAAGTGTAGACAGTTACATAGAGTGATAAAGGGACAGAAAAGAACTAGGAGGAAAATAAATGGTGGAACAAGAACAAAGAGGAGTGCAAGAAAAGCAGACCCGACCAAAAGAAACTGACAGAATAAGAGAAAGGAACAAGGGCTGCAATTTAAGATGAACTGAGTTGGAAACTCAACTAGTCCACTTCTTACACAGGAATTGAATACTCTCCATCATGTTATCTCACTTTTAGTTGCACCACATAAAATTCTTCTTTTCCTTGCAATCCACATCTACCAAAAAGCTATTGCAGCTAGAGGAACTCAACCAAATTGCCAACTCATTTTAATGTGTTTGTGTCCAACTTAACCAAAAAGAATCCATATCACCAGGGAGAGGATGATATTCAGGTTGAAAAATGAGGCCATTAGTTGACTGCAATGGGGGAAGAGATGGTCAAATGAATCTCTATCCATATTACAGAAGATACACACTTCAGGGGCAGGCCACCTCCTTTCCCTCAGTTTTTTTAACTATCAAAATCTTCCTTTTCATTGGTAAAAATGTGAAAAATTTTAACTTCTCTAAGATTGGACCAAGGTTCGCCGAACCAAGCCGAACAGCCTGGTTCGGCTCGTACCGAGCCGACCCAGTGGGGGACCGGGTCGGTTCACCTCTATTTTCGGAACTGGCTCTAAACTCGCCAGAACCAGCTCCAAACCGATAGAAACTGGCCCGAACCGGTCCCGAACCACCCGGACTCAGTCCATACCAACCGGTTCCATGCGGAATCGGTGCAAATCCTCCGATTCGCACCAAGTCAAACCGGTTCCAAACTGTCCCCTCTCCCTCTCTTTCTTTTGTTTTAAAGACTAATTGGGAAGGCCCGAGAAACTCCTCGGGCCTTCCCAACCTATCTGAATACTTCCCCATTCCCCACGGCGAAAAATATGATGATTCAACACGATTGAAAGAAGATCCAACCCTAAATAAGATATGCTTCCTCTCCCCTATCTCATTTCCTCTCCTTTTTTTTTTGAACCCCAAAAAATACCTTAAAATTTGTAAAATAAGAAAAGACCACGCCAAAATTTGTGATTTTGGCTTGATTTTATGACATGTAGATCTATGGATGATTTTAGGATATTTCATGTAGATTCATGCAGCATATAACATCTCACTAATAATTTTATATTTTGCATCATTTTAAACCAACGAGATATGTTATTTAGGTTATACGAAGATCATAGAAACATCAAAAAATATATATTATACTTAAAATCATTGAAAAAGTTGAAGAAATTTGATTACCAAATTAATCAAGCTTGAAAAACTTAAAAAAAAATGGGCATGCCGGTTCGGACCATGTCGGTATGGTACTGAACCGATACTGTACTGACTCGCTCACCAATCGGTATGGATCCCAGTACATATTCGGCATGGGTCCCGGTACCGATTCGGCAGACCTTAGATTGGATTGTTCCAAATGTTTGTAGCAAAAAAAAAGTACCACTGAAGCTGAAGATCTTATGACAATTGTTGAAGCAAAACTGCTACTCTTGTCCCATCTCCAAAGAATTTTGTCAAAGCAATCTCCTTAGCTATACATGTTGTAACAAGTCAAACAAAGCCTGGAAGTTCTCTATCAGTATCAGTTAACGAGAAATTGAAGAATTCCAAAATTCATTGAAGTTGACCGAAGATATTACCAAGATCAACAACCCAAACATCTTTGATTACAGCCTATTGATAGAGCACAGGGAAATTATTTTTCAAAAAATTGTATGTCAACCAACTATCTTTCCAAAATCTGATTAAGCAACCATTTCCTAAGGAAAAGAAAGACCCAATCAAAAAAATGTCTGGAGTATGAATCACACTTCACCAAAAAGGCAATGCCTAGGATTTCAGAGAGGTAGATGAGAAGCCAAAAAGTCTCTTCTATAATATCTATTTTTGATTAAGAGATTCCAAGGTTTATCATTAACCTAAAAGAAATTCCTCCAGGAATTGGTCAAAAGAGCATCATTTAACATGGATAAATCTAAGACCCCCAAACCACCCTGTCTTTTCTATTAGCAAACCACTCTCCAATTCAGTAGGGCAATTTTACCACTAGAAATGTTGACATTACCTCTCCAAAGAAAAGCTTTATGAAGTTCATTTATCTTTTACATGGCCCACAAAGCAGCCATTTTTCTTCTTTTTTTTTTGATGGCCCATCTATTAATTTTGTCAATTAGGAAAACTCGTCACTCTTTCTCAGTTTAGAATGATGGAGTATCCCAGATAGTTGATAGGAGGATCAACAAGAGTCCTATCAACCAATTCACTTCTTCTTGCTATAGATCCAAGATAAATAGTTTGACTCAAGGTCCGCAGTAACAAAACTGACACCCATGCTGGTAGGCCGGTGGTATGCTACGATATGCCCCTGTGTTGTGTTGTTCCGCCGTGAAGCGACAAGAAACCAGCAAGGGAGGGGGAGAGGAGGAAGAAGAGAAAGGAAAAGACAGAGATGAGAGAGAAGAGGAAGGGAGAGAGAGAGCATGACCGCAACGAAGAGAGAGAGGCAGAGGGATGGAAGGCAGAGAAGGAAAGAGAGGGAAGGAGAGAGAGGAAGGGAAGGAGAGAGAAGGAGAGGGCGGTGAGCAACAACCGTCAAGACAGAGCCGAGGGAGGGCGGAGAGGGCTTTCGAAATCCTCTCCTCCGTGCATTGGAATAGGGGCAGAACAAGGGTGGAGCCCCTATTTCTTTTCGAAACAGGGGCTTTGGTGGTGGCTACAGACTTCACTTAAAAAAAATAAAAAATAGAAAAAGCGGCTGAAGCCCCTATTTCGAAAGGAAATGGGGGCTCCGCCCCTGCTCCAATGCATGGAAGAGAGTAGGCTTCAAAAGCCCTCTCCCCCCTCCCTCAGCCCATATTCCGACAACTGTCACTCACCACCACCCTCTCCCTCCCTTCCACCCTCTCTCTCTCTTTTGCTCTCTCTCTTTCACCACTCAATGGTTTCTCAATTTTATTGTTGATGTCGTCTCGGTCCGCCACCAATACGACTCAGTATGCTCTGAAGCAGGCAGTTCGGGGTAGTTCTGCCTGCCTTAGTTTGAGTTTTGTTAAAGTTGATTGTAAGCCTAGACTAAATTTCCCAACAAATGATGATGAATTTAAAAGTTATAAGGAACTTAAGCCTTGCGAAATAAGATTGTATCATAAACAAAAAATAAAGAACTAAAACCAAAACTCATACCTCTCAGCTTGAGACCTTAAAAAAATGCACTCTCTATTGGCTTTACTGAGAAGTCTAGCAAATGCATCAGTTACTACTAGCTTTAATTTTCTCTCACTATAAATCAATATACCAGGTGAGTGCTGACTTACTAGAAGATGTTGGAAAGAAAGGAGTTAAAACAATTTAAAGCTAGTTCCGGAACATATCTGATTTAATATCCTACAGTAAATCAATTTGCAGTGCCAACAATCCTATGAAGAAGAAAATAGCAGCAGGAATAAGAAACAATAGTAAAAACTAGGAAGAAATGAAGTGAAGTAATAAGAGAAGAAGAAGAAAAAAGAAATAGAGAAGAGAATAGGAATAGAAAGGGAGAAAGATAAGAAAGGCCAAACCTGACCTAAAGAAATCTTTTCATTTATTCAAAACCAGATCACGTAGCATACTCTTTCATTCAACACAAATAGACCCTTTCATAGACTTTACATGACTTGCTTTCTAAGAAAACTAAGACTCTTGACAGGCATGTAGCTAATCCCAAAATATTTTCTAAAAAAATAAAATTCGAAATAATATATAAACCTATACAAAAAGACACCTACAACATTCAAAAAACGAAATCCTAATAATTTCATGACTTGTCCAATTTAACATATACCAAATATAAGACTCTTGCACACCAAATTAAAAGAGAACTCTAAAAGCAATATTAAAATACCTACTAAAAGTTCCAAAAAAATAAAAAATTGAACTACATATTTCTATTTGCTATCATTCGCTTCCTTTATATGGATCTCAACTTCGATATCTTCCTGATGTCACCCATAAGCTTGATCCACCACTAAATCTCCAAGATCTAATGATGAAGGCCCACATAAATTTCTCTCGCAATCACACTATTGATTGGTTGGTCTAATGTCCATTTCTTGACAATCAACAAACTTTGGATCATACATCTAATGGCGATCTTCATTGAATCCAAATTATGGATGCGACTCAAAATTGAAGGGATTGGAAGAGTTTAGTTGTCTTGAGAATGGAAAGAAGGCAATTGAAAAAAAAAAGTAGGACTATTGCTAAAAGGATGAAATAGTTAATAATTATCATGAATAATTTATTTTTATGATGTTTTGTGTGGATCCTCTAAGTTAAGGTAGATTGATCTCTCTATTTTTGATACTCTAGCAGATTTACAAAATCATGTATGTTTGCAATATTGCAAATAGAAATATTTTTCTTATTGGTGGAATTGATCTCCTTGTGAAATTATAGAGCCTATATCTTGGTGGAGTTTCTAATAAGTCTTTGAACCAGATTGCTAGATTTTTGTGAAGTCAAAAAAATGGTTTACGATGTTGATCATGAATCTTATATCGTCATTGATGAAATGCTAGGGGCATTTCATGATAATTATAAGGAAAAAAATATATGAGAGGCATAAATGAGTTTAACCTAGAAGATAAGATTCTACAACATTGAATGTGCTTATGAGCAAGTTAATTTGGGATCCTTTAATTCGTCGGAGCATAGAGTTAATATTCTTGAAAAAGAGAAAAGGATTTCAAATAATCTAATTGAAATGTCAAGGGAATCTAGAGTTGCCTTAGCTTAAAACGAATCTAGAATATAATAACTTGATGATACGATGATACAAATATGGCAATTACCTCGAGGGTTATATTGATCCAGTGTACTTGGAAAGTAAGGATTTGCTTGGATTATATTAAAAAAAAGACTGGGATCGTTAAGGAATTTCGAAGAATGTTGATTAAAGTTGCACAGCGCAAATATGATGGAATGAGTCATTTAAAATTGATCAAAACATTGATTGTGATTTGAGATGTGTTATGATGGAAGACTTGATTTGTCAATAAAGAATGCTTCTGTTAATAAAGGAAAGGATATTGATTCGTAGGTTAATCATCATGTGGCTATGTTATTTCCTCTATTGTTGGCTAACCTAAGGAAAATTTTGAGCCTTTCATGACTAATGTTAGTTGACTATTGACTAAACATGGTCCAATTGTTAAGTATTTGAATAAATCATGCATTACTTGTTCCCTCCTTATGATTTTATTCTAAGTTTTATTACATATTGGTTACCTTATTAGAACACTCATTATGATCTCAACTCCAACATCGGAATCATGGTATCAATACTTTACCTTCTCGAACTTGCTCTTATGATTCAATGCCATCATTTTCATAATTTTGCTAGACCGTTGTTGTCTAAAGCCTATCACTAAATATGATGATCACCTTCACAGTCACCTATTAATTTAACTCTAATCAAGATTGCTCATTATCTTTTGTAGAAATCAAAGCTCCACCATAATGTTAATATCCATTTCATTTCAAGATCTATTATGAATACAATTAATTTTCATAATTTATCCTGCTCTAAGGATTGAGCATTCAATTGACCCCAAATCCAATCTCAAATGAACATGCATTCACATCATAATGTTGATTTCAATCTCAGATCTTAGTCACTTATTTAGTGCTAATCTTGCTGGTCTATATCTTAATTTTAAATGTGATAGAAAGTTTTTTGATAATTGATCCAAATCTAATTATTGTACTGATTTTGATCGAGGGATACGAGATCTTGGATTGTTTGTTACTTTAGGGGCAAAACTCTAGCATTGGCATAGGCGGAACACTCTTGGGAACAGTCTATGCTTTGGCACAGAAATGCGCATGAGAGTTGCAGTTGACCCGAGGGGTCGGGTTGCTTGCAAGCACTCGAGGGTGTCGCATGTGTTCAGTTCGATAGAGTGTTGAGCAGAGTTATAGAGGTGCATGACTGATGCGCATTTATATGTGTGTGTCTGAGTAAAGGACTCAAGAGGGCTGGTTTTGGTATGTGGTATGCCGCATGGGTGTTTGGATTAGAAAAATACTCACCCCATGACAAGTTATCTCCTAGCTACCTACGGTATAATGAGTTTTTGGGTTGAGCATCATTAAAATTAAAAGGTCTACAGTTCTCAAATTTCGAGGATGAAATTTTTTTGAGGGAAGAATGTGCGAATCGGCCTATTGGGCCCGTTCTAGAGTAAAGTCGGCAGGCCCAACCGACTTCAGTTGGGGACTTCAAAAAAAAGGAGGGGAGGGGGGTTGGAACAGGGGATCACAATCCCCCGCCCGATTACTCATTGTTGGAGATGATGATACAGAGTCGTGGCTAGTAAGGCCCCTACAGGTCTCGTACTAACGGTCGACGGCCATTAGGATCGCACACAACTGACAAAAGGACGGTCTTATCCATCGTTTGGTCGAGCAATCCAAAACTTTTTTAAAAAAAAAACCCACCCCTTCGAATGATCCACCTTTGGTTCCTCACCTTCGGCGGCTGACATGCCACCACAATCGAGCTCCAACGCCCCTAAATCTCCTATACTCTATAGATTTTCGGTTGCCCTACTTCCCATGTTCCGAGATCTATCACCCTTGTTTTCCACCGGAAACCATTGTTGTTTGCCGAGATCGTCATCGTCACTGCGCATTGGTGAGCCTACACCATCTTGCCACCTTTGTTTGGCTGAAGAAGTCGTCACCTAGGAAAGCTAGGAGTATGGCCCCTCTCCTGATCCCTTCCTCTGTTCTCTATGCAGGGTTGGAGCGCCACTGCACATGGAGGTTGCGGCCGCCTCACCACCAGCCGTGCCACCCTAGCCTTCCTCTCCCTCTTCTCATCTCCTCCGAGTGGACCCAAACCCAATCCCAACCTCTTATTTTGCGCCAAACCGAGATCTTCTTCTCGGTCATTCCATCTCCGTCGGCTGCTACCGTCGCCGACGGCCACCCATTGAGCACCACCTTCACCATCAGTCCTACTGCCATGGACTGGCCGCCGTCACCCCCCCCCCCCCCCCCGCCAAAAAAAGCCTCTCCTCTTCCCTCCCTCCCTCCTCTTCGTTCTTATTTCTTCTAGTTTCTTCGCATTTTTCCCTTTTTGTAATTAATTAAAAAAGGAAAAACTCTCGTTATCTCTCTCTACTTGACTCGTGGACCATATACATCGATTGATCTAGATCATCGACAAACCAAATCCATGCCCCTGATTGAACTCAGACTGAGTCTCTCTCTCTTCTTTCTATCTTGTCGGTGTACCCAAATCAAGTCAGAATCCTTTTAATTAGTTTAATTTTCTAACGCATGAACCTTAATTTAATCAGGTGGAAACCCGGATCCATATAGCGAGGAGGCATGATCGAGACCAAATATATTGCATTTAGGTAACTACGAACCCCACCTCATGGTGAAATTCATGTTTCCATCTAAGGGATGGTCGAGACCCCTGGATGTTAGACTAGTTTCGGTAGCCTAGACATGGGTTGGACCCTACCTTAGGATCTTTCAAGTTATGATTTGATTCTTTATAAAAATCTAATAAGATACGTAATTATTTTAGATTTTTGGACGATTTTTTGGATTGGCAGATTTCGAGAGGTTAAAGCGGAAATAGTAAGTTACCTCTACCCCTAGTGTTTAATCATGATCTGATTTGCATTATTTGAAAACTAATCTATTGCTATTATATTTTGCTGAAATTAAGTATCATATGCATGCTACAAGAAATTGATTTGCATAGTATTGGATCAATGGCGCATAACTGGAGGACGGCATGTTGTAGTTAGGATCTAGTCTCTTTCAGGGCTTGCTATGGGCCGATCATGGCCATAGTTACGAGAACTAGGGGAGTGAGAATGGATGGTCCATCCCTCGTTGTTTTGGAGAATCTATTTTTGGTCAAATGCATTATAATTTGAAATCTACGTTGTTAGATATAATATGTTTCATATATTCTTCAGCATCTTGTTACTTATGGGAAATCATGCAAAATTTATATTTCTTGCATAATGTACTTGATCTTATTATAGGTTTTGGTAACTTACTGAGCTGTGAAGCTCATTACCTCTTCTAATTCTTTTACAAATGCAGCCAAGGAGATGGGGCTTGGGATCAATCAGTGAGGAGTTTAGGGTAGTGTTCTTGGAATAATTTGATTATTATGATTGTGGATTATTCTTTTGAATAAATAAATTAGATTATTTATTTCTTCCACGGTCTAAGTTGGAATGATATGTGTATTAATCATAAGGTAGGCCTTGCATGTCCAAAGCATCACTCTAGGGTTCACGCGACCGTGTCACGTGGTCAACCCAGGGGTTCGGAGCATGAAAGGAATAGACAACCAACTACTTGACCATTCACCAATCAGAGACGCTTGTGAACTCTTTTCCAGCTCAAAGGCCAAAGTGTGACACTAACCATTACCTTTTTATATGTATAGTAGAAGCACCATGAAATGTCTCCAATTGCTAGTTCAGATCACCAAATGGCTTTTAGGACATACCTTACTTCCAACATCTATGGCATTCCGAGTTTGATGTACAACTCAAGTAATATATGACAAGCCTAAATCATAACTTGAGAAAGAGTTGAAATCTATATAACTTACACCTTGTCAGCCTGCTCACAAAGCTAGTACACTATTCAGCACACCCAAATTAATGATAGGCCAAGTATGACCTGCATGACTATGGAGTATGGACACACTAGGCTTTTGTCCAGTAAGTTTAGCAAGCAACAATGCCCCCTTTAAGGTGCCAGATAACATAGATATGAGTTTTCTCCAGATAACAGAGATATGAGTTCTCTTAAGTTTTGTCGCAGAGTTGTAGAAAAAAAGGAAAGGACATTATTGTTATCCTAAAATTTCAGAACACATCAACTGATAAAAATCATGCATGGATCACAAAATTAATGACCAATAATATTACAGAAACTACTAGCTAACAAAATAAATGAGGAAAGCAGAAAGGGAGCTTGATATCTTGCTTGAAAACTATGTGACAATTAAAGCAAAACAGCAGATCTAATGGATATCCCCATTAAATTAGTGCAAATAAACAGAGATCAAAGTGACAGAAATGAATTGAAATAATGGGGAAGAGAAAAGGTTGAAACAGGGCAGGAGAGAGAGGGGGAAGGGAAAGGAAAGAACCAGGGATGCTGAGAAAGAAAGGAAAGCCATTTTCTTTGTTATCAGGAGATTGACGAATAAGATAATTCCACAACCAAACTTTCCTTAGAATCCTAAGGGCAAACTTAGCAGCCAGAACCACATAGAGAAAAATAAAAAGAGGAAGGAATAACCCTTTTAGTGTAGGCACCAAGGGAGGTGGGTAGAAGTCAACATTTAATATCTTCTCTTCCTTTATGTGGTTAGCCAACAAATGGTCCCCACGACTTAGAAATAGGTCTGATGTGGTTTTCTTTTTTAGTGATGCCTTGCTGCTGCCCTTCTAATTATCCATATCTCAAGTTGTATCAATCTCAGCCATAGATGTCCTAAGACCCAACTAACACTGGAAGTTAAAAAAATAGAAGACATAGAAAAAGTAATGATAAAATCTACATCTTATAGCAATCTCAATAACTCTCGGCCTCTGATGCATCAAAAGGTTCCCTAAGAGAAAACATCTTTGAAAGGTGGATTTCTATTGTTTGTGTTCATCTAACCTAAGAAATCCCACCATATGATTACATGATCAATAATCACTTATAATCATGCCTATATGCTTGTAATCATGAAAGCACACCTATATGCTTGTAATCATGCCTACTCCAGAAACTTGAGATGATTGAGCTAAGAAAAGTCAAACTTTAACCAGACAAATTTATTTTGGATAGAAGAAATGGAGTTGCTAATCTGGTATACAAAATAGATTTACTAAAACTCAAATTCTTTGGTCTCAGTTTTCTGTAAATATTTCGGTTGCCAGCGTCAATGACAAAACCTACACATCTATTCAGCAAATCCCTATGACCTTACAATTAAAACTTCTTCTATACCTACAAATCCTACGAGCAACAAATCCCAAATTACATGCCAACTAAGATTTTAGGACAATAATGAGCGAATCTAAATGAAGACAGTCATCAGGCAATTTCTGGACATATAATTACTAGACAACTCAAAAATGCAATCAACCTGAGAGATAATCATCACATGCCATAGCTCTAGATAGATGCTAACAGATCTTCTTGTACAATAAAATGCTTCGACTCCATAGTAAGAAAATGCTAAATTTTGTAAATGATGATGTGCAACACAGAGAGAAATTAATGCACAAATATTGCTACAATTCTGTAAGAGATTCTGAGGTGATAATGTTGTTTGCTGATTGAATGCCTCTCTAACTCTCATCCTTATAAAAATAGAAAACACCACAATAACTAGAGGATAATGTAATCAGGAAACTGCTAGCCAAAGATGAAAATCCAAATCAAGAGATTTAGTGTTACGATATGCTGAATCCAGTTGCATATTAAGTCAGATACATGCAACAACAAACAACACAAAACATAAAAAACATATCTGGATTACTTTATACCATAACAAGCAATTTAACTGAGACATCTTTTCCATTCTAGCAAACAGCAAAATAACAATCAGAATACCAGAACCTAACACGACCATTAACTGAAAATAAACTCAAAACTCAAAAGGATATTACATGGCGAATGTCAGATAAGGAACCCTTCCCGAGTGAAGCTGATGTCCCGGTGAAATCAAGAACATCATCAATTAACTGATATGCTAAACCCTGGTAAGATGTGAAAGGTTTAGTCATTGTAATAGCTAACCGCTGTATGCTTGATAGAGTAAAAAAATGCCAGTAAAATTAAGATTAGAGAATAATAACTAACCAGATTCCGACCATAGTCATAAGCAAGCACTGAAACTTCTGCAGTTTGCCCTGCAAGGAGAGCAATAGCCTTGCAGCTGTTTGAAATCAATGAAGCTGTCTTATAGTATGTCTTCTGCAAGTAATACTCCATGCTGTATGTCAACATGCAATGATTTCATTTTAGCAACAAAATAACAGGTGTTGCATTCATAGGAAACAAATGCATAGCATTGAGACCAATAAGCATCAGCATCACGAACTCAGAGGTAGGAGCAAGAATTTAAGTATACCACTTCTGTTTGTGTGAGAATTTTCATTTCTGTCAAGCAAGAAATCCTGTTGCAGCAGAATAAATCAAACTATTAATTTGTATGAGTAAAAACCATGTACCTAGAACGTTGCTCAGATGTGGTTGTCATTTGCATAGTTTCACCAGTAACTAGATGTTCTACAACAGTTGCCAGTAAAGATACAACCTGCATGCAGAGAGTCAAGTAAATCACAAAATACCAGAAGCCATCTGCAAGACCAGAACTTATCTTGAGAATTATGCACAATGAGATACGCTGTTTGTCATTTGAACTAACAATTGCATGTCCGTACAGCCACATATAAGCAGCAGATGGAAATGCTTGCTTTAATTTCTAGATGCTCTTTAGTTGTAATATCGATGACCCTAACGGCCTAACCTGAACCAAAAGGAGGAATTCTATCTATATGGGATCAGCTTCAAGGATCAAGGTTATCTGTTGAACTTTGAAGCTCTTATGATGGATCTCAAACAGGCATCGACATCCTATTATATGGTGATGTACATTTCGCTAACAAAAAAGCAAGAGAGAAACATGACATTCATCCTAAATGGCCAGTTCTTAGTCTCTGACCTACTAGATTGGTTATGCAGTATATGATCATAAAACAAGAACCCTAATGTTTCAGTCTACTCTTTTATTCTATCTAGAAGAATTATTTTTCTTCCACTAGCTAAATACTGTAAGGCAACACATCAATCTAATATTTACCACATGGATCCATGTAGGCTAAACCGGTACCAATACCCAGAGAAGTGGCGGTCCGAATCAACTCTGAACTGATACCGGTCAGCTACCGGTTTGGTATAGTATCGGTTTGGTACCATACTGACACATAGTATGCCCTGGCATGCCGATCATCAAATCGACATGCCTTTTTTTGATTTTTTTTATTTTTTTTCAACTTTTTAATATTTAATGAAATGTAATCAATTTTTTTAATAATTTTAACTTTAATTTAATGTTTTTTGATATCTTTGGATGTTTTTGTTAGGGTTAAAATCCTAATTTGATGTTTTTAACACCTGGTATACCTTAATGCTTCTTGACCCTAAATAGATCATAATTATATCATAGAATACAATTAAAGAAAATTAGTGAAATATAAAATATACAATCATTTAGATGTATTTAAAGTACAACATACATACCGACATCTAAAATCTGGTGTAGGATCGATGTATCACATAGATGTCAAAATTATTAACATAATTAGAGGGCACATCAGACTACCCCTCCAAGCACATGGCATTGTAGTCCCATATGCTCATCCCATAAGATACGCGCCCTAGGTTATAACTAATCTCCGATCTCTCATTAAAGCTCTAGCTCTAGAAAGTGTTATCTACCTGATAATATGGTTGTGGAAGTGTCCATCTGAACATGCTGGCAGCAAAATCCAATCCTAAGGTGCCCTAGGATGCATTGGATAGTAGTCGTTGGAAGACAACTCTGACGCATCATATCCATATTTGTATAGATCCTACCGCATACAATTCGAAACCTGATACATCCATGATCTTACTCCACATGCGAGGCCATCTACAGCTGCGTCGTATCCTCCTGAACAACCTCAAGGAGTTCATCTCCTAGATACATCATATCCTCGCGGACTCTATCAACTCATGCAGCATGATGCCTATCCTGTATAGCATGTATAAACTAGAACTCACCAGTGAATTGAAGACCATCCTAGAGCTGTATCTCATAAACGGTGGTCTCATATCCTCAGCTTCCTCCCTAGCTACCAAATCCATGACCATCAGAACTGTCATCGCTACTCTCCCTGATCTCTGAGTCTGAGTGAACTGACTCCTCCACTCTCTCTATCGAGCTACAGCTGCCTTTCTTTTTCTTTCAAGCTGCATTGAGCAACTGTCTACTTTTCCTTCATGTCCCTCTCTACCTGGCTATGCTCGGAGGATGGACGGTGCGCCACTATTGAGTGGATTGGGTAGCATGATGGCCACATCGAAGCATCTTTTGATTATATCTCTAGAAGAACATCTCAGACATGGAGCCCTATGACGATTGTCTCCCCACTAACCTCTCTAGTTGATCGACTGGACGCAAGAATGAAATGTTACGTTCTACCTATTGCTCCACATGCATCCTAGTCTCATGGCTATGAAATTAGCCAATCATAAAGGCAATCCTGGCTCGTCAAGCTTCGACTCCTGTCGCTAGCCTACAAGCCATCTAATCATAGGATCCTCCTCATCCTAAACAAAATCATTATGGAGCGGATCCATGTATTTAGCTCCACTTCCTCCTAAATGTGCTCAACCTCAACTTCAGATTGTAGTAGATATGTACAAGGTCATTGAGACGCTTCTATGTCAGATGGCTTCTCTACTTACTGTCGATCAATTGTGCTCACAATCACTTAA